>NW_026042318.1:664329-996493 GCF_023856365.1 Brienomyrus brachyistius
CTCCAATAGGGTATCTCTCTCCCCTAGGATTGTCTGTTCTCCGTGTCCTGAGGAGGCTTATGTCCACGTACATCACAGCATGAGGTCTCCCCCATTACCCACCCCATGCACAGCGCATGGGCCCAGCATGAGGTCTCCCCCATTACCCACCCCACACACAGTACATGGACCCAGCATGAGGTCTCCCCCATTACCCACCCCACACACAGCGCATGGACCCAGCATGAGGTCTCCCCCATTACTCACCCCACACACAGCACATGGACCCAGCATGAGGTCTCCCCCATTACCCACCCCACACACAGCGCATGGACCCAGCATGAGGTTGCCCACGCGATCTCCCCTTTACTGCTCGAGCAGAGCACACGCACATCAACAAATGTCAAGGCATTAAGTGCATTCAAACAACTTCTCAGGACAGTTATAGGCTTGTCAGAACTCGCCCTCTAGTGGTTTGGACACATACATCCAAGTTTTTAATAGAGTAAAAGGACCTCCAATAGAAGAAACAAACGTGTAAGATCAAACAAAAACCGCTTGTTAAATTCCAAAAAAGACAAAACACACATTTTCCCATAAAAATGACTGTCATGCTCTCAAATAGCTTGCTCACTCATCGCAGAAAAATTTCAGTTAGCATTCTGTAAACACGTGCTGTGTTTTTCATCTCAAGAGTTTTTGAAGAAAACCACTGAATGAAAAGTTACCCTCGTTTGAAAGCTTGATCTCCTATGTATACGAATCAATCACTGTCATTCTTCGTTGTCAAGTATTTTTAAAATATACGCTCTGCTTCCCTGCAAGCATACCAATTTTTACGCACTGAACCTTTGCCCATGGTTGTTTCACTATAATAAACTTTTTGTATGAACATCAAATTACAGTGTCACTTGTTTTGTCCAATAGAGGTGTGTCTAAGGTTTGAGAAATGGTATGGGATGTGCTGATTCGCCATTGTTTTTCGCACTGGGGACAGAAACGCGCAAATGCTTCTCTGTCGGCGCAGTATCTGTGGGAGTGTCTCCAGTTCGCATTGCACAGATAATCTCGGTGAGTTTTCCCAATTATTTTCGCACAACATTTTTGAGTGAAGAAAAATGGCTCGGAAGACGTTCATGTTTGAGGAAGCACAGAACATGATTTTGGAAGTGAGGCATCCATCGCTGACTCCGTTGATTCGATGGAGGTGGACGCTTTTTTGCACGGAGAGGATGCAACATTTTGCTCTTTAATTCTATAGATTTTTATAATTCCGTGATTCAGCAATTCATAATTAACATTTGCTTTGGTGACAATTGTATTGTGGTACATTGGGAAAAGTTACGCATCGCCTTTGTCAGGCTTTGTTTGGGCAAAGATACGTGGGGCATTACTCAGGCTTTGTTTGGGCAAAGTTGCGTGGGGCATTACTCAGGCTTTGTTTGGGCAAAGTTACATGGGGCATTACTCAGGCTTTGTTTGGACAAAGTTACGTGGGGCATTACTCAGGCTTTGTTTGGGCAAAGTTACGTGGGGCATTACTCAGGCTTTGTTTGGGCAAAGTTACGTGGGGCATTACTCAGGCTTTGTTTGGGCAAAGTTACGTGGGGCATTACTCAGGCTTTGTTTGGGCAAAGTTACGTGGGGCATTACTCGGGCTTTGTTTGGGCAAAGTTACGTGGGGCATTACTCGGGCTTTGTTTGGGCAAAGTTACGTGGGGCATTTGTCGGGCTTCGTTTGCATAAAGAAAATGTACATATTTTTGTTGCCTAGATCCTAAATATTTTTCCTTTTTCTTTGTTTTAGCCCCCAAAGCTTCATCATCCTTACAGTCATCGCCAGAAGAGGCAGAGGCCTCTCACACAGAAACGCTTTCGGGCGCAGCAGGACACAGCAGCAGTGCTTCCAGAGCCACAGAAGCAGATGTGCGTCCCAGTGGCCATCACTGACACTTCTGTTGTGGACTCCAGGCTGAAGGCCACACAGGGCAGGAAGTACTGTGTGCACTGCCACTCCGAGAAGCTAAGCAACAAGACAATTTACAAATGCTTAGCATGCATTGTGCCACTCTACATAGTTGCAGACCGAATCTGTTTCACAGAGTGGCATTTGCAGAAAAACACATAGAGGTTGTGGCAGTGCAACTTGAAATTTCTTATGGTGTTTTGTGTGTGAATAATAGTTTTTTTCCCAGCATGTGTGGTGATGTTGTGTGACAAAATGTTTCTTATGACCCATGGGTGGTAATGCATTTATAAATAAAGAGGCTATCCCAAGAAAGTTTTTCTGAATTGCTAAAACACATTTCCTTATATCTCCTCTCCTTTAATCAAACCACTAAGCACAAACGCTCAAATACAACTCACAAAACCTTACACTCGTCCTGCAAAATCAAACAATCTTCTCAAACCTACAGTATATTATCTTTGCCCAAAGACAAACACTGCTTTCAGATCATACATCAAGCCTATGGCTTAAATAAACACTACTGAACAGTCATTACACACTAAAGGACAAAGCCAAAAAGTAAACAAACGAGAGGCATATTACAATAAAATGTTGTGCAACTGCCAAGCCAGAGTCACAGAAGAATATTCATTCTGCCTCATCACCATGTCTCAGGGCTGGGACTAGCGATGCTATCCCTTGTTGGGCGATGCAGAAGGTATCCTCTGTGTGACCCATTTGTACCTTGATGTCGAATTTCAACTCCAATTCACCTATGGCACGTATTCTATGTTCTAGTCACTGTTTGGCTTCTTCAAATGTTTAGAAGTGTGTGCGAACAATTTTAAGTTATTGTGTTTAAATGTTTAAATTAACCTTGGCATATTTTTAGACTGGGGGGGAAAGCAGAGGAAAGCCCTTGACAACACATGGAGAACATTCCAGGCTCGGCCCACCGTCAGGGTCCATGGCTGGCATAGTTCATGAACTAGAAACACTCAGATTCAGATCCCACCTATAGTGGGATCGTCGTAAAGTAGTGGAGAGGATTGCCGTATAATGAACTCCCATAGATAAATGGGGAGGTTAACTGTTAGGCTGAAGAAACTGTTATTAATCATTTTGTTATCACTCCTGTATGATCAGCAATGAATGTAAATATGTATATACATTACTTTGTTACCCTCATTCTTTAGATTATATTAATAATAGCATTCCCACCTTAGCAAAACCAGAACTTTCTCTTCTTGTTCTCACCTCCCTATTCTGCGTGACTCTTGCGCCTCCCACTGACTATAAATAAAGGAGCCAAGGGGAACCACCCTTTGTAACACATTCTGCTGTAGTTTGCATTGCAGAGAGTGTGGGTACCCTTGCAAGTAAAACTATAAAGTGTGTGTCTCGTAAAGTGTCGAGTTGGCGTGGAAACGCCGGGCGCTTTCCCCAATATTAACTGATAGTGCTGCAGTCCAACATCCATAACATACACTTCTTCATGATTCTACTCTTTCCAGCTGTCGGATTAGGCCGTGGTGGCTTTATGGTTAGGGAAGTGCACTTGTAGTTGAAACACTGTAGGTTCGAATCCCCGACCAGCAAAGCCTCACTGAGATACTGACCCCCAAGTACTGCTCCCTGGGCGCTGAATTTGCTGCCCCCTGCTATGTCACATATGGGTTAAATACAGAGAATGCATTTTGTAGTTGTGCACCATGTGCTGTGGTATGTTGACAATTAATTGCTAAATTCTAATTCGAAATTAGGCAGTCAATCCCTGCAGTTCCTTCATGTTGCAATTTTGCAGGCAGGGCATTGTCAGCGATGTCTTTTCCTTTTCTGTGTTGGATCCAGGATCTCATCGTTTCAGACGGTCCTCCCACCACCTTTGACATGGCAGCTGTTGTCACATGTTGAGACAGAGCTCTGCTCACTAGGGTGACGACTAAAGGATCTACACAGCAGAAGATTAGTATCAGAGTCAGAATAATCACAGCTCCTAAGAAAAGCCCTTTCATAACAGCTTGCTGCCAACCTCCCCACATATCATACCACCAATCCAAACATTCCTGTGTGTTGACCTGCACCTCTTGCCATTTCACCCTGAATCCCCTGTGATTTAACACGCGGAGGTGTACTCGGTCTGCTGGGGAGATGACTGGCTCCCCCTGGTCGGTGCTGTCTCTTGTCATCTGTGCTGCCTCCTTGTCCTGTTTGAATATAGCTTTATATATTTCGGTTAGACTCCTTATGTACTTCAACTCATGCAAATCTGAAGACCATCCATTGTGAAAATGTCAACCGGTGACTGAGGTGCTTCAACAGTAAAGGAGAGATCGCATGCAGAGCTGATATTCTATAGCTTCTTAGTCTAAGTAAAAATAAAATTTTCTCGTCATATAAGAACCAAGTCTCTGGCTGGAAATTTCCACAAAAGAGCCATTTAGTTATTTCTAGAAAAATATACAGAGCCAATGAAGGAACCAGATGTCACAGTAACACAGGTCTGCCCTGGTGCCTTAGGATATGTCTGTCTAAACATGAGTGAGGAGATGGATGCACAGTTCTATAGAGGCCTCTGAGGAGAATAAATGATCCCAATATTATGTTGAGAGAGATGGTTAATTCCGTTTTAATCCAGACTGGGTTCAGAGCACCTGTTCTGCCGTTGATCTTTTGCATGCGTGTTACCATGTATTAGTTTACTCTGAATTTTGATTACTTGGCAAACTAAAACATTTTTGGTCGTATTTTTTTATTCCTAAATTTAAAGTAATTGTACAGTACAATAATATGTTTTCCCCGCCATGCTTTGTCTTGCTTCTGCAGGTTATGCTTGCATTGAACTTGCTTTGTAGAAAATAAGTGTCATGCCCGGCTCATACGCTCCTCGTGTGTGCCACGCCCCCTGATTACCCACGTGTGCTTCCCTGATCGTCTCCTGCTGTGTCCAATTACTTTGATTAGTCCCGTCCTATTTAAGTGCTGATCTTACCTGTTCCCCGTGTCCGTCATTGTAGTTTGTTGTGGATCTTGTGTGGTTTGATGTTCCCTGCTCCCGATTCCCTAATTAAACCCCGAGTTTACCCCGATCTCGACCTGTCTGCCTGCTCCTTTCACGCCTGCCCACACGATCGCCGCTTACCGCCGTCCTGCTCGCAACCGCTACGCCGTGATCGTGACAGGGGCCATTCGCGAATCAGTTCTGAATGGTGCACAACCTTAGTTCTTATGTTAAATCATGTTTTTTTTTCTGACAGCCCAGATAAATGAAATAAAAAAGAATTTTCTTTTGTTGCTTAAGAATTTTGCACAGTCCTATATACAGTATAGCAATTTTTAAAGCTTTTTTTTTTCATTTCTTTTAAAGAGGCTGCAATAAGTAGCATTAACATCTGTATAAAGAAAAGGCTAAGCAGAAATGTAACAAACTGCATAATGTGATGTAGTGCATGTTCATGTATAAATGTAACAAACTGTATATGATGCAGTGCATGTTCATGTATAAATGTTTAAATGTAACAAACTGTATAATAATGTGATGCAGTGCATGTTCATGTATAAATGTAACAAACTGTATAATAATGTGATGCAGTGCATGTTCATGTATAAATGTAACAAACTGCACAATAATGTGATGCAGTGCATGTTCATGTATAAATGTAACAAACTGCACAATAATGTGATGCAGTGCATGTTCATGTATAAATGTAACAAACTGTATAATAATGAGATGCAGTGCATATTCATGTATAAATGTAACATCAGGAGGGGTCCATCACAGCCCCACCACCATCTCTTGTTCAAACCCTTTGGTCTTCTCATTTTCATTAGTAAGCTCCCGATCACCGTAACTGATCTGCATTTGAGACATTTTTCCCGCATCTCATTTTCACAATAAGCTGATAATACTAATAATACTACTGTAATGATAGTATTACAGTAGACTTACTCTTTAAAGCCAGATGGCAGTGGTCACATACTGATGAACGGTTGGGCAGCAAATGCATTTAATGTGGCTAGATAGCAAATAAACTGATTCACCATTTACTCTCATTTGCATCAATTAAAATGTTTGCTGGAAATGTAAATGTAAGCAGTAAAGCTACATTTTACGTTCTTTAAGAAAGTTTAAGAAAGAACAGTTAAACTGTATTTTGAGTGTGGTTAGAAGATCCAGTATTTCAGAAAACTTAAGAATTGTGTAATATGAGAGACTAGCGAGTCTAATATCAGACTGACTGCGCTGAGCTTGTCTGAGAGAGATGATTAGCGAATGGCCTCCCACAGTGTCTCAGCACTCCGTACAAAGAACTTCATATGCTCAGCATATGTTCCTGTTTATCTAATTGTTCTTATTTTAACTGGCTGTGAAGGAGTAAATGAATAAACTTTGCCTGTAGAGTGAACTGGTTACTATGGTTCGGGGCAGCTTTTATTAGACATTGTAGACACCACGTTAGTCTATCAAGAGAGTAAGACCGATCGCTAAGGGTGTCATCTGACTAAAAACAAAGTTACCTCAAAATAGCCAACCAATCACGAGCCAGTACGCATCAAGGCCAACATCTGATTGGAATGCACCATTACTATGCGGTGAAAGGTTAATAGCTAATCACTGATAAACTCAAACACGAACAGCATGCCAAGCAGACTATCTGTTCCCTTCCCTCCATGTTGTCCTTCCAACTGATTGCTCAATGACAATATTTTAAAATGTGGACTTCCTAATTACTATAACATAATTTCTATTTGTTAGATTGTTGTTGCGATTACTTTTATTGTTATTGAATGTCATATTTATTTATTTATTTATATGTTATTCTTGTTATTTTATTTCTTATTGATTAAAAACAAAGTCATTGAGAAAGTTTATGAAATTCTGTATTTTTTCTATTTTTAGATATTCATTATCTTACAGTCGCATGAATGAATGAATATTCATTCATTACTTTACATCTTACAGTCCCAATAAGAGTTAAAACTGCAACCCCCCACCCACCCATCATTCTTTCTTTACTTTCCAGCCCAAAATAATTTCTACAACATAAGTAAAGGACAACTATCAGTAACACGTAGGTACATGTAGGATTTTCCGTTGTTAGTTGTCCTGTGCATACGAAAGTAGTCTTCCAGCTCCTGTCAAGCGCTCATTTTCGGACACAAAATACATTCTGTGTGACAAAATGCATTATTCAATGACAAAATCAAGTAATGCCTTGAATTTTGTCCAGAGAAAGACATACTACAGTTACATTTTGTCCACAGAAGCATAAATACATTACTGTCTTTGGTGCCCCGAAATCAACAGGAATGTTTCATTTTGTACACAGAACTGATATTAGCACCTAGCATATCATGTTCAGAAGGTTGAATGTATCTGCTTTCGTGAATGAAAAAGGGCATTTCATCCACAAAATGCATTTTGTCAAAGAAACAAGTTCATTGCGTGCAGGAAATGCACTTTGTGAGTGAAAGAAATGCATTTAGTAGAGGGGCGTAGTACCTTCCAATAACCAGGAGGTGGAGAGCCAACTTTGATTTTGGTAATCCCAATTGACTTTGGCACATATAGGAAAATATAATTTTCAAAATAACATGAGTCTTATGCAATTTACCCAAGTAATACAAGCTCTTTAGGTGACACACAAAGAATCAATTCCCATCAACATAGTGTCAGAACACATATACTCAGTGACCAAACAATTAAGCAGAACAGACTGAGTGGTGAAAATGAAATCTGCATGAGATTGTCTAGTGTGTTCTTGGTATGAATGTGGCCATAATCATACAAGAAAAAAACTGAATCCATGCCTGAATGCTTGAAACACAAAAGAACTTTATTGAAACAGGAGTGGACAGGGAGCTGGGGGAGGCACTCAGGTGTGGGGCGTCACTGCACTTGCTGAGTACAGCCTGCCTACAGGTCCCTGTGTAGAAAAATAGAGGTTTTCAGTTAACATGGCATTCACTAGAGTTCAAGGATGACTACACTAATATTCAATATACCCCAGCTTTATCCATGCAAATCACCAAGACAAGCTTAAGCTACAGAATGGTAACAGAGATGGAACAGGACAAGGATTCACTATTGTGAACAGCATATCTTTACCTCAACCACTTTGACCAACTGGACCAGGTCAATTTGTTCATTGGTCTGTTGACATCCTCTAGAACACGGAGTGACTCCACAGGCTGGGGGATCTCAAGTCCACTCTGCTCGGCATCCTCCCGTAAAGGCTCAACTGCGAGAAAGCATGGATTTGCCAAGTCATGCATCTGAGCCTGAGGAACTGAGAGATGATCTACTAGTAGGATTTATGTCGATGGAATTTACCTCTGGATCGCTTTTTTCGTATCAGGCGCATGAAACGGTTGAAAATCTTTTTGAATGGGTTGACTGCTTTATGCTGTGGTGGTGTATTGCAGCTACTAGCTGGCAGTGCCTTTGGAGTGAAGCCCTAGGGTATTAGTTTAATATGCATCAGTTAAGCAAACCAATTCCATACATCCATCCATGCATCCATCCATCTTTTGTTACTGTAATTTTAAAGGAAGGGTAAGTACCAGTGACCTCAGCAGACCAGCTAATCATCCACATCCCACCAGTTTGCAAGTGGACCAACCTTTGTGAAGAACTTGTGGCGACGGACATTCGATAGTGACGGGCGATCCCGTGGGTCGATTCTAAATATCTTGCCCATCAGTTTCCCAGCTTCAATAGAGAGATTCTGCGGTAGAATAAATTTGGCTTCCTTTATATTCTTGAGCATCTCCCAGTAATCGTCAGCGTAGAATGCGATTTCCCCAACCAGAAGCTGGTACCTGTAGTAAGAAAGGCAGCAAAGGTGTTTGAGGTCTTTCACATTTGACATAAAAATGCTGTGCTTCCAAAAGAGCAATTCCTTTCAGCTGTGTGCCAGTATTCATTTTTCTTTTCTCTTTCAAGAAGAAAAAAAAACATATTTATGTATGTTAGACACGTGTCTTCTTAAAATGTTAGACAGATTTTATTAGCCATGCTGATCTTTGGCCGGGAGGAGGGTTGACAGGGTATACGTACATGACACAGCCCAGTGCCCAGACGTCCGCTTCCCTTCCATGGCCCTCTCGTTTCCACACTTCTGGAGCCATGTAGACGGGAGTACCACACACTTCTCTACAACACACACAAATGGAAAACGTTAAGTGCACATGTGCTTTAGCTTGCTGTATAAACAAATTTGAAAGCTTAGCCAGGAATTCTGCAAAAAACACCTACTTCTCCCTCGGCTTCAGCTTGACCGCCAGTCCGAAATCCCCAATTTTCAGTTCCATTTGGTCATTGATAAATAAATTTTCTGAAAGACAAACAAATTTGCATTAAGGATAGACTCAAATACTTTGCCAAACTGCAGACTTTACCAAATTGATAAATTAACACTACACAGAAATCCAGACGACCTACACTCGCAATGCCATGTGAAATGCCAGCATTATTATACAGAAAATTGAGTAAAGCGTGAGTGCATGTACACATACCCAACTTGATGTCCCTGTGGACGTAACCTTGCCGGTGGATGTATGTTAACCCTGAAATCAGCTGGTTAATGTAGTATCGCACTTCGGGCTCAGTCAAAGTCCCCCGAGCTTTTAAAATGTCACCGAGTGTCTGGGCAGGGAGAAACAGGGGCAGCCTGATCTATCACAAAGTCTTTGCCTTAGTAAGACGTCTACAAAAGTCAGGGACTCACCTGCCCACTGCACAACTCCATGAAAATATACATGAATTTGTCATCTTCGAAAGAGTGGGAGAACCCCACCACATTCTTGTGCCGCAGTGTTTTTAAAATCTGTACTTCTTCACAGACCTGAGTGAAATGTCAAACACACCATCTCATAAAGTAAAAGGGAAATGCAGATAAACTGAAAAGAGGGATGACATCAAGCACAATCCATACCACATACCTCCTCCACTCCCCAGGAATATAGCCGGATGACCTTAACAGCATAGGTGTCGCCAGTTTCAAGATCGGTCATCTTATAGCATTTGCCACAAGCGCCCTAAAAAACATGTCCTCAATATGTTAACAATAAAGAACATTTCTGACTGACCCTGTTCAAGCATCTCCTCTCTGCAGAAAAATATCAACTGCGATCACTTTCTACAACATTGTGGTGCACACCTGTCCCAAAAGCTCATCCCTGCCGTAGGACCTTAATGTCTTGGGATCTACCAGAATCTCAGGCACTTCCGATGCCATCTGAGCGCGGGAAGGTTCACTGACAGACATGATTTCACCAGAAGAGAAGCGCGATCCGTAACTAACCCGTGGAATACTCGAAATGGGTAGTGAGCGCTCGCGTTCTAAATTACGTGTACACTGCGTCATCAGTCTTAGAACGCGGCCAAGGCAGCCACGCGATTCGAACTTGTTAGATGGATTACGTCACCACATTGAAAATTACATGGATGGAAAAAGAAGTGAACTTGCTAAGACAATGCAACTAAACACGGATAAAAACTTTTATTACAATCAACTTTATTGAAGAAAAAAAATGTGTACACCAAACATTCAGTTTCGGTAATGCAGTAACACATGCTCGGGAGTAAAGCCTTAGAGCAGAGGCCAGGCGGACCGCGGTCCGGGTCCGTACCCAGAAGCTGTCCCATACGGAGCTGGACCGATAGTCAAAACAAAAGGTTATGATTTAGAACCTGACTGGGCGCTTTTATTTTGTCGGCGCAGCTTTTATAGTCTTTTCGGTAGCGGTTTAGCACTAGAACCGCCGTTTCCCACGCCAACGAACGTTAACTGCCAAGCAAGACGCAACTCGCCGTATGCAGCCCTGTCTTTGCGCTAATGTGCCATTAGTGTTAATAGCACCAGCGAAGCTACTGGTGTTCCTTGTTCCTAACAGAGTGGCTTTTCTGTCCTGAAATCGTAAAGCTTTCAAACACAGCATGTATTATATAACATGTTGTTTATTGGTGATTTCATGCTCGTCGAAGTTTCCGCTTTTTAACAACTGTATAAAGTAATGTTATTTATTATATAAATCAACTCAGGTGAAACAAATGTACGTTTCCAGGGTCGCCGAACCTCGTGTATCTGGCGTGAGACTCACGCTTTCAGACTCACGCAGGAAATCTTACCGCAAATCTATATTATTTCATTGAACCAAAAATGTTATACGTCAAAAATGTAATTACAGGATTAGATACCTGAAAAAGTCAGGTATCGGTTACATGCAATGTTTATACAACTAATAGGCTACTAAAATATACCACATTAAATAGTTAGACATTTTGATCTTCTGAACCTTTGCTTCAAGAATTTTCTCTAACTGGATGTCTTTACATTTTAGTTGAATACCCCTGCCAAAGGCAGTTGGCTTAATACAATTTTAGTTTTTCTTTTTTTTCTTAGAATAGTAAACGGAAGATCGTACACGCTCTTGCTGCAAGGTGCTGCAGCCTAACGCATCGAAACAAACTATATTACACTAAAGATCGCACTATTCTGCGCGGTCGTGCTGTTAATATAGGCTATTGTACATTCTAAGCAATTGCCCAGGAAACAAAAAAAAAACTGACCTTTTGTATGAAAGCAAACGTCCAACAACCGCTTTCTTTACTTCCGTCCCTCTTCCCTCTCTTTATTCCCTTTTCGTTTTTGAAATCCCGACTTGTGTCGCACACTGTTCACGTGTAGCATATATCTAGCCAGATAGCTAACGTACTTTATACGTAGGTAAAGTCTAAGCTGCTCCAACATTCGGGCTTGCTGAAGTAGGTTGATATCTTGTCTTCCTGAAGAAAGACGCCGATTTTCACCACGCAGGAGGGCTACATTGAGATCAGTCCCACTTTCAGCTGTTTACATTTATTTACATCCATGCACATTGTTGTAACGGAATGTAAAGTGCGGCACCTGACAGACAGGTGAAATGCGCACCAGAAACGATAGGTAAAAACTCATTTTATACACGTGGATAGGACAAGGTTACCTAAACTACGCTCCTTTGGAAACCATATATAAATTATCTCTATGGTATATATATGGGAATGATCTCAGTGTAGGAGACCCTCTTACGTGGTGAAAATCGGTTTAGTCCAGATTCGGGGCCTTTCTTCAGGAAGACAAGATATGAACCTAGTTCATTAAGCCCGAATGTTGCAGCAGCAAACTTAACGGCTTAGACATTACTTATACAGTACGATATGCTTGTTAGCTAGCGGGCTAGATATTTGCCACACGTGAACAATGTCCGCCCCAATTCGGGATTTCAAAAACGAAAAGGGAATAAAGAGAAGGAAGAAGGGCGGAAGTAAATAAAGCGGTTGTTGGCCGTTTACTTAAAATTCTTGAAGCAAAGGTTCAGAAGATCAAAATGTCTAACTATTTAATGTGGTATATTTTAGTAGCCTATTAGTTGTATAAACATTGCATGTAACCGATATCTGACTTTTTCAGGTATCTAATCGTGTAATTACATTTTTGACGTATAACATTTTTGGTTTATAATGAAATAATATAGATTTGCGGTAAGATTTCCTGCGTGAGTCTGAAAGCGTGAGTCTCACGCCAGATACACGAGGTTCGGCGACCCTGGAAATGTACATTTGTTTCACCTGAGTTGATTTATATAATAAATAACATTACTTTATACAGTTGTTAAAAAGCGGAAACTTCGACGAGCATGAAATCACCAATAAACAACATGTTATATAATACATGCTGTGTTTGAAAGCTTTACGATTTCAGGACAGAAAAGCCACTCTGTTAGGAACAAGGAACACCAGTAGCTTCGCTGGTGCTATTAACACTAATGGCACATTAGCGCAAAGACAGGGCTGCATACGGCGAGTTGCGTCTTGCTTGGCAGTTAACGTTCGTTGGCGTGGGAAACGGCGGTTCTAGTGCTAAACCGCTACCGAAAAGACTATAAAAGCTGCGCCGACAAAATAAAAGCGCCCAGTCAGGTTCTAAATCATAACCTTTTGTTTTGACTATCGGTCCAGCTCCGTATGGGACAGCTTCTGGGTACGGACCCGGACCGCGGTCCGCCTGGCCTCTGCTCTAAGGCTTTACTCCCGAGCATGTGTTACTGCATTACCGAAACTGAATGTTTGGTGTACACATTTTTTTTCTTCAATAAAGTTGATTGTAATAAAAGTTTTTATCCGTGTTTAGTTGCATTGTCTTAGCAAGTTCACTTCTTTTTCCATCCATGTAATTTTCAATGTGGTGACGTAATCCATCTAACAAGTTCGAATCGCGTGGCTGCCTTGGCCGCGTTCTAAGACTGATGACGCAGTGTACACGTAATTTAGAACGCGAGCGCTCACTACCCATTTCGAGTATTCCACGGGTTAGTTACGGATCGCGCTTCTCTTCTGGTGAAATCATGTCTGTCAGTGAACCTTCCCGCGCTCAGATGGCATCGGAAGTGCCTGAGATTCTGGTAGATCCCAAGACATTAAGGTCCTACGGCAGGGATGAGCTTTTGGGACAGGTGTGCACCACAATGTTGTAGAAAGTGATCGCAGTTGATATTTTTCTGCAGAGAGGAGATGCTTGAACAGGGTCAGTCAGAAATGTTCTTTATTGTTAACATATTGAGGACATGTTTTTTAGGGCGCTTGTGGCAAATGCTATAAGATGACCGATCTTGAAACTGGCGACACCTATGCTGTTAAGGTCATCCGGCTATATTCCTGGGGAGTGGAGGAGGTATGTGGTATGGATTGTGCTTGATGTCATCCCTCTTTTCAGTTTATCTGCATTTCCCTTTTACTTTATGAGATGGTGTGTTTGACATTTCACTCAGGTCTGTGAAGAAGTACAGATTTTAAAAACACTGCGGCACAAGAATGTGGTGGGGTTCTCCCACTCTTTCGAAGATGACAAATTCATGTATATTTTCATGGAGTTGTGCAGTGGGCAGGTGAGTCCCCGACTTTTGTAGACGTCTTACTAAGGCAAAGACTTTGTGATAGATCAGGCTGCCCCTGTTTCTCCCTGCCCAGACACTCGGTGACATTTTAAAAGCTCGGGGGACTTTGACTGAGCCCGAAGTGCGATACTACATTAACCAGCTGATTTCAGGGTTAACATACATCCACTGGCAAGGTTACGTCCACAGGGACATCAAGTTGGGTATGTGTACATGCACTCACGCTTTACTCAATTTTCTGTATAATAATGCTGGCATTTCACATGGCATTGCGAGTGTAGGTCGTCTGGATTTCTGTGTAGTGTTAATTTATCAATTTGGTAAAGTCTGCAGTTTGGCAAAGTATTTGAGTCTATCCTTAATGCAAATTTGTTTGTCTTTCAGAAAATTTATTTATCAATGACCAAATGGAACTGAAAATTGGGGATTTCGGACTGGCGGTCAAGCTGAAGCCGAGGGAGAAGTAGGTGTTTTTTGCAGAATTCCTGGCTAAGCTTTCAAATTTGTTTATACAGCAAGCTAAAGCACATGTGCGCTTAACGTTTTCCATTTGTGTGTGTTGTAGAGAAGTGTGTGGTACTCCCGTCTACATGGCTCCAGAAGTGTGGAAACGAGAGGGCCATGGAAGGGAAGCAGACGTCTGGGCACTGGGCTGTGTCATGTACGTATACCCTGTCAACCCCCCTCCCGGCCAAAGATCAGCATGGCTAATAAAATCTGTCTAACATTTTAAGAAGACACGTGTCTAACATACATAAATATGTTTTTTTTTCTTCTTGAAAGAGAAAAGAAAAATGAATACTGGCACACAGCTGAAAGGAATTGCTCTTTTGGAAGCACAGCATTTTTATGTCAAATGTGAAAGACCTCAAACACCTTTGCTGCCTTTCTTACTACAGGTACCAGCTTCTGGTTGGGGAAATCGCATTCTACGATGACAATTACTGGGAGATGCTCAAGAATATAAAGGAAGCCAAATTTATTCTACCGCAGAATCTCTCTATTGAAGCTGGGAAACTGATGGGCAAGATATTTAGAATCGACCCACGGGATCGCCCGTCACTATCGAATGTCCGTCGCCACAAGTTCTTCACAAAGGTTGGTCCACTTGCAAACTGGTGGGATGTGGATGATTAGCTGGTCTGCTGAGGTCACTGGTACTTACCCTTCCTTTAAAATTACAGTAACAAAAGATGGATGGATGCATGGATGGATGTATGGAATTGGTTTGCTTAACTGATGCATATTAAACTAATACCCTAGGGCTTCACTCCAAAGACACTGCCAGCTAGTAGCTGCAATACACCACCAAAGCATAAATCAGTCAACCCATTCAAAAAGATTTTCAACCGTTTCATGCGCCTGATACGAAAAAAGCGATCCAGAGGTAAATTCCATCGACATAAATCCTACTAGTAGATCATCTCTCAGTTCCTCAGGCTCAGATGCATGACTTGGCAAATCCATGCTTTCTCGTAGTTGAGCCTTTACGGGAGGATGCCGAGCAGAGTGGACTTGAGATCCCCCAGCCTGTGGAGTCACTCCGTGTTCTAGAGGATGTCAACAGACCAATGAACAAATTGACCTGGTCCAGTTGGTCAAAGTGGTTGAGGTAAAGATATGCTGTTCACAATAGTGAATCCTTGTCCTGTTCCATCTCTGTTACCATTCTGTAGCTTAAGCTTGTCTTGGTGATTTGCATGGATAAAGCTGGGGTATATTGAATATTAGTGTAGTCGTCCTTGAACTCTAGTGAATGCCATGTTAACTGAAAACCTCTATTTTTCTACACAGGGACCTGTAGGCAGGCTGTACTCAGCAAGTGCAGTGACGCCCCACACCTGAGTGCCTCCCCCAGCTCCCTGTCCACTCCTGTTTCAATAAAGTTCTTTTGTGTTTCAAGCATTCAGGCATGGATTCAGTTTTTTTCTTGTATGATTATGGCCACATTCATACCAAGAACACACTAGACAATCTCATGCAGATTTCATTTTCACCACTCAGTCTGTTCTGCTTAATTGTTTGGTCACTGAGTATATGTGTTCTGACACTATGTTGATGGGAATTGATTCTTTGTGTGTCACCTAAAGAGCTTGTATTACTTGGGTAAATTGCATAAGACTCATGTTATTTTGAAAATTATATTTTCCTATATGTGCCAAAGTCAATTGGGATTACCAAAATCAAAGTTGGCTCTCCACCTCCTGGTTATTGGAAGGTACTGCGCCCCTCTACTAAATGCATTTCTTTCACTCACAAAGTGCATTTCCTGCACGCAATGAACTTGTTTCTTTGACAAAATGCATTTTGTGGATGAAATGCCCTTTTTCATTCACGAAAGCAGATACATTCAACCTTCTGAACATGATATGCTAGGTGCTAATATCAGTTTTGTGTACAAAATGAAACATTCCTGTTGATTTCGGGGCACCAAAGACAGTAATGTATTTATGCTTCTGTGGACAAAATGTAACTGTAGTATGTCTTTCTCTGGACAAAATTCAAGGCATTACTTGATTTTGTCATTGAATAATGCATTTTGTCACACAGTATGTATTTTGTGTCCGAAAATGAGCGCTTGACAGGAGCTGGAAGACTACTTTCGTATGTACAGGACAACTAACAACGGAAAATCCTACATGTACCTACGTGTTACTGATAGTTGTCCTTTACTTATGTTGTAGAAATTATTTTGGGCTGGAAAGTAAAGAAAGAATGATGGGTGGGTGGGGGGTTGCAGTTTTAACTCTTATTGGGACTGTAAGATGTAAAGTAATGAATGAATATTCATTCATTCATGCGACTGTAAGATAATGAATATCTAAAAATAGAAAAAATACAGAATTTCATAAACTTTCTCAATGACTTTGTTTTTAATCAATAAGAAATAAAATAACAAGAATAACATATAAATAAATAAATAAATATGACATTCAATAACAATAAAAGTAATCGCAACAACAATCTAACAAATAGAAATTATGTTATAGTAATTAGGAAGTCCACATTTTAAAATATTGTCATTGAGCAATCAGTTGGAAGGACAACATGGAGGGAAGGGAACAGATAGTCTGCTTGGCATGCTGTTCGTGTTTGAGTTTATCAGTGATTAGCTATTAACCTTTCACCGCATAGTAATGGTGCATTCCAATCAGATGTTGGCCTTGATGCGTACTGGCTCGTGATTGGTTGGCTATTTTGAGGTAACTTTGTTTTTACTCAGATGACACCCTTAGCGATCGGTCTTACTCTCTTGATAGACTAACGTGGTGTCTACAATGTCTAATAAAAGCTGCCCCGAACCATAGTAACCAGTTCACTCTACAGGCAAAGTTTATTCATTTACTCCTTCACAGCCAGTTAAAATAAGAACAATTAGATAAACAGGAACATATGCTGAGCATATGAAGTTCTTTGTACGGAGTGCTGAGACACTGTGGGAGGCCATTCGCTAATCATCTCTCTCAGACAAGCTCAGCGCAGTCAGTCTGATATTAGACTCGCTAGTCTCTCATATTACACAATTCTTAAGTTTTCTGAAATACTGGATCTTCTAACCACACTCAAAATACAGTTTAACTGTTCTTTCTTAAACTTTCTTAAAGAACGTAAAATGTAGCTTTACTGCTTACATTTACATTTCCAGCAAACATTTTAATTGATGCAAATGAGAGTAAATGGTGAATCAGTTTATTTGCTATCTAGCCACATTAAATGCATTTGCTGCCCAACCGTTCATCAGTATGTGACCACTGCCATCTGGCTTTAAAGAGTAAGTCTACTGTAATACTATCATTACAGTAGTATTATTAGTATTATCAGCTTATTGTGAAAATGAGATGCGGGAAAAATGTCTCAAATGCAGATCAGTTACGGTGATCGGGAGCTTACTAATGAAAATGAGAAGACCAAAGGGTTTGAACAAGAGATGGTGGTGGGGCTGTGATGGACCCCTCCTGATGTTACATTTATACATGAATATGCACTGCATCTCATTATTATACAGTTTGTTACATTTATACATGAACATGCACTGCATCACATTATTGTGCAGTTTGTTACATTTATACATGAACATGCACTGCATCACATTATTATACAGTTTGTTACATTTATACATGAACATGCACTGCATCACATTATTATACAGTTTGTTACATTTAAACATTTATACATGAACATGCACTGCATCATATACAGTTTGTTACATTTATACATGAACATGCACTACATCACATTATGCAGTTTGTTACATTTCTGCTTAGCCTTTTCTTTATACAGATGTTAATGCTACTTATTGCAGCCTCTTTAAAAGAAATGAAAAAAAAAAGCTTTAAAAATTGCTATACTGTATATAGGACTGTGCAAAATTCTTAAGCAACAAAAGAAAATTCTTTTTTATTTCATTTATCTGGGCTGTCAGAAAAAAAAAACATGATTTAACATAAGAACTAAGGTCGTGCACCATTCAGAACTGATTCGCGAATGGCCCCTGTCACGATCACGGCGTAGCGGTTGCGAGCAGGACGGCGGTAAGCGGCGATCGTGTGGGCAGGCGTGAAAGGAGCAGGCAGACAGGTCGAGATCGGGGTAAACTCGGGGTTTAATTAGGGAATCGGGAGCAGGGAACATCAAACCACACAAGATCCACAACAAACTACAATGACGGACACGGGGAACAGGTAAGATCAGCACTTAAATAGGACGGGACTAATCAAAGTAATCGGACACAGCAGGAGATGATCAGGGAAGCACACGTGGGTAATCAGGGGGCATGGCACACACGAGGACCGTATGAGCCGGGCATGACACTTATTTTCTACAAAGCAAGTTCAATGCAAGCATAACCTGCAGAAGCAAGACAAAGCATGGCGGGGAAAACATATTATTGTACTGTACAATTACTTTAAATTTAGGAATAAAAAAATACGACCAAAAATGTTTTAGTTTGCCAAGTAATCAAAATTCAGAGTAAACTAATACATGGTAACACGCATGCAAAAGATCAACGGCAGAACAGGTGCTCTGAACCCAGTCTGGATTAAAACGGAATTAACCATCTCTCTCAACATAATATTGGGATCATTTATTCTCTTCAGAGGCCTCTATAGAACTGTGCATCCATCTCCTCACTCATGTTTAGACAGACGTATCCTAAGGCACCAGGGCAGACCTGTGTTACTGTGACATCTGGTTCCTTCATTGGCTCTGTATATTTTTCTAGAAATAACTAAATGGCTCTTTTGTGGAAATTTCCAGCCAGAGACTTGGTTCTTATATGACGAGAAAATTTTATTTTTACTTAGACTAAGAAGCTATAGAATATCAGCTCTGCATGCGATCTCTCCTTTACTGTTGAAGCACCTCAGTCACCGGTTGACATTTTCACAATGGATGGTCTTCAGATTTGCATGAGTTGAAGTACATAAGGAGTCTAACCGAAATATATAAAGCTATATTCAAACAGGACAAGGAGGCAGCACAGATGACAAGAGACAGCACCGACCAGGGGGAGCCAGTCATCTCCCCAGCAGACCGAGTACACCTCCGCGTGTTAAATCACAGGGGATTCAGGGTGAAATGGCAAGAGATGCAGGTCAACACACAGGAATGTTTGGATTGGTGGTATGATATGTGGGGAGGTTGGCAGCAAGCTGTTATGAAAGGGCTTTTCTTAGGAGCTGTGATTAATCTGACTCTGATACTAATCTTCTGCTGTGTAGATCCTTTAGTCGTCACCCTAGTGAGCAGAGCTCTGTCTCAACATGTGACAACAGCTGCCATGTCAAAGGTGGTGGGAGGACCGTCTGAAACGACGAGATCCTGGATCCAACACAGAAAAGGAAAAGACATCGCTGACAATGCCCTGCCTGCAAAATTGCAACATGAAGGAACTGCAGGGATTGACTGCCTAATTTCGAATTAGAGTTTAGCAATTAATTGTCAACATACCACAGCACATGGTGCACAACTACAAAATGCATTCTCTGTATTTAACCCATATGTGACATAGCAGGGGGCAGCAAATTCAGCGCCCAGGGAGCAGTACTTGGGGGTCAGTATCTCAGTGAGGCTTTGCTGGTCGGGGATTCGAACCTACAGTGTTTCAACTACAAGTGCACTTCCCTAACCATAAAGCCACCACGGCCTAATCCGACAGCTGGAAAGAGTAGAATCATGAAGAAGTGTATGTTATGGATGTTGGACTGCAGCACTATCAGTTAATATTGGGGAAAGCGCCCGGCGTTTCCACGCCAACTCCACACTTTACGAGACACACACTTTATAGTTTTACTTGCAAGGGTACCCACACTCACTGCAATGCAAACTACAGCAGAATGTGTTACAAAGGGTGGTTCCCCTTGGCTCCTTTATTTATAGTCAGTGGGAGGCGCAAGAGTCACGCAGAATAGGGAGGTGAGAACAAGAAGAGAAAGTTCTGGTTTTGCTAAGGTGGGAATGCTATTATTAATATAATCTAAAGAATGAGGGTAGAGGAAAACAAAATAATGTATATACATATTTACATTCATTGCTGATCATACAGGAGTGATAACAAAATGATTAATAACAGTTTCTTCAGCCTAACAGTTAACCTCCCCATTTATCTAGGGGAGTTCATTATACGGCAATCCTCTCCACTACTTTACGACGATCCCACTATAGGTGGGATCTGAATCTGAGTGTTTGTAGTTCATGAACTATGCCAGCCATGGACGCTGACAGTGGGCCGAGCCTGGAATGTTCTCCATGTGTTGTCAAGGGCTTTCCTCTGCTTTCCCCCCCAGTCTAAAAATATGCCAAGGTTAATTTAAACATTTAAACACAATGACTTAAAATTGTTCGCACACACTTCTAAACATTTGAAGAAGCCAAACAGTGACTAGAACATAGAATACGTGCCATAGGTGAATTGGAGTTGAAATTCGACATCAAGGTACAAATGGGTCACACAGAGGATACCTTCTGCATCGCCCAACAAGGGATAGCATCGCTAGTCCCAGCCCTGAGACATGGTGATGAGGCAGAATGAATATTCTTCTGTGACTCTGGCTTGGCAGTTGCACAACATTTTACTGTAATATGCCTCTCGTTTGTTTACTTTTTGGCTTTGTCCTTTAGTGTGTAATGACTGTTCAGTAGTGTTTATTTAAGCCATAGGCTTGATGTATGATCTGAAAGCAGTGTTTGTCTTTGGGCAAAGATAATATACTGTAGTTTTGAGAAGATTGTTTGATTTTGCAGGACGAGTGTAAGGTTTTGTGAGTTGTATTTGAGCGTTTGTGCTTAGTGGTTTGATTAAAGGAGAGGAGATTTAAGGAAATGTGTTTTAGCAATTCAGAAAAACTTTCTTGGGATAGCCTCTTTATTTATAAATGCATTACCACCCATGGGTCATAAGAAACATTTTGTCACACAACATCACCACACATGCTGGGAAAAAAACTATTATTCACACACAAAACACCATAAGAAATTTCAAGTTGCACTGCCACAACCTCTATGTGTTTTTCTGCAAATGCCACTCTGTGAAACAGATTCGGTCTGCAACTATGTAGAGTGGCACAATGCATGCTAAGCATTTGTAAATTGTCTTGTGGCTTAGCTTCTCGGAGTGGCAGTGCACACAATACTTCCTGCCCTGTGTGGCCTTCAGCCTGGAGTCCACAACAGAAGTGTCAGTGATGGCCACTGGGACGCACATCTGCTTCTGTGGCTCTGGAAGCACTGCTGCTGTGTCCTGCTGCGCCCGAAAGCGTTTCTGTGTGAGAGGCCTCTGCCTCTTCTGGCGATGACTGTAAGGATGATGAAGCTTTGGGGGATAAAACAAAGAAAAAGGAAAAATATTTAGGATCTAGGCAACAAAAATATGTACATTTTCTTTATGCAAACGAAGCCCGACAAATGCCCCACGTAACTTTGCCCAAACAAAGCCCGACAAAGGCGATGCGTAACTTTTCCCAATGTACCACAATACAATTATCACCAAAGCAAATGTTAATTATGAATTGCTGAATCACAGAATTATAAAAATCTATAGAATTGAAGAGCAAAATGTTGCATCCTCTCCGTGCAAAAAAGCGTCCACCTCCATCGAATCAACGGAGTCAGCGATGGATGCCTCACTTCCAAAATCTTCTTCTGTGCTTCCTCAAACATGAACGTCTTCCGAGCCATTTTTCTTCACTCAAAAATGTTGTGCGAAAATAATTGGGAAAACTCACCGAGATTATCTGAGCAATGCGAACTCGAGACACTCCCACAGATACTGCGCCGGCAGAGAAGCATTTGCGCGTTTCTGTCCCCAGTGCGATTAACAATGGCGAATCAGCACATCCCATACCATTTCTCAAACCTTAGACACACCTCTATTGGACAGAACAAGTGACACTGTAATTTGATGTTCATACAAAAAGTTTATTATAGTGAAACATAACCATGGGCAAAGGTTCAGTGCGTAAAAATTGATATGCTTGCAGGGAAGCAGAGCGTATATTTTAAAAATACTTGACAACGAAGAATGACAGTGATTGATTCGTATACATAGGAGATCAAGCTTTCAAACGAGGGTAACTTTTCATTCAGTGGTTTTCATCAAAAACTCTGGAGATGAAAAACAGCACGTGTTTACAGAATGCTAACTGACATTTTTCTGCGATGAGTGAGCAAGCTATTTGAGAGCATGACAGTCATTTTTATGGGAAAATGTGTGTTTTGTCTTTTTTGGAATTTAACAAGCGGTTTTTGTTTGATCTTACACGTTTGTTTCTTCTATTGGAGGTCCTTTTACTCTATTAAAAACTTGGATGTATGTGTCCAAACCACTAGAGGGCGAGTTCTGACAAGCCTATAACTGTCCTGAGAAGTTGTTTGAATGCACTTAATGCCTTGACATTTGTTGATGTGCGTGTGCTCTGCTCGAGCAGTAAAGGGGAGATCGCGTGGGCAACCTCATGCTGGGTCCATGCGCTGTGTGTGGGGTGAGTAATGGGGGAGACCTCATGCTGGGTCCATGTCCTGTGTGTGGGGTGGGTAATGGGGGAGACCTCATGCTGGGCCCATGCGCTGTGCATGGGGTGGGTAATGGGGGAGACCTCATGCTGTGATGTACGTGGACATAAGCCTCCTCAGGACACGGAGAACAGACAATCCTAGGGGAGAGAGATGCCCTATTGGAGATAGGTGCTAATTGTTACTAACTGGCCAGCCCCATCCTGCAGGACACGATAATATCAGTATGTGTCAATCATGGTCATTATTGCTGGCCAATATTACATGTTTATCAATATTAGATCCCTATCAGTACTTCTCCCTGACCATCATATATGTTGGAAGATAGATGAATGGAGTTTTTCAACATGCAGACAAAAGCATGCCATTAGAAATGGGAACAATATATAAATAATATAAATGGTGTGCTCTGTTGTGAAAGCTATACATTCTATATTCAATGTACAGGGTCTGTTGTGTGTAGTACTCATGTGTCAAAGGTGTACTGCGTCAATGAAAATGGTACATTGTTTGGATATCTAGGGCTACTTCAAAGCGTGACCTGGGTGAGGTAGAGATCAAACAGGGTCTAACATGAAGCAGGTATTGTTCTCTCTGTGTGGTTTTTACTCTTTGCAAAGTGAGCCCAACACAGTGCAGTCAGTGGGTCAGTCTTCCTGAGCTGCATCTAACCAGTGGAAACATCTGCAGCACTGCAGAGAAGCACTCAGCAGACAAACAAACCAAAACAGCTTACAGCTGTATGTCACTTTTCAAGACTGGGACTGAAATAGACAAGACAACAGGGTACAGCTGGGTACAATCAGGGAAGCACATGTGGATAATCAGGGGGGCGTGGCACACACGAGGATCGGGCTCCGTAAAATCCCATGATTCAGTCTCAGAAGCACTGGCTCCCCTGCCCTCCTTCTGAACATTATTAAAGCTACACCCTGAACACTCTGTGTGACTGACATGAATGAGAAGCATCTTTATTCATAATCTCTGTAGCGGAGGTCAGAATACAGAGTGTCATTATTCCCGTCTTTCTTCTGTCTCCTGGGTTTTGGCTTCTTAAGGTTCAGGGCAGCGTAATTCAGTGTGTCCTCGTCATGGCACTGTGGAGACAAAGATGGCAGAATTGGATGGATCAATTCGGTTTGCTATCACTTACATGTACAAATTGCTCTTAAATGCTGATCCCAGGATGGAAGTCAGTTGGAATTTTTTTGCTGATTTTGATACCATACCTGCTTATGTGACCATTCCACTTTTGATAAATCACTGTTTTTCTGATCTGTTTAAAATATACAATAAATTAACATATATAATTTCACACAATATAACAATTCAATGGTAGGATAATATTCCTAATTTTGGGAGGAAATTAACACTTAGTAAAAATTATTTCTGTCAATTTCAGTGTATGTTTGGATATGTGTTGTTTAGTACTGTATGATATGTTATGTATAGTAGAAAAGCTATACAAATATTTAAAGAGATTTGAAGTGTCACAACAAGGAAAGGAACAACCTGTGGACTGGAGTAAGGTGAACGGAGAGGGGCGTTATTAGGCAAAACTTTGACAGTTATTGGGAAAACCAAATGCAACCACGAGGGATCCAAACAGGAGAACAGGGAACAAGCAGGGGAAAGACCCAGGGGCAGAGAAAGATGCGGGAAGATGAGCACAGTGACAGGCACAGTGACAGGCACAGTGACAGGCACAGTGACAGGCACAATGACAGGCATATACAACAACTAACGATGGGACAACGAGTAATGGAGTGGCTCATTAGGGCCACACTGGGGAGGGGACAGGAGGGCCAGGCAGACTAATAAATGTTATTTATATGCAACTTACTGCAACATGTGTTGTATATTTCAGTATATTTAGCAAAATACTAAAGATTTAATAAGAAAACACAAAGATCTTACAAAAATCTTTAAATACATAAGGTAAGATTTAATAAGCGATTTTAGAGGGTAACCCAGTGGTTTTCCAATACGAAAATTGTATCTAGTATTAAACAATTCTACTCTGTTATAAGCACATGAGTCTTTGTTAAAAACTACATTTTGTCCTTCTTCTGAGTGCATAAAGCCGGGCAGCGTACCTGCACAGTGTGTACAGGTCAGTTTACATCTTATATAAATGAGAGCAACGTTCAGAATAATGCTGCAAGATAAAACTATCAGCAAGCCAGAGTGAAGAGGATCCAGCAGCTTCTGAAAGCCTGTAACAAAGAGATAGATTTCAGCATAATGATATAGAGACACATTTCCCATTTGCTTACATTACATTACTTAAACATCAAATCGATAATAAATTAAAGTAGATAGAAGTTATCCATTTTTAGCACATTTTTTTATATTTAGCATTTTAACATTTATTAATATATTCAAGATTATTAAATTAACAATTATGTAATTAAATGTAAGTGCATATACACTTAAATTAGGAATTACATTACTTCAAATAGTATAAGAAATAAATTCACGTCCAAATAGCAAAAAAAAAAGCAAAACAGAAGCAGATATACTCCCCACACTAGGTGTTACCATCTATATCCAGCTGTGTGCCGTTCCCAAACAGCATCTCCCCACGCTGGGTGTTACCATCTATATCCAGCTGTGTGCCGTTCCCAAACAGCATCTCCCCACGCTGGGTGTTACCGTCTATAACCAGCTGTGTGCCGTTCCCAAACAGCATCTCCCCACGCTGGGTGTTACCATCTATATCCAGCTGTGTGCCGTTCCCAAACAGCATCTCCCCACACTGGGTGTTATCATCTATATCCAGCTGTGTGCCGTTCCCAAACAGCATCTCCCCACACATGGCCACGGCGCAGTAGTAAGTCCCAGCATCGGAGAGGCTGAGGTTCCCCTTGGGGAGGCTGTAGACGCAGCTCCGTGTAGGAGATCCAGCCTCAGGGCTCTTCTCACACTCATCACTGCTGTTTCCGTGGCTGTAAATGACTCCAGGAAGGGATTCTCCTGATCCATGTCTGTTAGGAGAAAGCGCCGTAGCTTTCACTCCTACAATCTAGTTATGTTGGAGAAAGCGCCGTAGCTTTCACTCCTACAATCTCCTGTGTGAGGAAGCGCCGCAGCTTACCACTCACACACTTCCACTTCTAGGACCCAGGAATAATCGAGACAGCACACGTCTTTCTGTTTTACTTGCGCAAGGGTGCCCACTTCAGGTGCAACAGACAGTATCTGCGCCTCTGTTGAGTGTCACACCGGACAGTCCCTTGGCTTCTTTATTTATAGGGTAGGGGAGGGGTTACATGGGTCTTGTCTTTAACTAGTCAATGCTGTGTGAGGCCTCCGTGAAACAGGGTTAATACAAAGCATTACATATCTCAAGGTGGGCCCCCTGCTATGTTGACAGAATCTGTTTCCTTTCTCAAGGTCTCTTATTCCTGCGTCACAATCTGGTAGGCCCCTGTGAGGACATCTTGTCTGCAACCCTTTCTGGGCCATGGGTTAGTTGTTAAGGGTTGCACGTGCACATATAGGAGGATAATAATATGATAAAATACATAGATACACTCTAACAGTCCCTCCTGTTTATCATGTTAATTATACATTTGCTGTGATATAAAAAGAGACAAGGGTGTAGCATCTCTAAACTTCGGGACTGGGCCATGCCGGTGAGGATTTCGGCCCGTCCGTCATGGTGCGTCATGCATCCACCCCTGCTCCTCTTCATCTGCATCTGTTTCCATGTTTTGGGTGAGGGACAAAAACATATTCTCCTGGGCTCGGAAAGCAGAGCTCAGGGCAGAATTAATCATTATACGAAAACAAGGTATCACTGTGATACAACAACAGAAGAACATCACAAAGAATGCAAAAAATGGTATACTCAATTTGAGTAATATGGACCACCAAGCCCCGGTAGTGAACCAGGACATCCAATAGTCGTTCTGCGTCCTTGTGTCGGTGGTCATAGCAATTTGCAAGTCCTTCAGCCTTTGCATTGCCTTAGTCATGTTGGGTGAATGCACATTGTCAGGAATGTATGTACAACAGGTTTGGTTCAACAGCACGCACACTCCTCCTTGCGCTGCAGTGAGGAGATCTAGCGTCATGCGATTCTGTATCACCATTTGCCTGGTTATATCTAGTTCTTCATTTTGTTGTTGATCTATGATAACAGAGGCGTTCATGAAAAGACCTAGCCTATAGGCTAGGGTTTCAGTACGGAGTAGCAACTTTCCAACACCCACATTGGGAAAGAGGGAGAGCGTCACTTTCCCTCCTGTGGTCCAGAGTTTTTGGTCTACGGGGACATCTGTTCCCCACACACTGTCATGTGGTTCAACCGAGACGTGTCGTTTCTCACGCGAGTTCTGTTCTTGGGGTACTATTACAAACGTATGGTCTGATACAAAGATGGGTGTGCATACTCCGAACCAATTGGGCGGCAACACAAAATATGCTCTATTTCCGCATAGCCAGGCCACTCCTTGCACCCAGTAAGTACCATTGCTGGGGTCTGACAACCTGCTTGGGGCGCCTTCTCCTGAAATGAATATCTGATTACAATTTGTGGTGTTCCCCATAAGGCGAGTACCGTTCATTTGATTAAAACATATAGTGTGATTAAAAGTTGCTGGGTCGCGATTCATTAGAACAGAAAAGGGGAACGTAACATTGGTTTTTGTCACATTGTAATCTATCCAAAATAATCGGTCACATGTGCCATTGCGTAGGCCGGGAGCATATGTGTCTGTGTCATTTATCTTTATGCCAGAATGTTGATATCCGACCCCACCGAATGAAGAAGCACACTTAGCTTGTGATATGTTCATGGTAGCCCCATATAGGGTCGGTCCTTCGCTGTGGTGTGGCATGACAGAACAAACGTAGCAGTTAGTCAAATTCTTATTGGATACCACATCATATACATATCGATACCAATAGTTCCGTAGGAATGGATGGGTTTCGTCTCCTTTTATGCTAGTGAGGTGCACTCCGTCCGGAGTCCACCTTTTCTTCTCCTGCACCTCAGTGTCTGGTACCAGCCATAGAATCAACATTACCATAAGACAGAAAAGACTTCCCAATATTCCCTTAGCCCACCACGGACACCCTACCAGAGCCATCCTAAAGGAGTACAGTTCAGCTGTTTTCTTCACCGGGTTGAGACAACGAAAACCTATTGTTTCTTCGTGCCTTTGTAGCGGACTTCCACTGTTACTCCGCGAATGAGGCATCTGGTAAGGGTTGAATGAGCTTACAGTGGCTCTTGTGGATCCAGGAAGGTCTTTCCGCGATTTTCAAGGCTGTTGGTGTCGTCAGGAGGACTTGGTATGGCCCGTCCCACCGAGGTGAGGTCCAGTCTTTCCTTTGTAGTACTCTTATCAGCACCCAATCCCCAGGCTTCACCGTCTCCTGTAAAGTAGACACAGACGCTTCTGGCAGATTGCCAGGGTGCTGGGTGTTATTCTCATCCACAGTTTTACTAATGCTAAGCATTCTGGCCACGGTCTGCCTGTTTCTTCCATAGTTTTTCTCAATCTATTTTTTACTGTCCCGTTTGTTCTTTCCACCAAACCTGCACTTTGCGGATGATATGCACAGTGATTTTTTAATACAAAACCCAATGTTTGTGAGCATAAATCTAGCACCTTGTTCACAAAATGAGATCCGTTATCTGACCTTATTACTTCCGGTATTCCATATGTGGGGAAGAAATGGGACACCAGACACTTGGCCACTGTGACTGCATCACAGTGTTTTACTGGGTATATCTCCACCCACTTTGAAAAAGTGTCTATTATCACTAGGCAGTATTTCACTCCCTGTGACCATGTTAATTCCACAAAGTCCATATGTATTGCCTGAAACGGTTGTGTAGGGTTAGGGAATTGGCCTCGTTTGGGTCTTAGATTGCCCTTGGCATTATGTTTACAACATATAAGGCATGCTCTACAGTAGTTTTTTGCAAAATTGGAAAAATTTATAGTGTAAAAATGTTGTTGTATTATATGTACCATCCCTCCTGTTGAGACATGGGTTACCCCATGACTCACAACCGCGGCGGTTTTATACAGGCTGCGGGGTAAGATAGGTTTTCCGTCTAATTTGAATAGGTCTTTCTCTTGTGTGGCTCCTCGCGAAATCCACTTGTCTTTCTCTGACGTAGGAGCTTGTTGTTGTGCATCATATAGTACATCTTGTTCTATAAGGAATAACCCCTTCTCTGTTTTTTCTGGCGTTTGCTGGGCTGCTGCCTTTGCGGCTTGGTCAGCAAACGCATTGCCTTTCGTTTCCTCTGAATTATCAGTCTGGTGTGCTTTGCATTTACATAACGCGAGTGTCTTTGGTTTTTGTACAACGTCTAACAATCGAAGTAGAAGTGCTGCGTGTGTCAAGGTTGTTCCTTGGGAGCTTTTAAATCCTCTATTTTTCCATACTGCTGCATAGTGGTGTACTGCAGAAAACACGTATTGACTGTCCGTATATATTGTAATTTGTTGCCCTTCATATATCTCGCAGGCTCTGATAACAGCGTATAATTCTGCTGCTTGGGCTGAGCATGTGGATGGTAAGGCTCCTGCCTCTATTACTTTGTCTTTAGTCACAACTGCGTATCCAACCTTATTTTCCCCGTATCTGTCTTTGGCTGCAGAGCCATCGACAAATAAGGTTATGGCGCTTGGAATTGGAGTTAGTGCAATATCAGCGCGAGGTTTTGTCTGTTCCTGTATTTCTGTTTTGCATACGCCACTATTTGATCTCCTCGGGCTACGAATGTTGCTTCTGGTTTAGTTTTTTTTAGCTTTCTGAGCGTGTTGGGCATACTCAACGGCTTGCTGCACTGTACCTGTGTTTTGATGGACCCAGTATTTATCAATATACTTCTTTATTTCAGGTTTTAACCCTGCTAGGAAAGCCCGTTTTAATTGTTGTTATTACACCCCGTTCTCGTCCTCCCCATGAGGAATCCCAGAGTTTGTCCTGAACAACGGGCGTACCCTGTCCAAGAAATCCTCTGGCTCTTCGCCTTCCTTTTGCTTACATTGGGCTATTCTCCCGTAATCAACTCGTCTTGTAAATGTTGTTTCTAGTCTCTGTCTCAAGTCGCCCAATGCTTGTTGTAATTGTGGGTCATCGTGACCAAGGGGCAAATTGTTTGCTCCTTGTCCAGTAAAGTCTCCAGCCACCCGGCCCCATTTATGATTAAGTAATTGTCTAAAACAGCGGAACAGCTCTCTTCCATTTAGGTGAAAACTGACCTGCAACTCAGTCATGGCGGACCAGAATTCAGGTACTCCATCCTCTATGGGTGGAATGCCTTTTAGGGCAGCAGCCCTATCTTCCGCTGTCCAGGGGCGGTATACAAATATTGTTGCTGGTGAGGCTTGGCCTCCTTTGCCAGGGGCTATACGGGGGTTTGCAACTTCTACCATGGGAGCAAGCAGTTCAGATTCATCCTCGGAATCCGAACGGTACCATTGTGTTTTTTTTATTCTCGGGATTTATTCGCATTCGTAAATGCGGGTCTGTCGCTCTCGTTTGGTGTGGCCTTGCACTCCCTCCTTCAGCTCCCCGCACAGCAGGAAGTGGGGGGTCTGGCATGTTATGCTATGGTGGGGGATGCTGTAGTACTGGTGGGCCGTCCGCTGGTGTCTGCGGGGGAGCAGACGGCGGTGTTTCCTCGTCTATGTTAACAAGGGCCGCTTGCAGCGTCTCCTTTTTCTTTTCCTGTTTCTTTTTTCTGGCTATATCACGGAGTTTGCTTTGTTCTAACCAAACATCGGATAAGACATATTCTCGTCTTTTCTGTACTTTGTCCTTGCCTGTACAGCGGCCGGACATCATTTCTAATTTCAATTCTGTCTGTAATCTCAGAATATTTTCTGTACTCAGGGTTCCTGAAAACCCATGCTTTTTCCGCCATTTTTGGTTGCTTATTATTCCTGCCCCCTCCTTATACCTTTCCATGAATTTCTCATCACCCGCTAATTCTACCTTGCTTTGACTTTGCCCCATTTTTTTTTTATATACAAAAAATAATAACCCCTAAGTGCAAGTCCCTGGCATGAGACCTCGGGAGGACACTGGCACGGCCTTCTACTGTCCTCTAAAGAGACAGCGGTGTCAGTTTTCAGGGGTGAAACCCGTCCTTTTTCCCTTGGTCACCAGTATGTTGTTGCACCTAGGTCGGGTGTATGGGGCCGCTGATGCCCTCTCACTCACACCCGCTTTCCCTGCTGCAGCGTCGTGCTTCTCACCTGGTCCTTCCTTTATGACGAAGTGGTTCTAGTTCTTGTCCGGGGACCCGTCAGGCGCCAGCCCAGCCGTCCGGGAACAGTTCTAACCACCGGCCTGTGGCGAATTCACGTCGCAGGTCTTTCACTCACTCCCTATGAGCGAGACTGTCGACAGCTTTCGGTGTCGTTCGTCGGCGGACTGGTCGGCGCCCTCTGGTATCTCTCTCCGGATCCGGCTCGAAGGACCAATTTATGTTAGGAGAAAGCGCCGTAGCTTTCACTCCTACAATCTAGTTATGTTGGAGAAAGCGCCGTAGCTTTCACTCCTACAATCTAGTTATGTTGGAGAAAGCGCCGTAGCTTTCACTCCTACAATCTCCTGTGTGAGGAAGCGCCGCAGCTTACCACTCACACACTTCCACTTCTAGGACCCAGGAATAATCGAGACAGCACACGTCTTTCTGTTTTACTTGCGCAAGGGTGCCCACTTCAGGTGCAACAGACAGTATCTGCGCCTCTGTTGAGTGTCACACCGGACAGTCCCTTGGCTTCTTTATTTATAGGGTAGGGGAGGGGTTACATGGGTCTTGTCTTTAAACTAGTCAATGCTGTGTGAGGCCTCCGTGAAACAGGGTTAATACAAAGCATTACATATCTCAAGGTGGGCCCCCTGCTATGTTGACAGAATCTGTTTCCTTTCTCAAGGTCTCTTATTCCTGCGTCACAATCTGGTAGGCCCCTGTGAGGACATCTTGTCTGCAACCCTTTCTGGGCCATGGGTTAGTTGTTAAGGGTTGCACGTACACATATAGGAGGATAATAATATGATAAAATACACAGATACACTCTAACAATGTCTGAACCAGTAAACACTGTGTTCTCCTGCACAGCTCCCAGTCTCTATCGTACACTGCAGACTCACAGAGTCTGTGTCAGACACAGTGTCAGACACAGGCTGCTGTACCACAGTCTTGCTGTTGGAGTCTTTACCTGAAAAGCAAAATGTTGATGATGACAGCGCTTTGAGAGTCACAATGGAAAACACAGATCCTGAAAAATATTTCTTGCCGATTTTAGAAATATTTTGGAATGGATGTCATGTTGTTCTATCCATCCATAAAATAAGTAACTTCTTGGAGAATAGTTGACATTCTTGTCTCTTTTTGTTGTATAACTATTTATTAGTATATATTCAGTAACACTTTACATTAACTGCACCTACATTATACATTTACAATGCATTCATATAACATTCATAATCACCATGTAATTCGTATACCTTAATATCCTAACATACCTTAACAGCTTTAATATACATTGATAACATTATATGATAACAAAGATTATATTATAACTGTAACACTGGCCCAAGAAGTGGAACGGAGATCTAGATTTGCACGCAGCCAGAAGTTTTATTGGCAGCACTAGTACGTAGCAATGAAAGGGGCTAAGCGAGGAGAATGGTCGAGGGGCAGAAGCATGTGTCCGAAGCCGAAAGAGGAACAAACACGGGACACGACAACACAGGGAAAGAGTACCAGGAGAAGCCGGTCTCAGCGGGGCAAGAGGTTCAGGTTCGGGAACGGGTCTGGGAAGAGGAAGAGGAACAGACAAGGTAAGTACACTGGGCGGACGGAACAGGTAGGAAGCAACGGGTAGACGATAGACAATAGATTGCTCGGTATGGCTCAATAGCATGGCTCAATACTTCGCAATGTCCCGATGGAGCTCAGTGCTTAAATCCATTCCGTCATTAAGCGTTCTACGGAGCACCTGGCTGGTCCCGCCCATGTGGGCGTGATCGAGACGGGCTATTCGGTGGGTTCCGCCTGCATGGGCATGACAATAACAAACATTATATGATAAGAACAAACATTATAATTGTATAATCATATGTTTGATGTTAGTGCATGAAGGTAGATGAATTTAATTAATTTCAATGTAAAGAAATGAAGTGTGTAAAGTGTATTTTATATTTTCATGATTTTCGTGACTATCAATATCCCTCTGGCTTATGTTGACCATTTTGTTTGTCTATTTTTTAAACATTAAATAGGAAGTGTGCATCGCAAAAGGAATTACTTGGTTTCATGCGGTTTCTACTATTTATTTTCTTGTGTGTTGAAAGGAAAGTTTTTCCTTTCTACCATAGCACTACAGCAAAAAGCAAGACATCATGGCAAATGCAATTATGCTTTATTCAAATAAACATGATTACATTTATTATTATATTACAGTTGATTAGCATAATATCTTCAAAGGTTTCATGATTTAATCTGCAATCGTCTGGCCTGAAATCTTTTCCTGCTACACTGAAAACTCTCTCAGCCTGTGCAGAGAAAGCTGCAGCCAAAGGGTTGGCATCCTCTGATAAACATGGTTGGCTCAGGTATCGGTGACATTATGTGAAGCTTTCATGGCAGGAATAGGCACTAGTTTGACTTTTGATGCAGGAAAAGTGTTTGGGACGTTTCTTAGGTTAGAAACTGCAGTCACTGCAGCCAACACTGACTTTTAAGGAGAGACACTCAGCTCTTCCTATGAGCAGATCCACCATGGTGCACAAAATGACAGTATAATTATTGTTTTAGGTGACACTTCAAATGTTGCATTATTTCATTCTGAATAAAATTATAATAGTGATACACAACAATGTTAATATGCTTATGTGTAATTCATATTTAAATATTTGGCTGTATAGCTAAAAGCTATATTGTAGCTATATGTACTGTATGTATATGAATTTATTTGAATTCAAATACGTATTCATTCTGCTTCCTTAAATTCAAAAATGAATTGTAATTCTGCATCCTGTTTTCAACAGCGATTCAACTTTATTTCAGATGAACAAAATTAATTGAAATTTAAGGTCCATTCTCAAACCAGTTCTGAATGGTGCATATCCGACTCTTATATTATAGCATGTCTTTCTGAGACAATATACAATGACTGTTGAGTTAAAAAATTTTAAGAATATATTTTCTTTGTCGCCTAAGACTTTTACGCAGTAATATATATATCAACTCAAAACTGAAATGTAAACATTTTCCTTTAATTTATTTTAAAGAGGCTGCAATGTGTAACATTTTTCCAAATCTGAAGATTCCATATGGCTGAAGATTTCTGACAGCAAGCAAAATGTAACAAACTGTGAAATAATGTGATGCAGCGCATGTTCATGTATAAATGTAACAAACTGTATAATGATGTGATGCAGTGCATGTTCATGTATAAATGTAACATCAGGAGGGGTCCAACACATAACTGTATACACATAACTAAATCCACTTCACACAAGTAAGATGATACTTAATGCCTCCTATTAATTTGTATTCTTGTATACTTATTTTTACATATTTCAGCTATTTATGCGTGTAATAATAATAAAAAGTTTATAATTCTAATTGGAAAGCTTTTATAAATGTTTTTGTTTAATGCTGTATATAGAAAAACATTCAAGGACCAATGCTCGCAATCTACATCAACTATGTTGGTTAATTTTATATTGACACAGAGCTCAACTGTCAAAAATGTTTGTCAAAGGACAATATTATTGACACTTTAATAAAGCAAATATGAAAATAGTTGGAATCTCATTTATCTGTGATTATGACAAAGGTTCCATTTCCAAATGCGATTTCATTATAGAACAGAGCAGCGCAATAATACACTGCAGAATCTGACGGCTCCACGTTAGAAATAGTGAGGTTAAAACTCCCCTCTGCATTCAGTAAGGAGTAACGTTTTATGTTTTTATATTCCTTGTAAAATTCACCAGGTACGTAGAGAAGTGCTTTCGCGATGAGCTGGGGCTTCTGACCAGCAGCTTGCTAAAACCAAACTGCAAAAGAAATATCTTCTGGACGGAAGCATGTCAGGGTCACACTGTCTCCATGCTGGACCCTCATCAGGTAGCTGGGCTGAACAACATCCACAGCCAGTGAAGTGTCTGGAAAAAGAGAGAAACACAAATGAATAAACAAACAAACAAACAAACAAATAAATAAATATCATAATAATAATCAGAATACCTATTACATATGATGAAGATTAAATGGCCAAATACTTATTACACTAATCACATCGTACAGGATATATAAAAATCCCCCCAAAATATGATTTAATAGTATAGAACCCTACTAATGAAAATGAGAAGACCAAAGAGTCTGAACATCTTTGCGGTTCCACTGTTTAGAATAAACTGCTCTGCTGCTAAGTGAGAGATCATGGTCGTGGTCGGGATGAAAGGGCAGGAAACAGAGAGGAACAAGACACACATCAGGCTGATCTGATTGGCTGTTCACATGGGAACTTACATAATAGTGAAAAAGCATCCTAATGTGCACTTATGTATTTGTACATAAGAAAAAACAGAAAGAATAAAATATAAGAAAAAAAGGAATCTTTTCTAATGTCTTACCTGCCTCTGCAGGCATCTGCTGTAATGTCCTCACATGCTGCATTCATGTCAGCCAGCAGGGCCATCTGAGCATGTGGCTAGCGATCGTAAGCCTTCTAACTCCATGCTGAGCAGAGCCCCTCGATCGGGTTAAGGAATGGGGAGTAGGGGTCCATGATGTTCTTTCATTGTCAGAAATTGCACCACTGTACTGTGCCCAGTCAATACATGCTTGGCAAATTAAGGTTCATGAGATGCACCTATGTAATATTACAAAAAAATCTTGAGGAAATGCAGAGTTCTGGAGGAGATTCTCATACTGTAGATGATGGCATGTGTTTATGTGCCATACTGAAGAAACTGTACAAATTGCTAGACATAAAACACAGGACTGGCAACTTTCAGCAGAAAATAGATGGTACGTTTTAACACCTTGATAAAAAACTTAAAATCCATAGTATGTGGGACAACCTTACAGAACCTTTAGTAGTCATTGTTCAGAACATTAACACGGATTAAAAACAATTACTATGAAAGTGCATTATTCAGTTAAGTTGTCCTTTTGTGAAGAGAAAAACTGTCTTTGAAAAAGCGAAACAATAGAACTAAGCTGCTGCGTTGGCGCCCCCTCGTGGTGAATTGAGGATAGTTCTGTCTGAACCAGCTCAGCAGGAGATTTGGTGTCAGCTGTCGTGACAAACTTCCTGCTTAGTGAAGGAATCTAGCGGTTTGAAGGGCAGACATAAATAAATAGACGGTATGTACTTTTGATATATTGAGAGTCAGCCGAGACACATTTGGGGATGGCAAGAGGTTCAATATTTATTAACTTATCAGCTCCGGGAACAACGCACAAACACTCAACTTCCCTCTCTTGCCTTCTTCTACTTCCCTCCAACTATATGCTACTACTGCCATCTAATGGTTGAATCCAAGCTACTACAGTATTGCACAACATGCAACCCCGGAGGATGGTAGAGACACAGAAGGCAACGTACTGTACGGGGTTTATTGTTGGGAACACGCAAACAGGACTGGAATCAGCAAGTACAATCGAGTCCAAAAGCCAGTTCTACAGGTGGCATGCGAGACGCAGGACAAGTACAAGGGAGAGGTCCGGGTGGATCAGGATGGGATGGGATGGGATGGCAGCAAAGCAGGCAGATGGACCGGATCGGGGTAGACAGGAGGAAGACCGCCCTGTACTTCTTATGAAAACCCTCAACAGTACCTTGCATATAATGCAGCGCCAAGCAGAACTAAACAGGGAGTTGACGTAACTCAGGTGTGGCTGCTGCCGCTGCATTCTCCCGAGGGGGGCGTGACAATACAATGAATAATGAACATCTTTAAATCGGTAAAATACGATTTACGGATATATCATTATTCGTACGCCATAATTATTTAGAAATTTGACCGACATTTTCTGACCAATAATTGTACATTTTGCTCGATTAACCATCTCTTACCTGATAATTTCAAGTGCGCTCTCATCTCCACTGCTGTCAGTGTCTAATTCCCCTCAAGTCCCTCGGCCACGTCGCGCGAGCTGGAGGCATGTTTGGCGAGTCAGATTATCATGAGAAGGAAGAGATACATTGTGTTGTTCATATGTCATTGAAGAGACCTTGTTTCATGAACAATGAACTTTTATTTAACCACCAACATCTTCCATGCAAACCCACAACCTGCTCTGTGCCGTCGGTCTCCCTACCCCTTGTCTTTACCTCCTCCCAACCCTCCAGGTCTCTCTGCTGGTCACCAAAGGTACTGCACTACATATCAACACATCCCCCTTTCTTTAAAGCAGAGAACAAACATGCCTTAACATACCAAAATATTATATTGGCATTGTCAACGTCAGTATTCCCATTTTCATCATATCATTACTGTTTTTTTTTTTACATTTCACAATGCTTTCAAATAACACAAAACTCTTTAAAAAAAATAAACGCCCTAATTTTCACACCCTGCCAGCTAACAGCTCGTTCTAAGGCAATAACCGACACCATTGCTGCCTTTATTTGTAAAAATATCCAGCCTTACGGTGTAATAGATAACTGCTCCACATCTTGGAGCTGAGGTATCACATACCACATAGGAAGTTTTTCACCAGGAAATGAATCCCTGTTCTGTATGACAAAGTGAGACCGATAGCTGAGTGCCTAAAGAGCCGCAGTAACATATGATGTGATAGTCACTGCACACTACATAAAAGTCTTTATTCCTGAGCATGTGTTACTGCATTACCGAAACTGAATGTTTGGTGTACAAAACGCAGACGGGTTTTTTTTCTTCAATGAAGTTGATTGTAATGAAAGTTTTTATCCGTGTTTTGTTGCAATGTCTTAGCAAGTTCACCTCTTTTTCCGTCCATGGAATTTTCAATGTGGTGATGTAATCCATCTAGCAAGTTCAAATTGCCCAGCTGTCTTGGCCGCTTTTGGGACAGGTGTGCACCACAAAGTTGTTGTTGAAAGTGATTACAGTTGATCTTTTTCTGCGGAGAGGAGATGCTTGAACAGGGTCAGTCAGAAATGCCCTTTATTGACATGTTCTTTAGGGTGCTTGTGGCAAGTGCTACAAGATGACCGACCTTGAAAGTGGTGACACCTTTGCTGTGATGGTCATACCTCCACATTCCTGGGGACTGGAGGAGGTATGTGGTATGGATTGTGCTTAATGTCATCCCTCTTTGCAGTTTATCTGCATTTCCCTGTTACAGTACTTGATGAGATGGTGTGTTTGATATTTCACTCAGGTGTGTCAAGAAGTGGAAATTTTGAAAAAAACCACGGCACAAGAACGTTGTGGGCTTCTCCCATTCTTTTGAAGACGATCTGTTCATGTATATTTTCATGGAGTTGTGCAGTAGGCAGGTGAGTCCCTGACTTTTATAGACGTCTTACTAAGGCAAAGACTTTGTGATGGATCAGGCTGCCCCTGTTTCTCCCTGCCCAGACACTTGGTGACATCCTGAAAGCTCGCGGGACTCTGATTGACCCCGAAGTCCGCTATTACATTCAACAGCTGATATCGGGGATAAAACACATCTACCGGCAATGTTATGTCCATAGGGAAATCTAGTTCGATATGTGTACATGCACTCACGCTTTACTCAATTCTCTGTTTAATAATGCTGGCATTTCACATGGCATTGCGAGTGTAGCTCGTCTGGATTTCTGTGTAGTGTTCATTTATCAATTTGGTAAAGTCTGCAGTTTGGCAAAGTATTTGAGTCTATCCTTAATGCAAATTTGTTTGTCTTTCAGAAAACTTATTTGTCAGTGACAAAATGAAACTGAAAATCGGGGATTTTGGACTGGCGGTCAAGCTGGAGCCGAGGGACAAGTAGGTGTTTTTTGCAGAATTCCTGGCTAAGCTTTCAAATTTGTTTATACAGCAAGCTAAAGCACATGTGCGCTTAACGTTTTCCATTTGTGTGTGTTGTAGAAAAGTGTGTGGTACTCCATGTTACATGGCTCCAGAAGTGTGGAAACGAGAGGGCCATGGAACGGAAGCAGAAGTCTGGGCACTGGGCTGTGTCATGTACGTATACCCTATCAACCCTCCTCCCGGCCAAAGATCAGCATGGCTAATAAAATCTGTCTAACATTTTAAGAAGACATGCGTCTAAAATACATAAATATGTTTTTTTTTTCTACTTGAAATAGAAAAGAAAAATGAATACTGGCACACAGTTGAGAGGAATTGCTCTTTTGGAAGCACAGCATTTTTATGTCAAATGTGAAAGACCTCAAACACCTTTGCTGCCTTTCTTACTACAGGTACCAGCTTCTGGTTGGGGAAATCCCATTCGATCACGACGATCGCTGTGAAATGATAAAGAACATCAAAGAAGCTAAATTTATTCTACCCCAGAACCTCGGTATTGAAGCTGGGAAACTGATGGGCAAAATATTTCAAATCGACCCACGGGATCGCCCGTCACCGCAGAATATCCGTGGCCACAAGTTCTTCACAAAGGTTGGTCCACTTGCAAACTGGTGGGATGTGGATGATTAGCTGGTCTGCTGAGGTCACTGGTATTTACCCTTCCTATAAAATTACAGTAACAAAAGATGGATGGATGGATGGATGGATGTATGGGATTGGTTTGCTTAACTGATGCATGTTAAACCAACACCCTAGGGTTTCACTCCAAAGGCACTGCCAGCTAGTAGCTGTGATAAAGCGCCGCAGCTTAAAGCAGTAAATCGATTTGTGAAGATTTTCAACTGGTTCATGCACCTGCTACAAGCTGTAGAGGAAGTACTGAGTAAGTGCAGTGAAGCCCTACCATTGAGTACCTCCCCCAACTTCCTGTTCACGCCAGTTCCAGCTTTATGGATAGGGATGAAAAATGGAAAGACATACACAGAAAATAAAATGCACAACCAAACATAAAATACACATTAACTGAATCTGTGAGCTTCAGTTTTATACCCTTAGTTTCTCTGATTAAAACTAGATTTAAATTCCTCTTTAACCAATTTACCCTATTTTAGGTTTAGTTACTGTATGTTTAGACTTTCATAGCTAAATTTAGAATCAATAACCAATTATGTCAAGATTAAATTGTAATTGGCCGTAGATTAGACTTAGGGATGTTTTTAGATTTAGGTTCACCAGTTCCAATATGTTTTTTGATTACCCTTCTTAGTCCAACTCCACTCAGGTGAAGAAAGGGTAAGTATATAACAACTTAAATGAAATACAAATTAGTTACGTAAACTGCATAAAACAATTTAACAGTCCTACCACAAATCCGGTAGTTAAATGAATATGAGTTGTCAACACAAGAATCGGTTTAGTTCCTTGGGTGACTCACCATCGACATCCAACGATATTCGAATGCAGCTCCAGGAAGTTTAGGTTCCCGCTAAAAGGACCTGACCTGCGTAAGCAAACAGGTATTATAATACACTACAATATTTACTATATCAGTCACTCTGTCTAATCATTACAGTTATAATTAATCAAATATATGACACTATATCAAAGAAAATACTTTTACACATAATGTCCTTTTTTTTGGAGGGGGTGGATCAGGGGGGGAGGGATTTTTTTTTTTATTTGATTGATTGTTTGAACTTTCAAATATGTAAGAAAATACATATTTGAAAATACATACCGAAGAGAGCAGACCTACTTAGTACGCCTCCTCAGTTCTTCCAGTTTGTTGCGTTTCAAATATATTAAATGTAAGAAAGTACAAGAATGTAAATTCCTTGATCCATGTGCATCTCATAAATGCCTTCCTAACCATGGATTTGGATACTGATGTTTCATTCGTGAATATAAAAATGATACTATTTGAAACCAATATTCTGTTTGTCATTTCCATTCTAAATGAACAACCAAGATTTTAAAATATATATCTAGAAAGAACGTGTATTAAAACATGTTGAAACACGAGGAATTTACAAAATGCAAATCTACAAACAAGTACGAGAACCATTTTTTTTTTTAAGTGGGCTAATCAACAAATAACCTTTCTTTAACAGGTACTCCGGAGAGATAAGTATTAGTTACCTTTCTTTTACAGCATAAAGAATTGTACATTCACTTCAATACCGAAATGTATTGAATTATATAATACACTCAAAATACACATATTTCTAAACCAAATTACTAAATTGTGCCTCTTTACTGCACACACGTTTAGCGAATAAGGAAAATGTACCTCTGGTCAAAATGTGCTCACGCGGCTGCTCCGTGCCTCACGGGTGACTAGTAGCAGGAAAAAACGTTCAGCCATCACAACCAATGTTGTCTCGCTCTCTGAATATTTCTTTAATATTTCGGTGTATCTCCAAAAGAAAAAACCTTTTGCTCTTTGTAATACAGCTTGTTCACCGTCTAAGAAAACTACGTGACTACATTTTTTCAGGCAACCTGGAAAAACCGGAATATTCCTGTTCTTCACTTATGAGAGGGCGTGGCTTCACTCAAGCCAATTGAGTTTAACCTCTTAAATCACAGATGGTTTTAACTACACTATTTTTCTGCATAAAACGCATGTTACATATTCAACTGTGTCTTTCTCATCTCTTTAGTGTTGTGTCTGTCTTTATTTGAAAAATGTGCATCGTTAATGTGTTTGGCACTCTCCTAAACGTCAATAACCAGAGACAGACAAATGGGAGTAAAAGACAAACAAAAAAAGTATCAAAATGACAGTGTTGCATTTTTTTAACACAGAAAGAGTCATTTCAGCTTTACTGCCACCTATGAGTTAATGGCTGCCAGTGTTTGTGTTAAAAGTGTCTGCAAATAAGTTTAACTCCGGTATCTTACTGAAAACGCGCCGCCTTCTTGCCTGCTGTCATTCCGCTAAGATATAGGCGACTCTGGTAAGTAACAGGTAAAGTTGTCGTTTAAAGTAATGCAAATGTGCATTGCCGGTTAGTAATTGTTTTACTATATCACGTTACGTCATTTATAGTTGTAGTACAGTGCATTCTGAATCCATCCTAACTAGCCATCTAGCTCATGTGAACATGAAGCAGTACCGCCTTCCAGCTTGGTTTTGCAGAGGGGTTGGTTGCAAATGCAAACAATCCCTTAATGTCCGTGTGTTGTGTTCAGATGTGAAAATAAAAGATAATTGTCAAATTCACTGTTTATGTCCTATTATACAAGATAGCACTGTAAAATAATTTGCTATGCATATGGATGCCCTGCATTGGTGCTGGGACCCCGTGGGCCCCAACGGAAATCTCGCGGGAGCGGGCGGCTAAAAATAGACAGCGGATCCCAAGATTATTGGCAGGATGGAGAATGTAACTGATGTCATTTATTTTGTGTTATATATTCGTGTTTGTTCTGAGCCATTGTATTAAGTTGTGATGTTCAGCTAGTTTGAATGTATTTCTTTGAAATTGGGTTCAGGGTTATCTTTTGTTTTTAAGCTGATCTTGTTTGTTTATAATGATATTTAAACATTTGTTGTATCAATTTGGTTATTGTTTTTTTTAATAACTGCAGATATTTGCACATTTGATTAGTTTTTGGGCTCAGTTTACATTTTTTCGTGATTTTTTGTTGAATTTGTTTTATTTATTCAGTTCTTGTTCTGCTGGAATAAGAATTGAATGCATATAAACTTATTTAATCATACAGTATATCCGTTAATGGATCTGCGGGTGCGGGCGGGATTGGACAGAAATATTGCGGGGGCGGGTGGGAGTGACAGAGACAGCCTGTGAGAGCGGGTTAAAAAAAAAACAGTCCTGCGCAGGGCTTTAACACTAGCGTTTGTTTTTAGTTCTTGATGCCCCCAGTCGGTAGCCCATGTATGTAAATATGTGGGTAGGATAACGGTTAAACCCCCCGATTCCCATGCAGCATTTGATCACAATTGATTGCATTCATGCTGGGAGGAGTCATCCTGTCTTAGCAGAGTCTCTGCTGAAGCTGTGTGTCAGCTTATTCTCCAGGTCTGACTAGTTTTTGTGTCGCTCCCCACACTTCTGTCACAGTAGATAGTCCTGACTCCCATGCGGCTTAATTAATGAAGCGGCTCTTTCCTTGCATCTAATAAATGTAGCAGCTATTTACTTGCATCTCTCACAGAAGCAGATGCTCCCTTACATTTGATCTACTACAGTTTTTTATAAGGTGTTTCCTTTGCTTTTGTCAGCCCTAATTCCCAAGTTTCTTTTGCAGTTTTTCCTGATATCTCTGCCACAGCTTCAGCTTCATTTTTTGCAGCCTCTCCTACACTGTCTGCTCTGGCTGCATCTTTGGCTCCTTCAACCTCCCTCCTATAGCTCCTGCTGCAGCCAAAGCCCCCACAGCTACACCCACTATTCCTACTACTGCTCCTACACCTAATGCCCCAACCGCCTCAGCTTCTGCAGCTGCTGCCCCAAATGCCCCAGCTCACTCTCTCTTTCTCGTCTCTTGATCTCAGACTCCTCTGCTTTCTCTCCCCTCTCCTCCATCTCTTCTTTTGTCTTTTTTCACCTCCATCGCTATAGCGTCTGCTATTACCTGGAGTGATTTATTTGTGTAATGACAGGGAATCCTTATTCCCTGGCCTGCTATGTAGTTCAATGGGTTGTTTGAGCAGCTTAAAAGTTGACACCCTTCCAGTCATGGAAGAAGGCTGGACTTTGGTCTGTCTCACCTCTTTGTTTTAGGGTTTTATTTTATCCTTGACTTTTGGTGTATCCTGCTTGTGTCTTGTTTTTTCTGTGATAGCATAACATGGCACAGGCAAGGAAAAGAGTATAAAGTCTATATTCCTAGTATTTCGGTTTTGATTTTTTGTCAAGTGAAAGTCTTTATGACCATATATATGTGTGAGTAATTTGGTGATTATTGGTGGCTGTTTTGGTAATATGATGAAGACTGATGAAGTACCAGTACAGACTCTGTTTTGGAAAGGGGGGGGGGGTTAATTGACGGAGACTGCTACATTCACTCACCTGGAGATAATGAGACTGAGGATTTAATGGGAATTCTGTCTTTTATCACGTGTGTATCTTCCTGGTCAGGATTGCGATGTTGATTGCTGTGTAGACTTTCTTATTGGTGCCGTGCTGTGATGAGCTGGAATGATTTATTGCTTTGAGAGCGTAACCTAACTTATTTCACATGTGCTGTGCTGTTTTATCAGACGCCCTTAGTGTATGCGTGGTAATTGTGTGCTGCGAGGCATTCAACGTGAGCCCATTGATTAATGAAATAATTGAATAATAAAGTATTGTTATCGCCTCAGTTTCCCTGATTCTGAGTGGAGTATTCTGACCTACTGGACAAGACCGGGGTATAATTAAAGGTGGTGGCAGCTTAACCTGTTGTTTACTGAGGTTTAAATATCGCCCTCTAGTGGCAAGGAAAATCTATTACAGTACATTTAGTCACGTTAAGCCTTTTCCTTATAACATTTACATTTACAGTATTTGGCAGACACCCTTAGCCAGAGTGACTTACATAAGTGCTTCAAGATGCTGCGATGAATTTTTCCGATACTAGCTCAATAAGGACCCAAGCTATGAATACCATCTATCCGAACACTGTTAAGAAAGTGCAACAATTTTTTTTTTTTTGTACATATACACACACACACTAGCATTTTATTTTTTTTTTTGTCAAGTGAAAGTATTTATGACCAGATATGTGTGTAAGAATTTTGGTGTCGCTATTTTGGTACATTAGACCACATTAACCCTTTTCACATTAAGCGTTTTAGAATGTCCCCAAATAAGATGACGGAACAGAAAGTGGAAACGCTGCTGCTTTGAAAAAGTCTACTGCTTAGAAAAATTTAAATAATTCCGTTACATAAAATGCACAGAAGGCTCGTGCATGTGAACAGGAACCTTCATTCCCAATAACATGTGAAACAGCGACCCTGAAGTCACACATTACGATGGTCACAAAATACGATGCAACACCTGTAAGGAGCTACCCAGCTCCGCCTGGACCCTTTGGAAATGCCAGACGGCGTTTTGGCCAGAGCGCACCGCGTACATTCTTTGTTGCTCTCAGATTTTCGTTCTGCTTCATATACGTATCTGCTGCTCAGCGGTCGCCCATCTTCTCGGCACGAGCGGGGTGACGCTGCTACACCCCCTGCTGACCGAGACAAGCCAAGAAATATGAGCGCAGGACCAGTGTCACCGACAGAGCGGTATCACCACCATCCTGCGTAAAATGTCAACGTAGATAATGTGAGAATCCTCAGCACTACAGCTAAATATACGTTGGGACCTCATTCAGACCGTGCATGTGATATACACGTATGCTATACTTACACACTCAGTTTTCTGGCACAGAAAGGGAGGCAGGACGCCAGGAAACAGGAAAATGCAGGGTTTAATTAAAGCGAAAAGGAATGAACAAGCAGCAAACACAGATTGACAATATAATGACTAGTCTGGGGAAACAAACTGAAACGGGAACTAAATACATTGAACTAATGACAGGAATGAACATGTGGAATCCACACGGGGTAGATGAGGGGGCGTGGCCACATGGGAGGATCCGATGAGTGGGGAATGATACTTTCCCTCACAAAACGAATATGAAATTCTCTATTCTACTTTAAACAGGTGTCAGCTGAGGCCCAGCACTGTTTCAAAGTAAGAGATTTTTGTTGATCGTTTAATGATTAACAGTACTATAGTGCTTTTGAATACCAGTGATTGTTATGGCATCTGCTGCCAGGAAGGGTCTCAAGGCACTGGGTCCAGTGTATAACCACCCCTTTTCTTCCAAATATAACCTTTTTCTGTTGCTGTGCTGTATTTGGTGCCAGTTAATCTTTGTCAAGAAGATACACACACTGGCCACACAGTTGCAGCACATTTGTCTGCTGTACCCTCATGACCCTGGGGGCGGCATGGTGGTGCAGTGGTTAGCACTGTCGCCTCACACCTCTGGGACCCAGGTTCGAGTCTCCGCCTGGGTTACATGTGTGTGGAGTTTGCATGTTCTCCCCATGTTGTCGTGGGGTTTCCTCCAGGTACTCCGGTTTCCCCCCACAGTCCAAAAACATGCTGAGGCTAATTGGAGTTACTAAATTGCCCGTAGGTGTGTATGTGTGAGTGAATGGTGTGTGAGTGTGCCCTGCGATGGGCTGGGCCCCCATCCTGGGTTGTTCCCTGCCTCATGCCCATTGATTCCGGGATAGGCTCTGGACCCCCTGCGACCCAGTAAGAAAAGCAGTTTGGAAAATGGATGGATGGATGTACAAATGAATTAAATTATTTTGGAAAATGAACAACAGAGAATAAAAAGGTATTATCTGCATTTTACTGTGGTGGCTAGTGAACATGCGCTCATAGCCATGTGATCAAATCTGGCCAAACCTGGCAGCTTCCCATGATTGTCAATCAGATCTGAATCTGCTGCTCTGGATGATAACAGGCCAGAGGATCTTTAGCCAGAGTCATTTTGCATTTATGGTTGATCTATGCAGGGACCAAGTGAGTTCAATGCAATGCAAAAACATGAACATTACATTTTAAGAGCCATATAGACATTCAAAATGATGATCTTTAAGGCTGCAAGCCATTATCACTGAAACATCACTGCGCTTTTCAGTGAGTTGTGGCTCCTTTGCTCAGTGCCGAGATGGAGGGGGGCACTCAGGAGCACCTTGATGGGAGAACTTCAGGACTGGGGCTCCACAGGCTGACCCCAAAGGGCCCTGCTGTCCCTCAGAGCCGGGAAATGCTGAACGTGGCCCCTGCTCTCAGTCCATGAGCTGGGCACACACAGCATATGTCGCGTGAAACATACATGTACATAAACACACATGTGGTGTTAAACACTTATGTGCATAAACATACACGTCATGTTAAACATACATATAAGCTCCTAAATATTCTGATATTATGACAGCTGATATTTGGAGAGGCAATCTCACCTCCTCTGTCCATGAAGTCCTGCGCTCTGACTGGGAGGCTCACTCTGAATTTCAGTTTGGGCTGGATATTTCTCCCCACAGGCAACAGCCTGCAGGGCCCAGAGAGGAGGCAGTGCCACCAACTGGCAAAACAGAGGTATGGCAGAGATGAAAGGTGCATCAAATCTTACAGCAGTCCTGACCAGTCGTGAAGGTCATTAAATATTAAGTGTGTATTTCTCAGAAACTGGAATGGAAATTTCACTTGAACTGCTTAATTACACAGGTATCGCACAGGCTGGGGCGGTGTTATAAATGTTAGGGAAACACACACACAGAGACACACATAGATATCAATACATTTGTATTCATATCTTTATGGGGACTCATTTCTATTGGCAAAACCCTAATCCTAACTATGACAACCTTAACCCCTACCCAGCCCTAACCTTAACCATAAGTAATACGGGACTTTTGGTATTTTAGTTCATCAATTGCATGGACAGACTTTTTATAACATTGAGTTTTCCATTGTGGGAACTGGAAAAATGTCCTCACAAGGTCAAAGTAACAGGTTTTCTCTCTCTCTCTCTCTCTCTCACACACACACACACACACACAGTCTACTTAAAAGCTGAACTTACCTGTTAAATTACATTGGGACAGCTGACAGAATATTGATATTCTCAGAAACAGCACCTTAATCATTCTAGTAAAATGTCAAACAGTTTGGTGTCTGGGTGCTATGTGACCCAGATCATAACTGTAATACTCCTGTGTCCTGACATGCAGACACTCACAGCACGGCATCTGTGCAGGGGGCTGATGACAGCCATTGGCAGCTGATGATGGACACACTGCAGGCTGCAGAGAGCAGCTCGCCCACACAGCGATGGATCCGAGCAGCAGCTGGTGGCGTGTGCGGTGCCCGATATGAACCTGCACATGCAGCAGACACTTTTACAACATGTGGTTAGAGGTGAGACAACACAGATCACAGGCGTATCAAACCTTTGCAGTTCGTCCAGTTTGTGCAGCACTGTTGCGCCCCCTGTTGCTTGGAGGACTGGATGCGGTTGAGTAATGCTCCCTTTTCCACTCTCTGGTGCATATGTTAAGTATTGGTTAGGGGTCTGGTCGCAGTAACACAGGTAGGAAACTGAGTCAACTTTTTTTTTATTTGAACTAATAGGTGTTAGTGAAACGCATGACGTAATATGCTACTGGAAAAACATTGATAAAGCAGATAAAACAACAGCGGCAAATGGACACACTCACTGCAGTCTTCTGTTTTCTTGCATGACCTCCTGCAGCAAGAGGACCCCTCTGTCGGAGGGTCAGTTTCAACCTTCCCTAGCAGCTCACTGCTGCCATCTACAGGTGGGAAGAGTCTTTAATGAATTAATTTATATAACAATCAATTCAGCTGCACAGTTTCACAAAAAAAATAAAAAATTTAAACATACAGCAGGCAGAAACGGGTACAGAAGATCTTCTGGCCGATTCTTCCACTGAGGAAAGATGTTGTCGAAGCAGCATGTTCTCCCTGCGCAGCAAACAGCAGTAAATAGTGGCATTACTCGTGATTTGTGTATTCAGATACCATCCTTCACCCCAAAATCTGCCGATATTATACTTTGCCTTTTTTTTTTCAAGAGTGAATAACAAAATAAAATAAATCACATAAGCAGGTTCAGCTAAGCTCATAATGACCGATCCCAGGAACCAAACCTGAGCAGTTGCCAACACACCGCGGAGCCAATTTAGACTCACCAGTCAACCTATCCTGCACGCTTTTGGATTGTGGGAGGAAACTGGAGCCCCTGGCAAAAACCCCCACGCACATGGGGAGAGTGTGCAAACTCCACACAGAGAGGACCCAGGACCAAACCCAGAACCTTCTTCTTGTGAGGCAGAAGCACTAACCACCATGCTGCCCACGATCATTACATCGCATGTACAGTAATAATGCTGAGAGTTGCTTCTCCTTAATTACACTGCAGAGACGTAAACTGTGCCTTATTGGCCCTTAAGCTCATAATCTCTCGATTTTCCTTTGAGAAGAGGCTTGGTCAGGCACCTGACAACTTGTTGCAACAGTCTCCTACAGTATGTATTCCATACCTATTATATCAGCCATTAATGCCACATACGAGTAGAATTCTGCATACACTGTTATGGTCCATATAAATAACTAGATAATTTTCAATAATTAAAAATAAGAACCATATAGTATATAGTGTTGGCATGGTGGCCTCCCATTTCCAGGTATACAGGCCACTCGAACCCCAGCCATGTTCTGTGTGTGTGTGTGCCTCTGTGCCTGTCTGTATAGACTTTGCATGTCATGAATACATCACATTAGAGATGGATTTATACCAAAATTTTGACTTTGATACTGATACCAGCTTTGGGATCTTTCTATTAAAATTAAATCAATAATGTAAAATATTCCCATTTAAAAGTTATGTTGCCTTGAAATAAACAGGTTGATTTATCAATTGGGGTGGCATGGTGGTGCAGTGGTTAGCACTCTTGCCTCACACCTCTGGGACCTGGGTTCGAGTCTCCGCCTGGGTCACATGTGTGTGGAGTTTGCATGTTTTACCCATGGTGTCGTGGGGTTTCCTCCGGGTACTCTGGTTTCCCCGCATGGTCCAAAAACATGCTGAGGCTAATTGGAGTTGCTAAATTGCCCGTAGGAATGCATGTGAGAGTGAGTGTGCCCTGCAATGGGCTGGCCCCCCATCCCGGGTTGTTACCTGCCTCGTGCCCATTGCTTCCGGGATAGGCTCCGGATCCCCCGCGACCCAGTAGGATAAGTTTGGGAAATGGATGGATAGATGGATATACAGACAAATTAAGTAGGTTTTTACATATATAATGACAGCATGCAGTTTTTAAAAGATAGCAAAATTCTTCTTGTGTGCATCCATCCATCACTTTTGTTATTCACAATGTTCAGAGATCGCATTGTGAGGGCAACTTATGCTCCTCCCTCCACTCAAAGTCAGCTATTTGTGAAATAAGAGACAGAACATTTGAATTCACAGCTTGTCTTTTTGCTCCTTTCTCCACCTTGAAGCCCCTTTCTGGGTTAATTTGGTGATTTGCATATCTTTTCAAGCATGTAAATGCACTGTCACAAAAATAGCACTTAAATGCTGCAAACTTGACATCTCAAAATGTTGAAAGAACAGTTGCTCATTACAATGAACTTACTTTGACATTGAGACATTGACATTCATGATCATGAAATAAAAAGCTTGCTGTCAGAGGTAGGGGAAGAAGATGTGTAATTGTATTTCAGACAGCTGTACAATTTTAAAATAGTGTCTATAGCAATGTTTACATATTCTTTAGTGTCAGGTTCGCCGCGGGCGCTGGGGAGCGGGTGATCGCTTAGGCAGGCAGAGGGAGCACCTGCTCGGGAGCCGCGGGCAGAGGGAGCGCCTGCTCGGGCTGCGCTGGAGCCGCGGGCAGAGGAGGCGGCGGCTCGAGCTTCGTAGCAGGGCTGGTCCACCTCTGGGAGCCTTGTATGGCCGGCTCGTCCATTACCCTCCAATAAAGTCCCTGGAGGGTGAAGTATCGATTCGCGAGGGCCGCGTGCGTAACTGGAACCACCAGCGGAGGCGCAGCGGTTGCAGCTGGCAGAGGAGAAGGGAGTGCCTCGGGCTGGGCGGCTGCAGGCGGCGGGACCTCCAGGTCCCGCACAGGAGAGACGGGCGTGGCCCCTTTAAGGGTGCAGGGCACCCGCGGGATAGCGTCCCGCACCACTCTGGCCCCTCTATTAGCCAGCCTCTCGGGCCGGAAGTAATACCGCTCGAGGGGTGGCTGCAGCTCCTCGGTGACCGGCTCCCGTTCATGGAGCAGGAGGAGTTCCTCCTCCTACTTGCTCCCAAAGCCTGACGAGAGAGGAAGCTCCCAGGCTGATCGTCGGCTCATCGGGTCTCCTTCTCCTCTGCTTTCTCTTCTTGTGGTCCGTCATTCTGTAAGGATCGCCGGTTAACGGGTGCGGCGAACAGGTAGACAGACGGGCAGGAAACAGGCAAGGCAGGCAGGCAGGCAGGATACGGGGAAAAACGGGGATTTATTTCGGTAACGGGGACTTGGAAACATCTGACGCAGACTAACATCAGTGACAGACCAGGAACCAATGCAAGACACGGACTGAAATACACAAGGCTGGGCAAACATAATCAGACACAGCTGGGTACGATCAGGGAAGCACACGTGGATAATCAGGGGGCGTGGCACACATGAGGATCGTACGAGCTGGGCGTGACAACTTAGTAAGTCTTGTCAGTTCTCCTTATGAGATATTCAGCTCGTGCGTTTTTGAAAAGCTTGATATTATATTAATGTTTGGATGAAGAAATAATTCACTGTAAAAATAAATGTTTTCAATCCAATATCAGATTGTGGCTTCAGAGTTTAAGGAAAACCTGGACAAAGCTGTTGAAAGATGTGAGAACCTCCTGATACTAGCTGGATGTCTGCAAAGCATCACTGTCAGCAATAAAAACGAACTGGTGCAAGACATCATTAATTGGTTTGTCCTTCAGCACAAGGACACACTTTGAAAGGTGTGTTCATCATTATGTATTATCCATGTTCAAAGTTTTTAGGCCATTCAAAATTAGTGTTTTTTTTCCCTATTTTATAGGTTCCAGGATGGTCTTTGTTGCCGTGGACTACTGGATGCTATCCAGAGCCATCCAGGCGTATTCAGAACAGTATTTACAAAGATCAACGAAAAGCTTGAGAGTATTGAACAGCTGTTTACAGAACAAAGGTCTGAGCGAGGGAGCGACACATACGAAAATGAAGCCATCTGCCATTGGAGAGACTATCTCTTGGATGCTAAGAGTAAGTATTCCTCAACCACAATTAGAACCAAACTTAGAAGGATGTGGAATTCTAAAGAATGATAATTCTTCATAAAATCAGCACTCTATCCATCCATCCATCCATTTTCCAAACCGCTTATCCTACTGGATCGCGGGGGGCCCGGAGCCTATCCCGGAAACAATGGGCACGAGGCAGGGAACAACCCAGGATGGGGGGCCAGCCCATCGCAGGGCACACTCACACACCATTCACTCACACATGCACACCTATCGGTAATTTAGCAACTCCAATTAGCCTCAGCATGTTTTTGGACTGTGGGGGGAAACCCCACGACAACATGGGGAGAACATGCAAACTCCACATACATGTGACCCAGGCGGGGACTCGAACCCGGGTCCTATGGAATATTATTTAGTACTATATAACGTAGAATACAAGTATTATGATATTATTAAAAAGTATGCCAAATATCCATGATGTAATCATTACAATATAAACATTATAATGTAATCAACACAATGTAATCAACTGAGTATGTATTTGCACCTTTTGTTAGTCTGAGATTCTGTTAGCTACATTATGTTAGTCCTGAATCTATGAATATTCACTTTTATTAGCGTATATTTTATCACTATGTTAAAGGACAAATATATTATCAACCTTTTAGTTAGACAATGTGTAAAAGGCTGAAACTGCCTAGGTTTACTACTGAAGGAAGGGATTCGCCTGAGTTCACGGCTGAGTATTTTTAAAAAACCAAGTGGAGCTGCTCACGCCACCATTATGTTCAGCCGAGAGACCAAACGGTAAAAGAAATGATGGACAAACTTATCACCTAGGGGTGTGGATTTAAGGGAAAAAACAATTATTGTGAATGGCTGAAGGAATGATGATGCTTAAGTGACGAGATATTGTTAAATGATAAGAACTTATAAAAATTTGTGTAAAACAGTACTGGACACACTTTTACGTGTCTAGCCTTGGTTGTAACTTCATTGTTGCAATAAAGACTGAATTCTGGATACTGCACAAGCGGACCTCTGACTTCTGATTTGGCGGAGAAGGAGAAATAACCACGACAGTCCCAGAGGTGTGAGGCGACAGTGCTAACCACTGCACCACCATGCCGCCCCCTATCAGCACTCTAACCACATATATTTAAGTACCATTCAGCCTTATTTACTTTATACATGAAGCCTGGCAAAAGCAGCCAGCCTTTACGGACACTGGAGGACATCCTTATTTTTGCCACCGGAAGTGACAGCATTCCAGCTCTTGGCTGTAACCCTGCACCTACACTTGATTTTCTTCATCATTCTTCAAGGTTCCCTCAAGCCAGCACTTGTTCAAACATCTTAAAAATATCATGCCATGCCTCATATGAAGATTTCAAATGCGACATGGACTTTGGAATTAAGAATTCGCCTGGTTTTGGAATGGCTTGTTTACGCGTAGTTGATGTTGCATTGTATGAAATTTTTACAGTTCAAAGCCCAGCAGTATTCTTCACTAACACTACTGGTTCACAGATTCAAGAAAGTTTTTAATAACTGAGGCTTTGTTATTGGTGCCAGCTTTTAGATACATGATTTTTCTGCTGTATCCACCAATTCTGTCACGCCCGGCTCGTCCGCTCCTCGTGTGTGCCACGCCCCCTCATTATCCACGTGTGCTTCCCTGATCTTGCCCAGCTGTGTCGCCCAGTCCCGTCTATTTCAGTCCATGTCTTGTCCGTCATGGATGTTAGTCGATGTCAGATGTTTCCTGGTCCCTGTACCGTGAATAAATTCCCGTTTTTCCCCGTATTCCGTCTGCTTGCCTGCTTCCTGCCCGTCTGCCTGCCCGTGCGATCACCCCCTTCACCGGCGATCACAACAAATTCCTCCTTGGATTATAATCCTCCACCTATTAAAAAATAAAGAAATCATTTAATATATATATATTTTATATTAATTTTGTAACTATATTAAGATGATCTGGTCAAATTGAAGCAGCAGTTTGATTTTCAGTAATAGAAATGTTCATAATATTTATGTAAATTGTTTATTACTAACTTGATTAACTTGTGATTGCCATCAATGTGCCAGAGTGCCCATGGCGATGGTACACTATAGCCTCCTCACTTGATGGTGTTAATTGTCAGGCCCCTTAAGAAAACACCAATGGGATTGACAGCCCTCATAACTTCCCTTAGCCTCTTTTTCTGCACCCTAAATTTTGAAAGACATAAAAAAGATGAATTGGTAATTCAAATTACTACAGACAGTAGTGAATGTACAGTATGTGCTGCAGTTACCTGCATACGTTCTGAGGCAAGCAAATATATATATATTTATAAAAAACTAAATTTGTTGTTTGATTATAGACAAATATAGTTGATGCTTAAGATTTATCTAAAACTTACCTCACTCCCATACTGCAAAGAAACCCTGACACGTTATTGTAGCCTGAATCTGGAAACTCTGTGATCACATTTGTCACCAGGTTATGCAGGTCTTCCTCAGATATTGATAAGTGCTATGGATTGAAAGTCCATGTTCTTCCATTCTTCTGTGGACAGTTCTTGTACTAATACCCAACATTTCTTCTATCTGTGGAACTGAGAAGTTATGGTCCAGGAAAAACTCCAGCTGATCTTTGGTGACATTAATTTTAGGTTGACCTCTAGTACCTGTATGACTTGGTGTTACAACAAAACCTGTGCAGACATTTTTGGGTTCACACTTCAAGAGCAGCTTTGCTCTTGACAAGTTTTCTAAAACTAAATCAGTTTCACGTTTCAGAAAAGATCTGATTAGAGTAGTTTCTATCTGTTCTATTCTATAGTAAATAAAATCACTGTCGTCAAGAATTGGATTCTCAAGGTAGCGGACTGTGTTTTTAAGGACATCTGCAATACTGTCCAAATAATCTTGAGGAAGCCATTGGAATCTGTAACAATATAGAACATATTATTAATTAACACCAGTATACCCCCACACTGCTTAATTACTGAATTTACATCTCCAATCACCAAATGCTGCCAAATTATGGGAAATAGATTTTCCTGCTATTATTGGGAAACTATTCATTGATATAGCTTATACCAACATTCCAGATTAACGGTGTGAAATGAACTTAAGAATGCAAATCCTTTTCCCAGGAACAAAAAGTAGACTAGGCCAATGGGTGAAGAAAACAAAGACAAATATAAACCTAATGTCAGTGTATTGTCATTGAGGTTTTGTACTCAGGCACCTCGCTGTAGACAAAAACAGAGACAGAAGTAAACACTGAGGCTCAGAGAAATAATCCTTATTCTTAGATGGACATCAACAGAGTTTGCCTTTCAGCGGGTACAGATTTATTCATACTTTATCCAGCGATGTAAAATATCTGAGCTGTGTCTTCAGGTGCACATTCATCCAGCTTCTAGCCACTTATGCTTGTCAGGGTTTTGAGGTGCTGGAGTCCATCCCAAGAGGCACAGCACTGGAGGACAGGATGCAGGTCCACTTCTAGGCTATTAAAGGTACCACGCAGCCTGTGTACATGCCATTGGACTGCCAGAGGAAACCCACGCCACGGTCAGCAGAGGTGGAATTTTAACCCTTTTAACTTGACTGGTGAGGCAACAGTGTTACTGTTGCCTAGTTTATATACAGACGAAGATAGAGATGCTTTATTGTCATTGTAAGTACAATGAGATTTAGTTTGGAACACGCCAGCAGATACACAGTAAACTTACATTTAAATAGAATCCGAGGCATAAAACAGAATCAGAAAATAAATGATGTACAGACACTGTACATGTATAGAATCATACACACACACAATACGGTGCTGGTAAGTTGGTGGGTGAGCAATTCACAGAAGTAGAGCTTATCAAGTGTTTTAAATGCACATAAATATGGATATTGCACATGTGGGGTATTGCATCAGAATGTTTGAGATCAGTGCTGTGACTTCAGAAGTGTGATGGATGTGAGGTAAAAACTGTTCCTCAGCCAGTTTGTGTCTGCGTACAGGGTTCTGCAGCATCTACCAGATGGCAGAGGTGTAACAAGTTTGTGTCCAAGGTGGGTTGGGTCGAAATTGTATTGATTTTCTCAACTTTGTGGTATTTATGAGAGCATCGAATAGGATAGTGAAACCCAGCTCTGTAGTTACCGTGATACCACCCTAGGGGGCACTGTTGCACTGTTACCACTGTTACTGTATACAGAAAATTAAACTGCACTTGGAAGGAATGTTTTTATGGTTTTATATACTGCCACATGTCATTGCTAGCGGATGGGACAAAGACCTGCCGAGGTCACCCTTGACAAATATAGTGGCCTTCTGTTTTACAGGTAGATGGAGGCTTTCTGTTTAATAAATTGGGGGCAGTTCTTTGTTTTAGAGGCATGCAGGTAAAGGTTCTGTTTTAGAGGTAGATGGAGGCTCTCTGATTTATAGGAAGGCGGAGGCTGTTTTATAAATGGATGGAGGCTCTCTGATTTATAGGAAGGCGGAGGCTCTGTTTTATAAATGGATGGAGGCTCTCTGATTTATAGGAAGGCGGAGGCTGTTTTATAAATGGATGGAGGCTCTCTGATTTATAGGAAGGCGGAGGCTCTGTTTTATAAATGGATGGAGGCTCTCTGATTTATAGGAAGGCGGAGGCTCTGTTTTATAAATGGATGGAGGCTCCCCGTTTTAGACGCAGGTTGAGGCTCTCTGTCTCAGAACCTGACTCTCTTTTACCTGACAGTCACGCTGGCTTCCATCTCACCAGGAAGCAGAGTGACAGAGTGACACCCACTATATAAGTGACCCACAATCGGAGCCCGATGCCAGGGTGACACAGCCAAAAAGGGATGTGTCGGTAGAGGCAGAAATCAAATTAAAAATGAGCAAATTGTGTGCCGTGCGACACAGTGCTGCCGGCAAGCTTATATTTCCGGTTTCATAGGAATTTTCATTTCTATTTATAAGCTTCATAATTATTTTGTGCTAGTCTAATACATCATACATAGACAGGTGCAGTAAAAGATGGTCTTAGAAACTCGATTAAGTGACAAACTTCTGATATTTGTTGATAAAAAAGTTTGTGAGAGAAAGCATTTTTTGTGCTTCCGGATCAAGGCGTCACTTAACTGTAATAAATCAACAAATATTTTAACCAGTAAGGTATAATTTAAAGCCGTATACGTAAATGTTAGTGAACACCTTAGTAAGTAATTGTTAATTAGGTAATACTTGCTGTTATATGTGTACAGTAGCTTTGTAGCTTGTGTAGCTGTACTTAGCTGTCCCAGTAAGATTACACAGTAAGACATGAATGTTCATGCGATGTTCCAGTGAAGTAAAAGGGCATCTTAATTTACATAGCAAATTATTTTATACAAAATAACAGCTTTTTCTGAGTTAGCAAGGGCAGCCCGTCCCTGAGCAGTATGGGGTTAAGGGTGAAGTCATTTTGCCAGCAGTGAGAGTTGAACCAGCAACCTTCTGATCACAGGCATAGCATCTTGACCCACTGAGGTGCACAGCAGCACACCCCTCGACGGTCACCTTTCACACCAAGAGTTTGTGCTGTGACTTCATATCACTGGAGGAAAATTGTCCCTCTGTTCTCCTCACTCTGAGATCTGAGATGTACGGTAATCACATGAAGCTCACTGCCGCTGTCCTCCTGACCCACCATTAATCAGCACACATAAGAAATTAGAAAAAAATGAGGATTTGCCTTTAAAAGGCTTGTGATGAGATACTATTTGACGGACAGATAATTGACAATAATGACTTTCAATGTCTTTTTTATTGATTTTGAAGACAAAAAAAATCTAGAATTTAATGTATTACCTCTTGCTCTATTTTCACACTGTACTCTCTCATATTGGCACATTAGTGATACACACACAAACACTGTTTCCCGTTCCTTTTGAAGGTTACTTGATGTCTTCCTACGATTCATGAGAACCTGTCGGATAAGTTGACGGTCATCTCTGCCATTAGAATGTCGCTTCCGCCCTTTACCTGGCTGGTTTCTGGTCGTTCCCAGTGTCTCCTCAAATTGTTCCTGGGTACTGCTGTCTCAGAAATTTTGAACCTGGAAGCAACCTACTGCTCAGCGTAGCCAAATCACACAGATGTTACAGCACGTTCTTCGCCACTGCAACAGAAAGGAAAGTCCACTCACCTCTCTCGTGGCCCTTCTTGCCTTCAGAGTCAGTATTGAGTGATATGTCTGCTGTCTGAGGTTGGCCTTTTTGGGTTGCTGAGTAGTAAATACTTTGGAGGGCAGGGGGTGGTTTTTGTGTGTGGGGGTGGGGGGGCATACACATGATTCTGCAGTTTGAGTATGCTTCCCATCACAACGCCAACACTGTAATAAAGCTTACTGCCGTTACACTGCATTGATGTGATTGAGGAGCAGGGGGCCAGTGGGCATGGGGGAATTTATTTTTATCTGGCATTATTTGAAAATGAACCGCTGGCTTTAACTCAAAGACCAGGGTTCCCTCGGAAAGTTCACAGAAAGCACAGTGTCTTTGTTGAGAGTTCAAGTCTAAGACTGGGTCTGTTTTAAGGACTAGTAACTCAGGTGGCTCAACTGCATTTTATTTATCTATGTCTTAAAATATCACGTTTATATGTCTCTATTTATATTCTATTTATCATTCCATTTGCTCTATAACCAACGAGAACGATATTTCACCTCAGTGGATCATACAGCTGAAGAACAGAATAAAAATACTTTGCTGGGTGTTTGTTTTATCAATGACTGTAGTGACTGAAATCCCACTGTGGAGAGAAATGCAATCCTGAGGCCCCGCCCCCGATCATGTGACCCAGTAAAATCAGTTAAATGTGACTGAAATGTCAGGCCTAGTCACTGAAAACCTGTAAACTTTGACAGGTAATAGCACTGCTGCATTCGTGTGGCAACATTTGAAAAACCCATGAAAGCCACGTTTCGCTTTGACCTCACAGTAAGGCAGCTGGGGTCTCCATAATTACAACGTGAATGAAAAGTGACACCTCCACAGTGAATATTACACCTGTGCCATTCCGCAGGCTTCAGGCATCGTTCGTCTGAGAATAACAATGTCAGGTTTATGTGTCGTGTCAGAAGGGTGAAGGTTATAATGAAATGGAATGTTAAATCCCTATGCTCTACTGTTTAACCTTCAGGCAGAAAGTGTGCACCATCTATAAAATGTCTGAAATATGCGTTTGTGTAACGACCAAACAACAACAACAACAAAAGATCAGTTTATTGATAGCAAAAGTTTTTGCATATAATTAGCTTACATATAAATCCCATGGGGGCAGCATGGTGGTGCAGTGGTTAGCACTGTTGCCTCACACCTCTGGGACCCAGGTTCGAATCTCCACCTGGGTCACCTGTGTGTGGAGTTTGCATGTTCTCCCCATGTCGTCGTGGGGTTTCCTCCGGGTACTCCAGTTTCCCCCCACAGTCCAAAAACATGCTGAGGCTGATTGGAGTTACTAAATTGCCTGTAGGTGTGCATGTGAGAGTGAATGGTGTGTGAGTGTGCCCTGAGATGGGCTGGTCCCCCCATCCTGGGTTGTTCCCTGCCTCGTGCCCATTGCTTCTGGGATAGGCTCCGGACCCCCCACGACCCAATGGGATAAGCAGTTTGGAAAATGGATGGATGGATAAAACCCATACTTATGGAATGATTAAAAGATGAGGTTCTGTATGTTTTCATTAGACTAATGCTGTTTGACTTTCCACACTTGGCAGCAGCCTTTGCAGGGAATATGCACACACTATCCTGGGCAAAGTGGAGACATCATCACCATCCTCACCATCACCATCACCATCAAAGGCTGTGTTTGAAATGTCCACTCGTCCACTATATAGTTAGTCATTTTGAAATGCTGCTCAAATTCTCAACTATATATTTCACCCACTTTACAGTGCACTGCAAAACAGTGTGAGGCACACCAAAATGCAGTGTATAGAAACTGTACCCTACGTCTGTCGACTTAGACCATCATGCATCATGCCTGTCACGTGAGTGTTGAAACCATATTTGAGAAACTTTTCACGGTCTGAATTATAACCATTAACCGTTGTTAAGTAGCTTGCACATTAAATACTTGCATGTGTGCTTACATAGTGGTAGGGCTACCACTGCCTTAAAAACTCATTTTATTGTATTTGATTGCTTTACATGGGCAAAGCTAACACACAATAAATATAGTGTTGAATATTAATATAAAATACCATAGTTACAGCTGCAGTCCCCATCGTGCTTGTGTAGGTGGATACAGTGCAGTCAAGTACATTAATAACAGAGTTACATGTACAAATTTGCATTATAAAGTTTTGTTTTATTTTTACTTAAGCGTTGTGAATGAATGTCAATTACAATGAGGACTTGTCCAAAAATAGCAACGTTGGTGCCCATGTTCTGGTGTGTTTTGTATTACAATTAGTACAACTAGTACTATCACATTTCTTTCTTTCTGTGACAGAGATAGCAATTGCAAATTTCTGGTGCATAATTATGTAGCAAAATTACAAAATAACATCCCCCTAGTGTACGAAGTACATCCACCGTTATCTGCCTTTATCCTCTAGCGAATGATCTATGTAGCGAAAACTATAGAGTGAGTGAATGAGCAAACAAGCGGACGTTTTGAACACAGCCGAAGTCCAATTTTCTGTATTTTCCAGTATTTTCTGGAAAGAGGCTCTTGTAGTTCTTCTTGTTCTTTAAAGTGGATCATTAATTAAAATCATTTAGAAATTGTGTCTGACAATAACTCATTTTATTTAATGGCTCTCCCCCATGACATAGCTATGACATAAACACTGTCTTGCGGAGCATGACTCCCTGGACGGCCAAGGTGCATATTCTAGGTCCTGGAATGAGACACTGGGTACTTCACACATGACCATGGGGTCAATGCGTTGAATTGGGGAGGCGGGGGGTTAGACTTGGCCAAGTATAGGAAGAACAGAACAGAGATTCTTGTCATACCAGCCACTGTGTCACCAAGGAGGGTCGGGGTCAAGGGCCGTGAGTCTAGTACAGACATTGTCACCAGGCAAGTCGTTACAGCCAGTACTACACGCATGCAGCTGACACGCATGGCAATGGTTTGGGCTTGGTGGGGGGGGGGGGGGGGCTTCTGTATATCAGAATCAGAAGGCTCAGGATTCGTAGCTCTGTTACATACAATGTTCAAAAGTTTGGACACACCTCCTGTTCTTTGTTAATCAACAGGACAGTGACCCAAAACACGTCTCCTGGCTATGTGAGGAGAGTGATGGAACCAGCCAGCACAGTCACCTGGGCCAAACCCAGCTGACACAGTTTGGGATGAGCTGGATTGGAGAGGAAAGGAAAAGCATCCAAAGAGTGTCCAGAATGTTCTGGTGGCTGCCAATCCTGGGTTGTTCCCAGCCTCGTGCCCATTGCTTCTGGGATAGGCTCCGGACCCCCGGCGACCCAGTAGGATAAGTGGTTTGGAAAATGGATGGATGGTTCTGACTGACACCAGGTGAAGTGGGAGGTACGACCCGCTTTGGTTTCGAATGAGACGGCAGAACGAGTGCAGACACAGACGGATGGATTTTTTTGGCCATTGTACCATTTTGGGTATGAACTGCTTTCCAATCACAGCTTGCTTTATATATGTATTTAGAACCCTGTTAAAAGTAAGACACTGAATTTATCACTGTTAAGTACTTGCTTACCTTTCACCAGTGATGCACATTTCTATCAATTAAATGAATGTTAGATTTAACAGACAATTTCATAAAAAGCGACATTTTTGAGAAAGCAGGGCCAAACAGTGCCTGGAGTAACGGGGGGTTAAGGGCCTTACGGAGGGGCCCAGTAGTGACATTGAACAGGTGACCTTCCCATCATAGACATAGCATCCAAACTCAATGAGCCAAACAGCGCCCCCACTGGATTGCTATGTGTTTTGCAGCTCAGGTGATTTTTTTTCCTACATGTTGATTTAAATGTGGCTGGTATTACTACACCATGAAGCTTCTCCTCTTCCTCAACACCCTCTTCATGGCATCAGGATGCTGCTTACCCATGGAGACCCTAGAAGTTTGGATCAGGAAGGGGGCAAAGGGCCAAGCATCCTATAGCATATGCAAATCACTGCGTGCAGTGTGCAGAGGTTAGGTGACACATACCATCCTGTAGCTCAGAGATGGAGGAAGGGAGACAGCTGTTTGGTCCTGGAGAGGAAATACATAAAACCTCACAGGAAGCAGGAGTATTTATCAGGGTCTCACAGCCTCATTCTGCCCTCCTAGACATGTCTATCTACCTGCCTGTCTGTCTGCTTGCCTGTCTATCTACCTTCCTGTCTCTCTATTTCTCTACCTGCTTGCCTGCCTGCCTCTTCATCTGTCTGTCTATCTATCTGCTTGCCAGTCAGTCTGTCTGTGTACCTGCCTGCCTGTTACACTGTGGACACCTGCTGCATTCACAGCCAGAGCGCAAATACCAGAGTAAACGACTTTAATATCTAAGAATGTTCCTTGCTGATCATGACTATTGACACAACATTGGATAGTGAAGTTGACTGAAGGGTAACAGCTTCCCGCTGTTACCCTTCAGTTACCAATAAGGGTACACTCACTCAGTGTGGTCTTTTCCAGTGCAGACCTCCTCACGTCGACCTCCAAGAGACGAGCTCATGTCTTTACCACTGAATTAGCTTCAGCCCCCAGGCCTGTTTCATAAAACATTTACATTTTCACTTACAGCACATATGTCCCCGTTATATAATTTCCATTTTTCCATTTTCATTTAGTCTACATGTATATATCATTAATCATTACTCCATCCGGGAATTTTACATGTCATATACTAACATACACTGTACATATGCGCATCAAAATAATTTTTTCACCAGCTTCTGGGAAAAACAAAATATATAAATAGATAGATTATCATAACTAAGACTGAAATAACAAAAAACCCATAAAATATTACAGTAAAACGAAAGTGATGACGATGATGATGATGAAAACCCTTTATTGCTGTTGCAATATACCATGTCACTAGTCACGAGTACCAGCGAAAAACAGGCCATCAACCCGACCATACATATACACAAACATCACAGTAGGGGGTAGACAGGTCGGGAGACAGGGGCAAACAGAGAGAAGAAAAGAAACAGAATAACGTGAGGAGAGAGGAGGAGAATTAAAAAACAGCCCCCAGACTGTACTCCAGTGGGGAGGACATTGTAGGAACCGAAAAAAACACCTCAGCAACATAAGCACATGGTCACTACACCTTACAACATAAAATGACACAACTTGCAACAGGTGAGGGAAATGGGGAGGTGGAGGTAGTCCAGCACAGACAGACAGCCATCCGGTCCTGCAGCCACGAGGGCGCTGGTCACAGACCCGCCTGTTCACACTGGGGGTATGAAGCGGCGAAGGCGTCGGATGGGGGGGAGGGTGCAGTCAGTCCTTGGGATTGGGGGAGAGGAATGCATGAGAGTCTCACTGTCTGGTTCTTCTGGGGGAGTTGTTAGTTCAGCAGCGGCCTTGGCTGAGGCCGGTGCTGATTGGGGGGAGCCAAAACCTGATAGGATGGGGTTGTTTGGGTTTCCGGGCGAGAAGCTGTAATCTCCAACTCCCCTAATGTCCACGCTGGTCTCCGCCATCCAATAATTTTTGCAAAGCTGTGAGCTTCTCCATGATGTTATCCAGTTTCACAGTCTGAGTGCTAACAGCTCTGCCCACTCCATCAATCATTCCGGCCAGCCTAGTGGGGCTTTGAGCGGCTGTCACCGTCTTCTTCAATCTTTGATAAACCAGGGCAATGCCTAATCCAATCAGCATAATACCTGTAATCATGGTTCCGAATAGGTAGATGTCTTCAATGTCCTCCACGGAAAGAGCTGCCAGGCACACGACCCTCCACCGCTCCCATCCGTCCATCGTGTAGCCAGCAGCATACGTTCCTGCCAGACAGGTTCCCCCGAACCTAGGCTTCTCATCGAGAAGATGGTGTCAATTGCGTTGAGAGACCAGCTGATCAAATCCATCGTTTTACGTAGTTTGGAGAGCAGGGCTGAGAGAGTCTCTCAAGTATACTAGACGAGACGAGAGGAGCGAAGCAGGGAAGATAAGGGGAGGGAGAGGGAGAGAAGTGCGACCGCCTCCGCTGAGAGCCATGCATGTTCTCCCCATGTCGCCGTGGGGTTTCCTCCGGGTACTCCGGTTTCCCCCCATAGTCCAAAAACATGCTGAGGCTAACTGCACTTGCTAAATTGCCCATAGGAATGCATGTGAGAGTGCATGGTGTGTGAGTGTGCCCTGCGATGGGCTGGCCCCCCATCCTGGGTTGTTCCCAGCCTCGTGCCCATTGCTTCCGGGATAGGCTCCGGACCTCCCGCGACCCAGTAGGATAAGCGGTTTGGAAAATGGATGGATGGATGGATGGAATGTGTATACATAATATTTAGTGTAGTAACTGCTTCTGGCCAACAGGGGGCCACAGGCAAACGTGTGATTTGAGTGGTGACAAATGCTGCTGCTACAGGTCATGGTCGGGCTCCTGCAATCATCCATCCATCCATGCATGGAGGAGAGCACCAACTTTTATGGAGGAATAAGAATCATTTCCTCTCTGCCCGCTTGACTGGGCTTGATAACTGGTCACTAGAACTGGCATTGAGGAGGTACCACGGCTCATCTGACATGCCCCTGCACCCTTCTGTGCCATCTGTGCAAGGCTGCGTTTTTTTATAACCTCTATGCAATATTTCTGAAGCCTAACCAAACCCCACTTCTTCCTTCCTACCACGGAATACAGTGCAGCACTACACACTGGACTACAGTCTATCAGGCAACACAGGGCACAAAGCTGGGTTCACCCGGGACCATCATGGGGCAAACCACCCTCCAGGCACTTTGGAGATACCCATCAGCCTCACTGTATGTCTTTGGACTGCAGGTGGAATCTAGAACTGCCAGATCCGTGCGTGAGAGAGAGAACATGCAAACTAGGAACACACAGGTCAGAAACAGGAACCAAGGTTCCTAAAATAAACTGGAGAAATGGCTCAGTGATTTCTTCCATCAGTAACTGGCATGCTGTATAGACAGTCCTCTGTATCGAAACTCAACCATAATCTGCGCCAAACATCCAGAAATATCCGCACTAATCACATCTCTTGTTTGCATCACTGACTGAGCTTGCAGGAGAGACCGCTGGAACGTACCAACTCCAATGAGGAACATAAAGTATGCTTCAGTTGTTAGTATGGCTATGGACTAGCTTCAAGTAGTTGCAACTTTTCCTCCTTAAGAGTAATATTTCTGGTCCTCACGCTGTGGGTGTCTTCAGGGAAGGATCTAAATCTATATTTTCTGGGGGTGCCACTGAATGTCCATAGCTGGACAAATAATCATGCAAAAGCATTTATTTCCTATTATGAAATTGCTCAGGTTTGTTTTATTAATGTATTTACGAAAATGAAATTGTGCAACTTTTAAAAGAATAAGGGCATACATACATGTGGTAGTAAATATTCAGTGATTCTCATTTAGCATTTTGAGTCCCAGCTGTGAGCCTCAGAGCCCCATGTGTCTCAGGGTAAAGCAGATGCTATAAATCCTTTGGCTGTACAGCTGTCATGTTCTATTTGTGAGAATAATGTGTACAAAGAAGAGTGGAGTCAAAATCAACAAGCATGCAATGACATTAAACACCCAGATTACCTGCTAATCGCATACAGAAATGCCTCAAATTTAACCAAGGACGACATGTTCCAGGTCATTTTTCTGTCTGAAGAAATGCATGTAGACGCATACACAGTACTGAAGAAAAGTCGTAGGCAGTCAAAGAAAATGTTTAAAGCTATTTATGTGGCTAGAAAGTGTAGTAAAATGCTCAGAAAAAAAATAGTAAAACAAAAACTAACAAGAATTTGTTCTGTTCTCCAAAAAGTTACTGATATCTTGTTGGATGGCTAAATGGACACCACTTCAGTTCCTAAACCTCTATGAAGTTAAATTTTACCAGACAATTGAACGTTTGCGCCAGTACCTGTCCGATCCTGTCCTGTGTGTCTTGTGTCCTTTTGATCAGCAGGTGTCGCTCAGTGGGTTGAGTACATGGCTTAGAGGCTAAACCCCTCCAGTCATGAGTTCACCTCTTAAGGTTTTATTGGTTTTTGGTTTCCTTAGTATCTTTTGTCTCTCTTTGTGTCCCTGTTTAAGGTGTAACCTGCTTGTGCCTTGTCTAACTTTGTTCTGCTTAGACTCTTATTCCAAGTCTTCTCTAGCGTTATTAACCCTTAGTGTTTAAGGTTTCTTACTTTCGATCCTTGTTACGCCGTCTGCTTCTTGTTGTCCTGTGCTGATTGGTTATTTTAGTTGTTCCACACTGTTATGCTCTGGTACAGTGGAGATAAAAAATGTACACATCCCTGTTAACATGCCAGGTTTTCATGATGTAAAAAAAAAAAAAATTGACCACAAGTCATTTCAAAACTTTTTCCACTTTTAACGTGACCTAAAATCTATACAATTCAACCGAAAAACAAAAATGTGTTTGGGGGGAAAAAATTTTAAACAAGAAAAGTACATAAGCTAGCTAAGTGCGCACACCCATAAACTAATACTATGTTGGAGCACCTTTTGATTTAATTACAGCATTCAGGCTTTTTGGGGACACACCTGCCATCAGTTAAGTGACTGATTAACCCCAAATAAAGCTCAGCTGTCCAGGTAGGTTCTCTCATGACCTTTACTCAGTTGTATCTTACACCAAAAGTCATATTTCACAGAAAGCTTAAAAAAAACATGAAAAGGATCATATTGCAGAAAGGTGTGTCAGCAGGAAGGGCAAGTTTCCACGGCCTTAGATACCATGAAACACACCGCAGAGTCACCAAGAACTGGAAGTCCCTCCAAGATTGATAAAAAGACAAGAACTGGTCAATATATGTTTTATTATAGCATCTGGTCCTTTCACTCAGTCATACTGTTTAATGAAATACCGAAATAAAATTATATACATTTATAAAGAACAAACCGTATCATTAAAAATATCTCGCGTTATCAGAATGAAGCACGTACTGTAATTGAAGGGACATTTGGATACTGAAACCAACTGTGCAACACAGAGACGGCTGTGCTTCAGGTACCACCAGACTTGTCTTTGAAATATTCCTGCACACACACACTATATTATATATACATACATATAAATACACACATACATAGATACTGTAATAGCTTGGATTCAACCACGAGAGGGCAGTAGTAGCATATAGTTATGGCAGCACAGGCGGGAAGTCGAAGGCGGCAACACAGTGAAGTTGAGTGTGTGTGCGTTAGACCCGGAGCTGAAGTTAATAAATATTGAACCTCTTGTCATCCCCTAATGTGTCTCGGCGCACACACATACATATACACAGATGAGATATAACAGAGGGAGCAGGATTATAAAACACACAGCAACATGAACACACAATGACCGAGTAAAAAGCTGAGCAGAGGCAGGCAGTTAAACAAGCCAACTGGGCTAATAAGAGGATCAAAGTGTGAGACATCAGACAATCGACCAATCACAGAGGGTGCAGGACAACGAGCAACGATTGGAACAATTACCAGGCACTGACCCTAGAAAACACAAACCACTAACTCTGAAGACTACACTGGGACAACAAGGAACAAAAATAAATGGAGCTAGACGAGAACAGCGGCCTGTACTACGAAGCGGAGTTACTGGCTTATCGGGGTATCTTGTCGAATTTGAGGTAGTCTGGGCAAAATGTAAGTGAACGAATATGAAGTCAATTTAAACTGCGGTACCTTAAATCCGACAAGTTACAGAAACTGCAGCTTGTGCAGTACATCTTAATGAAAGACTTCCAATTTCAGAGGGAATTAAACTGAAAATTGTAGTGACGTATCTTCAAATAATATCTGAGAAATCAAATACACAGCTCAGATTCCAAATTTAATTTAAAAGAACAAATTTCAGAGATAAGGAATACATTTATGGAGTCTTCAATTTCAATAGAAACCCTCTAGTGGATTCGGTCGAAACGGCATCCCCTTTTAAGGAGGCACGGATCCTGCGAAGAAGCCGGAGAATTAGAAGACAACTTCAGCCTTGTCGCGGTATAACAAAACTTTGGTTGATAAGGTTGAGTCGACACTGCAGGTTCATTTCATACAAGTTTAATATATTTTCCCTAAGAAAGCACCCTGGAATAGTACTAATGAGGTAATCAACGCACATTGTACATTCTTTTACGTTATAACAGTAACACAATATTTCGGCTATTGTGGCATTGCTCATCCCAAAAACAAATGACATGCGCACCAGGCATTTTAAAGAACGTATGCATACAAATAAAAAGCTGTGATACTACAAGCTGGGCAGGCGGGATCCTGCACCCGATCAGCGAAAATCTAATTTACAGTTAGATTATTCAAATTGCGTCTCATTTTTAGGCTCTCCTCAATCCTGATTGTGAAGCTTTCCTGCAGTGTTGTATTTACAGAGAACACCACATTCTTTCATTCCGCAGTCAAGCTGTCCCTTAAGCAACGTCTTATGGGATTGTTCTGGAAGCACGCCTAGAAAAGTACACACGTGTTCTCGTTGTAAGGTTTACCTTTGAAGTCTTCGCAAGATGCTAAGAGTCACCGTTACCAGGAAACCCACCCAATAGACTGTAATGTCACAGCAATTTCCTTACGCTGCCACCGCCTCTTTTAACCGGTCAGGTCGTCGTCCCCAGATTCCTCACAAAAACCCACACAGAACACGGTAACAAATACACTTTCCTTTATTCTTTACTAAATATACTGTTCATAAAAGATACCAGGTTTAAGTGAATGCAGGCAGGAATACGGGTTATGCTATCTAACCTACGGAGCACCAAGCCAGCAGCTAGCGCCACCCACCATCATGCAGTGTTGCACACCCCCCAAAAGGTCTAAAGCAGGGATAGGTTAGACTTTAACATACCTCGTTATTATGCATAAATAAATGCTCAATACATAAAACACTCCCAATAAGCCACCCACTTTCCACGCTAAACCATAGTAAATATACCTCCCTAATCCCCCCTCTCTCTCTCTCTCTCTCTCACACACACACACACACACACTCACAGGATCTAAGATTAAAACAACCACCGAACTTCCCTCTGTCCAGTAGCCGCCAAGACCATCCCGTATGTCCGTAGATCAGTCTGTGGGTATCTGCGTCCCAAAAGCCCACCGAAAACGCACACAAAGTCTTTCCACACGTCCCTCGCTGGTCACTCCATCCGAAAGTCAATCCAACATGGCACAAAACATCCTTTCTTGTCAACTGAGCGTCCAACACCGTCCCTGCCTCACAAAACAACCCCGCCGTCTCTCTCCCCTTCTTGCTTCTAAACAAGGTTCTCTACCCTTAAAACTTCCTCCAGGTGTCATTCAGTCAAAATCAAGTCCAGCTAATCCTCTGAACCGCTAAACAGCCACCTGATGACATTTTCTCAATCACATGTCATCACAAGACTATGGGTGCGTTGGACTAACGACTTGGACTTAGGTCTGTGTGCAGCTGACGGGACGTGGAGCGCCATCTGCCGGCGGCTGCAGGGGTGGAGTAAAAACTACTGCTCGAAGTGTGCGAGACCTGACTGCGATAGCAGCACTGCTAGAAGGGTGTAGATGAATCTATACAAATAACACCTGCATGCACATTAAATTTACAATAACCAAGTCCTGATACAAACTCTCAGCAGTGAAAAAAATTAACTATTGTATATAATGGCCCTGTATAAAAAGAGAGTTGCCAGGAAAAAGATCAAATACATTTATTCCAAGGATTAAGAGTTTATTGTCATGTACAAAATACATTGCAATTCGTACTTGAATGCCTTCCTCACAGACTAGACGATTAAACAAATAAAGCAGCACAACATTACAGTAACTAACAATAAATAAACCACTAACTTACGTGTACTATTAGAGCATTTATTTCATTTATTTAAACTTTATTTTTCCAGGTAAATTACCTGAAAGCCCGTTTTCACTGCTTTTTTTTACTCAAAGGAAAAGCCTATAGGAAAAATCTAAAACCTTTTAATTATACATGTACTTTATTTCTTTTTCCAAAGGTGATAAAACATTTGTCACAAAATACGCTCCGTGCATACATATGAACTAGTCCCTTAAAGTCCCTTTAAACATCGGTGTTACAAATTTTAACACAATTTTACAGAGCACCATGCAATACGTCTGCTCCATGTACCATTCATGAAAAGAATGGTATTTTAACTCAAATGAATTTACTAAACATCACATATATTGTTTTCTTACATTCAATGTTAGTTTTGTTTCTTTAGCAATGATTTGTCCCCGGCAATGAGCGTCTGTGATGACAGAAAGTTTCATAAATGCATAATTGTGTTAAATTAGAGTACAGGGCTAATAAGAAATATTTCTGAGCTAGTTATTAAGTGAACCACCTTAACTTTGGACATATAATGATAATAAAAATAATACTTAAAATTATTAGTATAATAATTATTATTATTATAGTAGTAGTATAAAAATATTGAAATGGGACCACGTCATTCAAAGGCAAACTAATATTGCAGGGGACTGCCCACAGATCCAAGTGAAAAATTTAATGGGGACCCACTGCCGCAAAAAAAAAAAATATTAAAGCCCTTTCTGTCCTGGTTCCTAGTTCTTAAGTACATATGTGATTATCTGTAGTGGAGGTTCCTCAACTTAAGAATTAGAAAATCCCTTGTTAACTTTGTCTGCAAACCCTATTTTTAATTAAATGACTCACATCTGTACTGTCCTTCAGGGCTCTGTTAACCGGTGACTGGAAGGATTCAGGAAAACGGGACTACCACTTCCCAGGCGTTTCCCCAGATACGATGCAGCAGATCATCGAGTACGCCTACGCGTACTCTGTGCTCGTCACGACTGACAACGTGGAGAACCTCCTGGCGGCCGCCGATCAGCTGAACATCCTGGGCATTGTGCAGCTCTGTAGCTCATTGGATTCTGGCCCGCTAGTACGGAAATTGGGGAACCCTGTCCTACACTATCCATTGCACATACTTCTATGTTTGTGTCACGGTGAACTTTATCTGTAAATCTCCTACCTTGTGCCATGTGCTTCCTGTGGTCGGCTCCAGCTTCACTACGACCCTGTACTTTCTGGATCTCCATCTCAATCATGTACATCATGACACTCATCACTTTTGAATTGGTTTTCTTAGATATATATCTGTGGCGGCTACAATGGAGCTGATACACATGCTACTGTGGAGTGCTATGACCCACTCACTGGCGAATGGACCATAATCGCTCTCATGAGCACTCGCCCACGTGGCCTTAGGGTCGCTGCTTATCACGGGAAAATTTATGTGGTGAGTGACTCCTTTCTTGCACCTTGAACCATAGGTGACAAGTTTCAAGTTTTACCTATCTGTCTTTGCTACTGTCATGGATTGTGATTCCCTTAAACCAAACAAAATGTTCACTGTCAGAATAACTCACTGTGAAGGCTTATCTGAATGCATGTACAAAATATATACCACCCTCTTTAGCCTCCCTGCATTCATTTCTGGGTTATAAACGAATATGTTGGGGGACTCTGCTACAAGCTCGGGTAGTAAAGTTTCGATTTCTGATCACAGTTTTATATTCTCTAGTTCCAGACATTATTGTTGTTTTTGTCAGTGTCTGTTTAACTACAAATGCCATTTTTAGTAATAATAATAATAAAAGCAAAATATATGAGCCTTATATAGGAGTCTTTTTTGAAGGCTCATGATTTTCCCCTAATTCTGCTGGTTTTCCCTCCACCCTAATCCCTGTCTTTGGTACAGTTAGGTTCACGTGTCTTTAACACAAATGAGTTATAAGCTTGTGAGACAATGGAAGCCTGCTTTCATAGGACAAAAATTCCTGAAAAGTTTGTGACTTTGGTAAAGCTGATATTTGCTTATCCTTTTGGTACCTGAGTGATCACTTGCTTTTGGTGTCTCCCCGGTGGGCGGTTCCAACGGGTCACATTACCTGCGGAGCGTCGAGGCCTATGACCCTGCGATGAACCACTGGCGTGCTGTGGCCCCCATGTTCACGGCACGAGGCCGTTTTGGCATCGCAGTGGTGGATGACCTCCTGTTTGTGATGGGCGGCTCTGATGACGTCTGGGTTACAACCAAGGTGGAGTGTTACGATGCGGGGACAGGCAGCTGGTTTAGCGCCCCGGACATGAGCAGAGCCAACAGAGACTTCAGCTGCTGCGTAGTGCCTGCGCACCCCCGCATCGTACAGCACGCTGCACCTCGGTAGTCCCATGGCCACCCAGGAGGAGATAAACCCACCTGCCTGGTGGGTAACCTCAAGTACACCCCCCCTCAAATTCTTTCCCTAAAATGTATAGTGCTTACAGAACACTGGGATACTTTCTTAGTTTTCTAAGAATGCTGCAATGTAACCACACAAAGGAAACATGTTCAGTCTAATAATTATGTGGGAGCTCATGCATATGCAACAGTGTCTCTATAGCTATTTGGTGAATGCTGAGCTGGGAGGCGGGAAGAGACTACTTGTCTGTCACCAGGAGTCCGAGTATCAGATGACGGACATTTGTTCCTGTCATTTTCTGCTGTTCTTTTCTGAGACCATGATACCAATAGACACTGCTGCACTTTACCATACAGAGACATCTGGAAGCTGGGGAGGGCATCTGTGCTCCTTCAGCCACAGACAGACTGAGGCAGACGACAGGCAGGAGGACTGGAATAACAACAATTTAATTTGTTTTTCATTGATCATTGTTGACACACCACGAAATGTGAACAACGAAACAACGTTAAACAATATCGCTGGATGATTAAAATATAAAATATATATAATCAGCTGTGCTATGGAATTTGTGTGTGTGTTTTTTTAGCTAAAGGGTTAAACAAACACTTAATTATATTCATCATACCATATATGAGTAACCCAGCCTTTGATCAGTTCCTTCACTCTATTGTTACAGATTTTCAGAAAACTACATCAGGATTATTGTTGTGTTTTGCATTTCATGTAAGATATAAAATCGAATCTGTATGTATGAAGTCAACCATCACATAGCGAATCTCCTCGGGATCCTGGCCGGCGATCCCCCAGGCAAATACACGGTCCAGTTCTACCAATCCATCGGCCATCCATCTGCCACAGCTACAGTAGGTGTTACATGTACGTGGGCGTCCCCTTGGTCTGGTCCAGCCGCTTGGGTCCTCAGCAATGAGGATCCTGCGACCCGGATCACCCTCAGGGAAACGCGCCACATGGCCGTAGTGCCCTAACTGACAATCCCTCACAATGCAGGTAATGTGCCCCCATTACCTGGAGATGCATGGCTTCATTGATCAAACTATCAATCCTCACTCAAGTTGGCACATTTGGTCTGAACAAATAAAATTTGCAGGTGGGGGACGAGATTGATCGTGTAACCCAAAAACACGGAAGAAACAAACACAAAAGCACCAGACTCTCGGGTTGGGGGATGGGTGTTGATATTGGAGTGCAAAATTAACACAGATGGAAGATGGACAAGTACTTTTGATTTGTGTCCTATTCTCAGTGTATGACGAATTATAATGGCTGTTTGTTAGCCGTTTGCATACTATCTTATGCGAAAACCGGACGACAGAATTCTGTTGTAGTCTAGCTGACTTAGCAAAAAAAATCCCTTACACTATAAGGATTATTATTATTATTATTATTTTATTATTTAGGAAAGTCACCTTAGTGTAATTACAGAGTAATGCATTGCTTCCAAACAGCGATGTTGTGATAGACTATTCAATTAAATGCTTGTTATACATATAATTCTGAATATTTGATAAATTGGGCAAAATCATATGTTTGTTTTAAACATGAAAATGATGCATGCATGTATCAGAGTTTTCTAGTGGGTTTCTATTCAGGGGCACTTCTGAAACATTTTGGAGCACCCTCTGCCACTGCCACCGCCCAAGATGAGGAGCCGTCCACCTCCTCAGCCACATATGTGTCTCCACAAATGTCGGATCCCGAGGATGAAGAGCCAATAGCAGCCACTTCAGGTGTGATTGTGCGTAGCCTGAGTGTGTGGGTGTGTCGCAAAATATTTTGCAACGACTGTTCCGGCACGATGAATGCTGTGTATTCAAAATAACTTGTGTATACTAATGCAAATGTATGCTCATAGAAATGCCTGGAGCTCAACCCCCTGAGGATGAGCTCCTGCCTACAAAACCTGCAAACTGGCCTTCAGATATCACTGACAGCATTCGAATACAGCTGGTTTGCAAAGGACCAAGTAAGGTAGCACCTGACTTTGTTTTTCCTAGAAATGAGGGTGATGGAAGAAGTTGCCACCAGCAGTATTTTAAGAAAACACTAGTTAGCGGTGAAAAGATGCCTAAAAGCTGGCTAGTATATTCTGAGAAAAACAACAGCCTTTTTTGCTTTTTTTTGTTTTCTAAAAGACACATCAGTTTAACAAGTTCTGGGCTGATAGATTGGAAGCATGCCAGTTCTCTTCTCACCTCACGTGACAATAGTCCTGAACACCATAACTCCATGAAAGCATGGAAAGAGCTGGTAGTGAGGATTAACAAACAAGAGATGGCACTTCTGCAGGCTGAGAAAATAAGATGGAAAGCGGCGCTGACTCGTCTCACTGCTATCATTCAATTCTCTCGCAACTACAGGGCAACAGGCTTTGCATCTGCACAAATGTCAGCCAAGGATATGTGTGAGGACATGAACGTAGAGGCTGTTCTACAGCAGAAAAGACAGAGATCTACAAAGCGGCACTTCTCTCACAAATCATTTGATGAGCCATTGAGTGATGACTTAAAGAAGCTGGAGGTGACCTTTTTTAATGTTGTTGTTGATGCTGCAGTGTCTTCCATCCAAGAGAGATTCACCACATTGGAAAATGTGGGAGAGAAATCTGGAGGACTGACACATTTTCCAAATCTCTCAAATGATGACCTCACTGAACAGTGTAAGACCCTCGGTGCTACTTAGCTTTTTCAGGACCAATCAGACTTGGATGCCGGAGAGCTTGCACAGGAGATTAAGAATTCGTCTGACTTACCATCAAAATCTATGACCTGTCTTGAGCTGCTGAACTTTGTGCATGACAGTGAACTCAGAAATATACCCAAATTTGTGCATTGCTCTGAGAATTGCAGTTACTCTACCTGTAACTGTGGCTTCAGCAGAGAGGAGCTTTTCAAAGCTGAAACTTGTGAAGACATATCTGAGGTCCACTATGTCTCAGGAACGCCTCACTGGCCTTGCCATCATCAGCATTAATCATGCAATTGCTGGCCAGATTTCATATGACATTATTGATGACTTTGCATCAAGGAAGGCAAGGAAGGTCCTGATTTAGATGACAATTATTTCATATCACTGTGTGTTGTGCGAAGTGCAATCATGTTAATTGTGTCATTTAGGAATGCCTCATTTTAATTGTATCTGCCTTTTATACTTATTTAATATAATAATTTTATATGTATGTCTTATTTTGACTTCTGTGCGTGCTTGTTTTATATTTAAAGTTCTATTTGATGATGAGATGATGATGAGAACCCTTTATTGCTGTTGCAATACACCATGTCACTAGTCACAAGTACCGGTGAGAAACTGGCAATCAACCGACCATACATTTTATATGTATGTCATATTTTGACTTCTGTGTGTGCTTGTTTTATATGTAAAGTTATATTTCTTCCAATTTATATGTTAGTTATTATGTTTGTTTGTGTGTGTATATATCTATATCCAGTTAAATTCAGTATGGTTCGGACAACAGTTTTTTTTACGATAAAATATGTTAATGTACAATCCTTAATATGTCTTGTGTGTGTGTGGGTGGGTAAAAATAATTAATTTACTTTGGGATTTTAGATACAGTAAGATATTATACACAGACCTAAATAATTACATAAACACAGTCGTTGCTGTTTCAGTTCTCTCCTACCATTTATATTGTCACAGTGAACTATATCCTAAGATGTACTTGTACAACGTTTGTATATAGTATAGCATGAAAAATAATAATAATAAAAAAACTCAGCCAGAGTAGAATTGTTTATATATATATAAATATATAAAACACTCCTGCGCTCTTGCGTTGTATACACCCAAAATGACGATTCCACCATACACTGCGCTAGGCTATATCGAGTGTGATGTTAGTTGCAAAAGACGCAAGCTGATCCCAACTTCACTTTGCTACACGTCCACTGTAAAAGCAGGGCCACAAATAAAACACCACCTACGTCTCTGTGCTCAATTCAAACGGAAAATGTCGCCAAATCCATTCACCATTTCACTATGTGCTAGCTAGTCATGGCGCGAGCATTAGCTACGGACGCGAACAGCTTCAGCTTATCTCGCCACAATTCAGCTCGACTGTTTAAACTTCAGCCAAACACAACATTCTGTGTTAAGTGAGAATTCTAACGAGAAATAATAATTACGTACATCGTTCAATGGGTGCCCTCGGAATATCTGTCCTGCCGCTACTCCCATCCACTTCTAACTTAACTCGTCCATCTGTGTGGGGGTGCGCAAGAACGATGGGTGCCGCGAAGCTGCAGGAAAACAAACTTAAAAACCTGCACGGAAATATATTAAACTAAAGTTAGTCGGCAGAAGTGAGGAATTACAAAAAAAAAAAAAAAAAAAACGATTTCTCAAGAAAAGATCATAAAACAGGAAAATGGTCAATAGCTCATGGAGTGATATTGCACACTGTACCTTGATTGTAACATAACTGCTCTATAATATATAATCGATTATATGCAATAGTGTTCAGGATTTGGGTGAAGTGTACTGTACACAGCACAATAATCATTGTGATAATTCCACACTTGCTGCAATATGTTTTCATGACTGTATTGGGGATATTTGCGGTCCGAAAAATACGTCCGCCTTGTGCTAAATGTGGACCAAAACAGACGGACTACGCAGCCCAATTTTCAAGGACCATTTTTGTTCTAAATAAAGGCCACAACGGGCCGACCAGATTTAGCCCATAAAATAATGTCCTGTGGACATTTGTTGCTCAGTGGCTTATGTTTAAGGTGGAAACTAGGGAATAAGATACGAACTTTAGCCTCGTTCCTGACAGTCATGTAAAGGACCTTTTTTGTTTTTCATTTTTAGAAACGTAGCCGAGGAGAAAAAATATGAAAACATTTTTTTATTAATTAAGGAACTATTTTATTTATTTCGGGAATTCGTGATTTGACAATTCACACATAATACTAAACGTAAATGCTAAGATAAGCACGGTATACATTTTCCAAAAGTGATGTTAAAAACATTTAACTTGTTCTTCTTGTACAGCTGATTGCGCATAGAAAATATTTTCCCCCCAATCAATTTCGAATCTCAAATATAGATTTAAAAATAAACGTTACGGTATCTTAGAACACTGTGACGCAAAAGTGCGGTTTTTGCGTATTAGAACACGTCATTTCGAGTGGTATAAAAAGGAGAAAGAGACGAGACATCCACATTTTTGAATAATGATGGCACACGACATGGAGCGAGTACTGATGTCCCCGGCTTTCGAAGTGTTCAACAAGCTTCGGCTCGCAGGACAGCTTTGTGACGTGGTCCTCATCGCAGACGGTGTTCAGTTCAACGCCCATAGAGTGATTCTGTGTGGCTGTAGCTCCTACTTCCAGTAAGTTGCTGTGGCTCATATATGACGATGCCAAAACAGCAAGGAGTCCGTTTTTTTCTCTCGTTAGCAATGACTTCTCCTTGGCAATAAGGCTCTAGGATGACAGAAAGTTTATATTAATATATATTATATTAAATTATGTTAATGTAGGTCAGTGCTGATCAGAAATATTTTTAAGTATACAGTACCACCTTAACGTTTAACATATAATAATAATAATAATAATAATAATAATAATAATAATGGTATAAATATATAAAAAGGGGACCATGTCCATCAGGCAAAAACAAAGTATTCCGGGGCACTTGCCCACCAGCCCAAGTGAAAAATATTATAGGGGGAGCTAATGTTGGAAAAATAAGAGTTAAAGCCCCTGGTCTCTAGTTCTTAGATGCCTATGTGATCATCTGTAGCGGGGCGTCCTTATCTCTGGTTTATTTCCATTTGGGGGTCCCTGGTTCAGAAGATTTAGAAAACCCCTTATTTAACTTTGCCTGCAAAACCCATATTTATTAGATGAGTCACTTCTGGATTGTGTTTCAGGGCTCTGTTCTCCAGTGACTGGAGTGATTCAGGAAAGCGGGAGTACCAACTCCCAGGCATTTCCCCTGAAACATTGAGGCAGGTCATCGAGTACGCCTACACGTACTCTGTGGTCATCACAGCTGACAATGTGGAGAACCTCCTGGCAGCTGCTGATTATCTCAGTGTCCTGGGCATCGTGCAGCGCTGCTGTGACTTCCTGCATGAGCATCTCTGCCTTGACAACTGTGTTGGGCTTGTCAAAATCGGAGAAGTCTACTGCCTCAATGAGCTGCACCAGTCTGCATTCAAATTCCTCCTGAAGAACTTCAAGGAGGTTGCCATCAACTCAAACGAGTTCCTAGAACTCACGCTCGAAGAACTTTGTGACATCATGGAGCGGGATGAACTGAATGTCAGAGAAGAGGATGTGGTGTTTCACGCCATCCTCCGGTGGATCGAGCACGATCCTGCCACCCGAGAGGCCCACATTTCAGTTCTGTTGCCCAAGGTGAGTATAGTTATACTATGTTCTCATTGACTTGTGTATATAACAATAGAATGCTCATTGAGTGAAGTCCTTATTACTGTAGCTAGAGACTGAACCTCCATTTTCATGTCCCATGAGTCTACAACCAAGGCTTCCAGGTATTACACCTGGGAGGAGAGTGTAACAAATAATGGAAAACAACACACTCAAATGTCTTACATGAAATAAGTGTTAGCTGACACATCTGAGACTTTCTATGTAAATGGCTTCAGCTAAAGAAATTAAAATTTGCACTTACTGCTGTATCCTTAATGTTAGGAATTGCTCATCTCCAGAGATTCACAGAAAGCACTAAGGAACTCATGGGAATTCTCTCATTCTTGTTTCCTGTGTAGGTTCGCATGGCTCGTATGGATCCAGAATATTTCATGAAGATCGTCAAAAAAAACGATCTAGTGAAGGCCAATGCGGCGTGCAGGCGAATTATCAGTGATGTCATGAAGGTCATCTATGATCTTGATGATGAAAGTCCACTCTCTGACTTTGAGAACCCGCTGATCCGCCCACGCTTGCCCTCTGACGTTTTGCTGGCTGTCGGTGGATGGAACATGGGCACTACTAACTGCATTGATGCGTATGACACACGGGCCGACCGCTGGGTGGATATCACGCAGGAGGAGCAGAGCAACCTAGCTGGTCATGGCATGGTGTACCATAATGGATTTGTGTACTGCATTGGGGGGTTTGATGGCCAACACTTCATTAATTCCGTGCGCAGATATGACCCGATAACACGAGAATGGCAGCAGATGGCCCCCATGCACTGGCATCGCTGTAATGTTAGTGTGGTTGTGCTCGATGGGTTCATCTACGCCATGGGTGGCCATATTGTTTTCAGGCCCCTCAATAAAGTAGAGCGGTACAACCCAGTAACCAACGAATGGACCCAGATCGAGCCCATGAATGAGAGGAGAAGCGATGCCAGTGCCACCACCCTGAATGGCAAGGTAGGGTAATGGGAGGGCGTCTGACTGTGTTTACCCTCATCTTCCCCTTGAAATTGAGTATTTTACACAGTCATGAGTTCTCTTTCTCTTCAGATTACTAAGTTTTTTTGGATAATTCATTTAGTTCATTTGGATAAATGCATTATTGGTCTCCATTAGGGGCATATTGGGTAGTGCTGTGGTGTCATATCCAAGACTTGTGAGATAGATGAAATGGTGTTCCCATGTCAGGTTTCCTTTATTCTGTTCCTGGGGGAGCAGAATTGAAAACTCTTTGCAGATTTCCCTTTTCAAACAGCCATACTAAACCTGAAAATTAGCTGATTATGGTGTGTTTGAGAAGGGAAATCTGCAAACTGTGTTCCGCCAGGACCGGAACTGGGGAACCCTGTCATACACTATGCATAGCACATACTTTTATTTTTGAGTCACAATGAACTTCATCTGTAACCTCCAAACCCCAGTCATATACAGTATAACGGTGTTCACAGTTAAATTGTTTTTCATAGATATACATCTGTGGGGGCCACAGTGGAACAGAGAGCCTTTCTACAGTGGAGTGCTTTGACCCACTCACTAACGAATGGAGCTTGATCACTCCAATGAGCACTCCCCGTCACAGCCTTGGAGTCACGGCGTATAAAGGGAAGATCTATGCGGTGAGTGATTCCTTTCTGTGTCAAATCTCACATTTTACCTGTAAGACTCATGGTTTTTTTGTCTTTGCTGCTGTGTCTTTCATTGTGATGCATTTAAACCAAACATAACAGTTAAATGCCAGAAATACCTGCTGCAAAGGCTTATCTTAATACACATAAAAACATATATGCTACCCTCTTTAGCCTCCCTGCATTCATTTCTGGGTTATAAATGGATCTGCTGGGGGTCTCTGCTACTAGCTCGGGCTGTAAAGTTTAGATTTTTTATTAATTATTTTCTCTAGTTCTAGATATAATTGGTCAGATTGTTGTTTTTTTCAGTGTCTGATTAGCTTCAAGTGTTCGTTTTAAGTAATAACAATAAAAAAGCAAAATATATTAGCATAAGGAGTCATTTTTGATGGCTCACAGTTTTCACCGAATCATACAAGTTTTCTGTTGCCCAAATCCATGTTTTCATTGCATATAGGTTGACATGTGTATATAAGCTTGTGTCATTTATAGACAATGGGAGGTTCTAAGGAGCCTGCTTTCATAGGGTGAAAATTGCTTAAGAGTTCATGACTTTGGGAAAGTTGATGTTTGCCCATCCTTTTGGCAAGCAAGTGATAATGAATCTTTGGCATCTCTCAGGTGGGTGGTATCAACAGGTCTGATCACCTGCAGACCATGGAGGTCTATGACCCTACCACAAACCGCTGGCATGCTGTGGCCCCCATGTCCACACCGCGCAGTGAATTTGGCATCGCAGTGGTGGACGACCTCCTATTTGTGATGGGCGGCCACGATGGGTTTAGGGTAACTAACAAGGTGGAGTGTTATGATGCGGGGACAGGCAGCTGGTTTCGTGCGCAGGACATGAGCAGACCCAGAAAACACTTCAGCTGCTGCGTAGTGCCTGCGCACCCCCGCATCATACAATACGCTTCACCTCGTTAGTCCCTGATGGCCACCAAGGAGGAAACCCATCTGCCCACAACAGCATGCCCAGTACGTAACCTCATTTACACCCCCCACCCCGAAGTCATTTTCCATGGCCTCGCTAAACTCCTCCCACACCTGAGTTTTTGCCTCGACGACCGCCGAAGCCGCATTCCATCATTTCATCACCGCTGTCCACCAGCAGGTTCGGGGAATGCCGCCACAACAGGCACCGACCACCTTACGACCACAGCTCCAGTCAGCCGCCTCCACAACGGAGGCATGGAACAAGGCCCATTCGGACTCAATGTCCCCTGCGTCCTCCAGGACATGGGAGAAGCTCTGCTGGAGGTCGGAGTTGAATCTTCTCCTGACATTGCATACTTAAAATAAAGTTTTCTCTTTTTCATATTATCTAGTTTGTGAAAGCGTCATAAATTTCCCATTTTGGATAAACGTTGTTCTCGTTTGACGGTTCTCTTCAGAAATTCCGCTGCAACCATCGGTGATTGCTAATTAAGCACTAAGGTTTTTCGTAATCAATTGAAATACTGGTTTAGTGCAACCCCTTCCCCTGGGACCTACAGTAAACATAGCCAGCAACTTGAATTTGGAGAAGGGATGTTACCTCTGCATTGATTACAGTATGTACTGTACACAATATTATTATATTGTGGGTGTCAGAGTTTGCGGGTGCGGACGGGCAGGCTGGCAGGAAGGAGGCAGGGAAGGACGAAGCAGGGAGGTAGAATACGGGGAAAACTGGGGTTTTATTAGGGGGAAGACGGCTATGGGCAGAACGGGACATGACAACAGCACTAACATCAATGACGGACATCGGACAGGGCAAGATGTGGACTGATATAGACAAAAGACATGGCAAAACGACAAGGTACAGCTAGGCATGATAGGGGAAGAACACGTGGATAATCAGGGGGCGTGGTACACAACGATCGTATGAGCCAGGCATGACAGTGGGTCTGTGTTCATAGTGGGGTACTGTAGGGTTCAATTTTAGGACCAGTACTGTTCCTAATTTACATTAATGATATTGACAGCAATACATACAGTAAACTGGCTACATTTGCAGACGACACCAGGGTGGGTGGCGTAGCAGATATTGATCTAGCAGCGGAGAGGCTACAACGGGATCTGGATTTAATTAGCGACTGCGCTGATACCTGTCAGATGAAATTTAACATACAGTAGATACATGTAAGATAATCATGCAGAGAGCAGAAATATAAAGTACTTGTATTTTATGGGTTCCACTGAAATAAAGGTAGCTGATTATGAGAAAGATCTCGATGTGTATCTTGATGCTTCTATGTCCCACTTTCGCCAGTGTGGGGAAGCAATAAAAAAGGCCAATAGGATGTTGGGTTACAAGTCTAGGTGTGTGGAGTTTAAGACAAGGGAAGTGATGCTACGATTATACACTGCTCAAAAAAATTTAAGGAACACTTTTTAATTAGAGTATAGCATCAAGTCTTTTAAACTTCTGGGATATTGATCTGGTCAGTTAAGTAGCGGAGGGGGTGATTAATCAGTTTCAGCTGCTTTGGTGTTAATGAAATTATGAACAGGTGAACTAGAGGGGTAACAATGGGACGACCCCCAAAACAGGAATGGTTTAACAGGTGGAGGCCACTGGCATTTTTTCTGACGGTTTTTTCACTAGTTTTGCATTTGGCGACGGTCAGTGTCACTACTGGTAGCATGAGGCGATACCTGGACCCTACAGAGGTTGCACAGGTAGTCCAACTCCTCCAGGATGGCACATCAATACGTGCCATTGCCAGAAAGTTTGCTGTGTCTCCCAGCACAGTCTCAAGGGTATGGAGGAGATCCCAGGAGACAGGCAGTTACTCTAGGAGAGGTGGACAGGATCATAGAAGGTCCTTAACCCATCAGCAGGACCGGGATCTGCTCCTTTGTGCAAGGAGGAACAGGATGAACACTGCTGGAGCCCTACAAAATGACCTTCATCAAGCCACTGGTGTGAATGTTTCTGATTGTTTGGACTTCATGAGGCTGGCTTGAGGGTCCAACATCCTCTAATGGGCCCTGTGCTCACTGCCCAGCACCATGGAGCTCGATTGGCATTTGCCATAGAATCATACCTGTCAAGTATCCCGTTTTGGCCGGGAAAGTCCCGTAATTTACCCTTCTTTCCCGCCGTCCTCCCGTATTAGTATTTTCCCGTAAATCTCCCGTATTTTAACCTGCGTTATTAAAAAAAAAAAAAAGCGTTACCCCCCCCCCCCCCAAAATCTGAGCTCTGTCACTAGCCTCGCGATAACTACCACCTGCAGTAGCCTACTACGCGGGGAAAAAACACGGGAAAAAAAGAAGAAAACAGACAGATGATGGACGCCAGGACAGAGAAGGAAGGCACTCCTGCCAAAAAACCAAAACCCTCGTGTAAATACCGCGATCAATGGGACAACGAATTAATTTTTCTGAAGAAGAGCAGGGTGGGGGACAGTCACGCGTTTTGTAAAATTTGTAACTGCGACTTTAGCATCGCACACGGGGGAAGGAATGATGTTGCCAGCATGACAAATCCGCCAAGCACAAGCGCGGGCTAAAGGCACAAAAACATGCCCAGGCGATGTCAGCATTCGTGACGAGAAATGCCACTGAGGCAGACCAGGTCACAAGTGCAGAGGTAAAAATGGCAATACTGTGTGCCAAAAACAACATTCCTTTCTCCTTCCATGATGACTTCAACAAGTGTGTAGCTGACATGTTCCCGGACTCTGCTATTGCACGAAAATACTCAACGGGAAAAACGAAGGCTCCTTTGTTTCCTGTCTGCCATTATTGGACAAACTGATCACCTGGATTAATTAGTTTGTCCAATAATGGCAGACAGGAAACAAAGGAGCTGCCTTTGAAGTTCAGGAAGTAGTGCAGCTGTGCATAAAGCCAGTTGTAGTTTATAAGTGGTTGACAAGTGGTGATTAGCTTTCTTGTCGCCTGTCTTAAAATGTAAGGGATACTGCAGCTTGGTTGGGGTGGTGGGACTGCTCGCGGCGGGCGCCGGAAAATGTCCCTTATTTTCAAATCCAAAACTTGACAGGTATGATAAGCACCCATTCTTAAAGCCAAATTGCCATAATATGTGAACTTTTCGTAGTTACTTGGCGTTTAGGTGCACTGAAAAATGTTCCTATGTCCATTTTCCTTTTCTCTGTCATTTTATCTAGTTTATCACACTGCAAGGCAAGGCGAGTTTATTTATGCTGTAGCCATTTTATACACAATGGTAATTAAAAGTGCTTTACATAAAGAAAGTAAAACTATCATAAAATAATCACAACAATAAAAACAAGGAATTAAAAAAGGTTTAAATTTGTATTTAAAATGAATTAAGACACTTAAGAACAGAATAGAAACTGATTATACAAAAAAATACAGTGGGGTCAGTTCGGAAGTAGCACAGTGCTCATTTAGTAAATGCACAGCTAATCAATATGCTAACTGTGGCCGTTAATGTTAAGTTAATATTATGCCAGGTCGTCACAAATAAAACAATGCATTGGAAACTGCTTTGGCGCGTTAGTTGCAGTGCACTATGGAACAAGTTATTGTAAACAAGCGAACGTTAACTACACAAGTAATATTTTAGTCGCTAATATATCAAATTCATGGGAAATTACATCGGTAATCAGCTTTTTTGCCGAAACTAATTTATGAATGAGTATGCATTAACTACATTAAAGATAATCTCTTTATTTAAAGTGAATAAAATACCCTACTTACTGGAATTCAACGTTAATAGATCCGCAGCCACACACCTGACTCGTGTGTGTAGAGTAGGTGAGATGAACTGGGAAAGCAGGCAGCGGGCCAAACCACTGTGAGGAATGGGGGGGGGACGCAACTGTTTCTAAATGCATTATTTGGGTTTGTTTTATTTTCTACTTACACAATTATTTTAGGTATACGTATATATATTTTTCATAATAGAGAGTGCGTTTTTTTAAATAATTTATTGGGGGGGGGACAACTCTCGGATGGGGGTGGGGGGGCATGTTCCCTCCGTCCCCTCCGCGATTTACGCCCATGATTATAATGAGTAATTGTGGGGTTTATTGCTTCCGTAGGATAAGCGGTTTGGAAAGTGGATGGATGGATGGATTATAATGAATAATTGTGGGGTTTATTGCTTTCAGGATAGGCTCCGGACACCCCGAGACCCAGTAAGATAAGCGGTTTGGAAAATGGAAATTGTGGGGTTTACAGAAAAAAAACTGTGCTGGCGATTATAACTAACATGGAATAGGAAACAACAGCGCTCCACAAGTGAAAACCCAGATGAATGCTACTGAGAACTGTGTTAACACTGATGAAACTAAGAGTATTTTTTTAATTCTGTGCAACATTGTTTTTTTAAAAATGCAATAGTCAGCTTGAAGCATTTACCTTATTACGAAAGCAATGCCCCAAATTACTTAAACATTTTAAGTAAACATTTTACCATCCATTACCGTAAGGGTTCCCAGCCCCCGGTCAGTGTACCGGTACAGTCCGCGCTCAGTGCTCAGGGGGGGGCGGGCTGTGCCTACCGTCCCGTTTATTACGGGTTCGCGCCGTATTAAAAAGAAAACTGTCTGTATTGTTTAGTGCCGGATTTCCGTTCGCATAGCCAATCTCCCACCATTCCGCATATTTTATCGTGGACACCCCGGCAAATTACACCGCCGTTTTAGGGATCAGTGACATTTTTTGAAGTTTGGGAAGATTTTACTAACCAAATAGCTGTCTATCATCATCACTTCGATATAAGAACACCTCCAATAAAAATAAAGACCACAAGTTTTAATGACATTAAAAACATGCAATAATTTTATCGACATGTACTACATTAGTATAGTATAAAAGAGAAAATAATCAAAGTTGCATAATATAATTTGAAGAATAAAACGAAATTTTGGAGAGCTAACAAACTGCTCACCTCAGTGCCATTTTCATTCGTAGAGTTTGCTGTGCTGCAAACGGTAAAGAATATTTACGTTGTTTCTATGGAAACTACTCCCACTGTCCGCTTAACATTAGTGTAATAGTACGTACGTTGAAACTGGCTAATGAGCTGTATTACGCTACGTGCGTATTACGTCATAACTCGTGCGTAGAGTCCATTTTTCCGGGGAATGTCGAAGACGTACTATGTAGTTCAGATGTAGAAAGTTCTACTTTTCTTTTAAATGTTAAAGAAAGTTTCATAAAAACAAATTGTATAGCGAATGTTCAGTACAATAGGAAGCGTTATTTTGTTCAAGCAAATGGAGCCGAGGCATAATATTTAAAGGAATGTTATTCAAAGGTAATAAGCTTCCACCACACTGCAGCTTAAATACACGCGTAATGAGGCAAAATACCGCTTTCTTAAATTAATTACATGATACGTGAATGTCCTGCTTTGTCTTCCAATAAGGTAAGCTCGGTGGCTATAAACACTCATACATTTAGCTGATACAAATTAATTTTGTACTTTGGAAAAAAAAGTAGCTGATTTTGGCTTGTTGAGGCTTCCACATATGACAAACCACAAGATGGCACTGCCTGAGCATGCTTTTAGAAATGTACTGGAGTGCCACTAGCAGGCAAGCAAGTTACTTTGCAACTTCTAGAGCACAGCAATGGTGTTTGACATTCTGTTAGCTATATACGCAGGGATGGATATAACTGGTAAGCATTCAGCATTCAGCAACTGGTAAGTACGCATTCACCTTCAAAAGCGATATGTGCAGCAATCGGTTGTTGTAACAGTGTGAATTCGTACGTACTTTATGTGCATTTGCGGCGATATGACAAGAAATTACCGTGCATTTTAACCTCTATTTTCCTTACTTCTTTATATTACGTTTTCTCTGCTTTATTTCAGTCAGTCTAACATATTGCGCCACAGCCTTCAACCCGAATTTTCATAGCAGACTTCAGTTAGGAGTACGCCTTAGTAATGATTAACCTGGGACTCACCAGGGAGGTGTGGGGGGATACTATTGTAAATTGCTTAGTTTTAACTATAACAGCCTTAATAATCCTATCAAACACAGTGAAATACTGCAATACCTTTATCGCTGAAGGTCTCGTATGATGCTCTTTCAAGAAACTCATTTTAAACCATCAGACGACAGGTGTGGATGGACAGATTACATCTATCATTCTACAATCTTTCTGCTGTAGAGCAAGGGATGTAACAATATTGTTGCATACATCTATTCCCTTTGTTCTTTGCATATCTGATGTGGATTCCCGATCCAAATGGGAGATCTGTCATAATTACTAGTTTATTGTTCATTACGCCTGTACTATTGGTTAACGCATGTGCTCCTAATTGTGATGATATTTTCTTTAAGCGTCTGTTCTCACTGGTACCTGATACCTCTAAATATCACCTTATCTTGGGGAGTGATTTAAATTGTCGCTTTAATCCGAAATTGGATCATCCATCCCCCAAGTTAGCTCTGCCTTCAAAATCTGTCGAAACGATCAATTCTTTTACCAACAAATTTAATGTGTCAGGTGTTTTCACAATTTTTTAATCCCACTCGAAAAGAGTATAGTTTTTTTCTCTGAGATTCATCACACGTTTACCCAAATTGACTATTTCTTAGTTGATAAGACTTCTTGCTCAATATCTGAGTAGCTATGATAAAATAGCTTTCTTAGATCATGCTCCAGTCTCCTCGAAAATTTTGTTAGAACATGGTGTCCTTGACGGTTCAACACTCAGTTGCTTTCTTTGTTGATTTTATTTCACAACAAATTGCCAATTTTCTTTCTTTAAATAAATCTCCAGATGTATTTGTTTCCATATCGCTGGAAACCTTGCAGACTGATACCAGTGGGCAGATTATCTGATATGTAAGCAATGATAGAGAGCTGTGGAAGGAGAAGATGGCATATTTAACACAGTGTGAAGCAGATCTTGACAATTGATATGTTTCTCCCCATCTGCTGATGTTTATAAGGAGCACCTAACGATACAAGCAGAGTATGAATTTCTAGTGTCTCAACATACTGCTGAACTACTGATGCAAACAAGGTCTCGTTATTACGAGCAAATCCTCTAGAAATGAATAATGCGTTCAAGCTTTTCTCCTCTCACTTGTTGTCTAGAGTTCAATAGTTTCTTTAGGGATTTAGCCATTCCTTCATATGAATGTGTGGCTGTGAATGATTTAGATGTCACTATCACTCTCACTGTAACTGAACTGACCACCATGGCGGCTGCTTCGCAAAGTGGTTAATGTCCCAGACCCGATGGCTTTCCTTCAGAGTTCTATAAAAAGTTATGGCCCCAGTTGTCCTCTCTCCTATTGGACATGTTCAACAACCTGAACCTCTTGCCCAAGCTAATATTTCTCATGCTAAAAAAGGGGAAAGATCCTCATTCTTACTCCTCCTTTCACCTAAAGGCTTATTGAATACGGACTAAGATCCTGTCCAAAGCACTGGCCCTTCAGGCTTGTTTGACCAGATTGAGGTCCTTGTCAGAATTTTGTTGGTGGTTCCAGTGTCCTCATGTGAAGCTGAGAGGAGCTTCAGTGCATTGCGCAGACTAAAGACGTGGCTAAGGGCTACTATGGGCCAAGATGCACTTAACAGTCTGTTAGTCTGCAATATGCAGAAAGACGAGCTGGAGAACTTTAACATAAACAACATATGCCAAGAGTTTGTGGGGCCCAGTGATACCAGGAAAAACACATTTGGTACTTTTGTTTAGTGTCTATTCATTAATGTAAGTTTGCTTTAAATTGCAGATGTTTTTTTTTTTTGCATAGAACAGTTACTGTAAATCGATAATTTAATTGTTGATTTTGATACAAAACATTACTTATTTTATATCTTTTTCACAATAATAGTCATGTTTAAATTTTATTGTATGTTGATGGCTTGACCGTAAACAACATAACAAAAAATGTAATAAATAGTTTTGAAGAAAAATCTGCTTTGTCATTGAACCTGAGAAAAACTTTGAAAATAAGCATAATGACACAGTCTCCATGCTACAATAATAATGACAGAAATAAAGTTTTTCACTGTGGGGACAAATCTTCATAAGTACAATTTGACTGTATTATTTGTGTCCCCTTCAAAAATTGCTTATGAGAAATTTTATATCTATTGCCCCCCCCCTACTGTTAAATAAAATTTATGCCCATGATTATAATAATTATAGCAACTGTATTTTGTGTATGGTTGAAGATCTGTCTGGTCTTTATTCATTTAATTATCACTGTAAATAGCTGGTTAGCTATCTATCATTTACTCCTCAGAAAGCAAATTCAGACAGCGGTTGCCTGGATCAACACCCAGTACTGGGATGCCTGGAACCTGTGTGATGAGGTGATCGACTGGGGAGACGGTGTGGAGGAGTGCTCACGAGCGACACCCCCACTGTCCAGGTTGGGGGGGATAAGGAGGGATTGGGAAGGGCTACTTGGGAAAATGTGGAGGTATCAGAAAGGGGCCTCCAATGGTGAGATGGAGGGGGCGGAGGCTGGTATGAATGTAATGCATATGGTAAATGGAGGTGAGGAGAATGGATGTGAGGTAAGAGTGAATGTGGAGGAGGTTAAGGGAGAAGGAGAGAAAAGTAGAGGGAATGCTTTGGGATCTATTGTGTCACAAGGAGGCAGATCATGGCTGGAAACCATTCAGGAAGAAGGATGTGAGGAAGAAGAAGAAACTGAGGTGGCGTTTCAGGAGGCACAAGACGCTGAAGTTGCCCAGTTGGACAGATGGTGTCCATGTGGCTGGTGTAAGGTGGGGTAGGAGGCTTCTGAACCATGTGTTAGGCCTAGTGCACTTATGGATTGTGCTTGTTTGTTATAATGAAATAAGTGTAACCCCCATAAACATGGTTACAAATGGAGAGAAGCTTTCGATTTACTAATTTTATTATTTAATAAAGTTTTTCATTTTTTGAAATTATTTTCACGTACAGAAAAAATATACATGATCCTTAATTGACGTCATATCCTGTTTTAAAAAAAAATTGGCGCGAGTTGAGATACGATCTTTTTTTTCTTCTCTCTCGGCTCTAGTTTTTTTGGCTGGTGGTGGCGCAGGCGTGCGCTTCTTAATAAAAAAAAAAAGAAGAACTTAGCATAGCGATTGAACAAAACTTTTATTTGTTTTTTTCTTTCAATTGAAAGTTACATAGCGGTTAGAAGAATGCTTACCTTATGGTTGTATTTTTTTAACCTTGTTGTTCTGGAACATCGTACCCCAGTTGGATGGCGAGCCAGTCCCGATAGATCCCAAGCATCACTGGATTTGACATACGGACTACTTCCAGATAAGATTTTGTTTTTTTTATCTTTCCAATAATCACCCGAGTAGTGTTTTTTTTTTTCGCATATGTTCTGTTGTTACTTTATTATGGACTGAACTGACCTGGAATTTGCATGCACGTAAATTTGCAAATCTTTTCCGTTGTTACTTATTTATTTATTTTTTCGAGCTGTAGTTCGTATGGTCATCCTGCGAATCTTTCTGTTTACGACTTTAATGATTATTTCAGGAATGGTCGTTTGATTTTTGTACATAGCATTTAATACTTTTTTTTATCTTTTGGTGAATTGTATAATAAATTGTATAATACACTCCAATTTTCTGAAAAGAAAAATAGCATAGTCATTCTTATTCTGCCTGGCCGAACCTGGGATCTCAGATGTGTACAGTTGTATCTCGCATTGGGGTATAAAGTGCTACACAAAACTTGGCGAGCCAGCCAGGAGCCAGTTAGCTTTTCAGTATATTAATGAGAAAAAGTTCTGTTATACAATTCACCATTAAGGGTAGAATTTACGTTTTCCTTCTTTTGAGAAGTCTTATATTCTTTTCAAAGAATTTCCTTGCATTGTGATCTTGATTCGTACTACTAACATGGATATCATTGAGTCTAAAAGTGTTAAGGTACCTAATTCTGTTCTGGTAAGTGGGTTGTCTAACACCCCAGTAGATGAAGAAGTGATTGACTTTTTAAAAGAGTTTGGGTTAATTGCAAGGATACTAAAAATAACAAGTTCTGAGCCTCAATTTCAAAACTCTGCCATTGTTGAGTTTCATAGTGGTTCAGCTATACAGAACTTTAGAGATGGGTTACCTTGTAGCAGACCATCATCCACAGACCCAACTGTTGTTCATGGTGTGCAGCTTTTGTCCAGTGTTTACACTGAAAAAGCAGGCTCTAACTTGACCAGCACATACTTGGCTGAGTTAAAAGATGTAGCTAAGCTGAGTGGTATAGACTTTGAACAGCTACTTCTGGATGAACTGGCTAAAATTCAGAGATTGACAACTGTTTCTGTAACTAAGGCTATAGGGATGCCATCAGATCTCGATCTTCCCCGTTTAGATGATGTGGCTCTAGATGATTCCTCAGTAGTTGGCAATATTGGTAACTGTACTTCTATCACTACTTCCGTACCCATCGAGAAAAGTACCACTGATAGCATGCCCTCTCCATTTAAACCTAGTGCTGAGGCTTCATTTGGTAGTAGAAGAATAGCATATCAGTTACCACCTGATCAGCTTAGCCCTCCAGAAGTGCAGAGAGTAGTAGTCGAACATGTGGTCAAGAATAATGATGTGTCTTCCCAGTATCACTTTGTCCCTAAGTTAAGATCTTTCTCAGGCAAATGTCCCTGTCCCAACACAGAAGTTGACTATGACACTTGGCGAAGTAGTCTTGAGTTTTACCTCTCTGATTCTTCTCTTTCAGACATGCAAGTTGTACGAAAGATTGTGGAGAGTCTTTTACCCCCGGCAGCAAACCTTGTTCAGCATTTAGGCTTGCAGTCAAGCCCCCGTTCTTATTTGACCTTGCTTGACTCAGCATACAGTGCTGTTGAAGACGGGGATGAACTCTTTGCGAGGTTTCTCAATACCAATCAGAATGCTGGGGAGAAGCCATCGGCTTATCTGCAGAGATTGCAGGCTGCTCTGAATTCTGTAATGAGAAGGGGAGGCCTAGCTGCAGGTGACATGAACCGTCAACTGCTAAAGCAGTTTTGCCGAGGTTGTTGGAACAATAACTTAATCAGTAGTCTTCAGCTAGAGCAAAAGAAGGCAAGTCCGCCATCCTTTGCTGACCTTTTGCTTCTTTTACGAACTGAAGAAGATAGGCAAATTGCTAAATGTAACCGTATGAAACAGTATTTGGGAACTCCTAAGGTAAAAGCTCAATCTAGCATGCAGTGTGTGTTTGGTGCAGAGGAAAGTGACATTCCTGTTCCTAGTTCAAAGTCACCCCCTTCATCAGTTACAAAGAAACTGGAAAAACAAATCGCTGAGCTTAACGCACAACTTGTGAAGTTAAAAGCTTCAAAAAGTAATTCATCTGCAGTAAATGAACCCAAACCAGCTACTGCTAAGAAGGTCAACCCTAAAGGGCGGGAGCCCCCTTCAAAACAATCTGTGCCAAGAGTTGATAGAAAACCCAGGCCCTGGTACTGTTTCAATTGCGGAGAGGATGGACACATAGCCTCGACTTGCTGTGCTGAACCCAACCCTACACTTGTTGATATCAAGAGGAGGGAGCTGAGGAAGAAGCAACGATCTTGGGAGGAGCAGGTTGCAGCGATGTCTCCTTTAAACTAGCTTCTGTTCTTGTGGAGGGACAAACAGGAGCAGGTCTAGACCAAAAATGTCCCAGCTTCAGTACAAAATGTAGTACGTTACTCAAGTTACACTATGTGAAGGGCAATAGAAACACTCTTAAAAGATTAGTGGGTCAGAAATGTACATCAGAAGTTACTGTAGCTGGTGTTAAATGCAGTTGTTTACTTGACACTGGTTCACAGGTTACCACTATAGCAGAGTCTTTTTATAATGATCACTTGTCAGAACATCCAATACAGCCGATAAATCAGCTGTTGGAAGTTAAAGGTGCAAATGGACAGTCAGTTCCTTATTTAGGTTATGTGGAGGTTGACATAGTTTTTTCTAAGGACTTCATCAAAAGTGAACCAGAGGTTGCTACTCTAGCCTTAGTGGTTCCTGACTCCTGTGCTAGCAGGACATTACAAGTCCTTATTGGGACCAACTTGCTGGATGTTCTCTACAGTGAGTACTGTGATCAGAACTCTTCCTTAAATTGTTCTGCAAAAAAAGGTTATCAGCAAATTCTCAAAATACTTCAAAGGAGACAGAAGCAACACTCCAGTGGTAGAATTGGTTTTGTGACACTCAGAAGGCACTCAAGGGAGGTAATTCCTGCAGGCCAGAAAGTTGTTCTTGATGGTTTTGTGAGTGCTAATAGCATGAATGTCACTGATTGGGCTCTACTAGAACAGTCAAGTTCATTTCTTTTACCTAGTGGAATTTTTGTTGATAGCTGTCTGATTACACTTCCCAAGCAACGTCCTCACAAATTGCCTCTGTGGATCAGAAATGAAACGGACCATGACATTATGCTCCCAAATAACTGTGTAATTGCTGAGTTGAATGTCCCTCATCAAGTGCATGAACAATGTCCCACAGATGAAACACTTCCTGTTATTGCAGGCTGCTGCTCCGTCTCCACTGTCAGCCAGGAAGGAGCCAGTAGCAGCAGTCTCAAAATCGATTTTGGCGACTCTCCTTTACCAGAGGTATGGAAAGATCGAATAGTAGGAAAACTTGGCGCTTATAAGGATGTTTTCTCTCAGCATGACCTTGACTTTGGTCATGCTGCCAAAGTTAGACATCACATTAAGTTACGAGATGAAACGCCTTTTAAGCAGAAATCAAGGCCGATACACCCGAAAGACTATGAGGCAGTCAGGAAACACCTTCAAACTCTTTTAGAAGCTGGTGTAATTCGAGAATCAGAGTCTCCATTCTCCTCACCCATTGTTGTCGTAAGGAAGAAGAATGGAGATGTGCGGCTCTGTGTCGATTACAGAAAGCTAAACACACAGACCATAAGAGATGCCTATGCTTTACCTAATCTTGAGGAGGCATTTTCTGCACTCTCTGGTTCAAAATGGTTTTCTGTCATGGACCTAAAATCTGGGTATTACCAGATTGAAATGGAAGAGTGTGATAAGCCCAAGACAGCCTTTGTGTGTCCCATGGGCTTCTGGGAATTTAATCGGATGCCTCAGGGGATCACCAATGCACCCAGTACCTTCCAACGTTTAATGGAAAGGTGTATGGGGGATGTCAACTTGAAGGAGGTTTTGGTGTTCCTTGACGATTTAATTGTGTTTTCGGATTCCTTGGAGGAACATGAAGCTCGACTCCTGCGTGTATTGCAGCGATTAAGAGAGAATGGTCTTAAATTATCTCCTGAAAAATGCAAATTTTTCCAAACACGCGTGCGCTATCTTGGTCATGTTGTTTCAAGTGAAGGAGTTGAGACGGACCCAGACAAAGTGCGTGCATTGAAGACCTGGCCAAAGCCTCAAAATCTGAAAGAGCTCCGTTCTTTTCTAGGCTTTTCTGGTTATTATAGACGTTTTGTTAAGGATTATTCAAAAATTGTAAAACCCCTGAATGATCTTACTTCTGGTTACCCACCAGCACGGAAACATTCCAGCAAAATGGTAAAGAATGGAAATTATCTAAATCCTAAGGAGCCCTTTGCTGACAGGTGGACATCTGAATGTCAGGCAGCATTTGAATCCATAATTGACAAACTGACGACAGCCCCGGTCCTTGGATTTGCGGACCCCAGATTACCATACATCCTGCACACTGATGCTAGTACCACTGGTCTTGGAGCGGTGTTGTATCAGGAGCAAGATGGGCAACATAGGGTAATTGCTTATGCCAGTAGGGGTATGTCAAGAAGTGAATCTCGTTATCCGGCACACAAATTGGAGTTTTTGGCGTTGAAGTGGGCTGTAGTGGATAAGTTCCAGGACTACCTCTATGGGAACACTTTTACTGTTATAACGGATAACAATCCTTTAACATATGTGCTCACTTCAGCCAAACTGGATGCAGCAGGTTACCGCTGGCTAGCAGCACTTTCAACTTTTAATTTTAACATCAAATATAGAGCTGGAAGCCGGAACCAGGACGCTGATGGTCTTTCCAGGCGGCCTCATGGTACGCAGGTTGACGATCCTGTTTCACTTGAAGAAACCAAAAGGATTCAAAGGTTCACTTCTTACCATTCATTAAATCATGAAAACATACCAGTAGAAGTAGTTTCAGTTGCATGTCATCGACATCTTCCAACTGAAGAACAAAGTTCAATACCAATGGCCCTGGTAGAATCTCTTGCTATTAGTGCAGATGCGGTTCCAGCAGTATATGATGATGAAGAACTGAAGAGTGGGTATGTGACTATACCTACCTTCAGTGAGCTAGAGTTATTAGAATATCAGCAAGCTGATTCCGACATCCGTCGTGTCACGCACTGGTTGGAAACAGGACCAGAAGTACCTTCTAGTGCTTCTGTTGACACCCAAAATCTAAAGTTGCTACTCAAAGAATGGAACCGTTTGGTGGTGAGAAATGGTCTCCTTTTTAGAAAACGACAGAGTGATAATGGAATAATCCACCAGTTTGTTTTGCCAGATTCATTGAGACCTATGGTGCTTAAGCATTTACATGACGACATGGGGCATATGGGAATTGATCGTACTCTAGACCTAGTAAGGTCAAGATTCTATTGGCCGAAGATGACGTCTGATGTTGAACACAAGGTCAAAACTTGTGGGCGATGTGTGAGGCGGAAAGCCCTACCCGAGAAGGCTGCACCACTAGTTAATATCCAGACAGTTCGACCAATGCAGCTGGTGTGCATGGACTTTTTGTCTTTGGAACCCGATAGCAAGACCACCAGAGATATATTAGTCATTACGGATCATTTCACAAGATATGCTGTTGCTATTCCAACAAAGAACCAAAAAGCCAGCACAGTTGCGAAGTGCTTATGGGAGCAGTTTCTAGTGCATTATGGGTTTCCTGAACGTTTGCACAGCGATCAGGGCAGGGACTTCGAATCTCATACCATCAAAGAGCTGTGTGCTATAGCAGGGATCAAGAAAGTGCGAACCAGCCCATACCACCCCCGAGGCAATCCAGTGGAGCGATTCAATCGCACTCTCCTTGGCATGCTGGGCACTCTCAAAGATAAAGAGAAGAGTCACTGGCGCGACTTTGTCAAGCCTCTAACTCACGCGTATAATTGCAGTAAGAATGAGGCCACTGGATTCAGTCCTTATGAGTTAATGTTCGGCAGACAGCCGAGATTACCAGTAGATATAGCATTTAATCTACCTGTACAAGGTAAGAAGCCAGGTTTCCACTCCCAGTATGTGCGAAATCTTAAATCTCACCTGGAGGAGAGTTACAGAACTGCCATCCGGAACTCTCGGAAACTGGCAGAAAGGAACAAAAGACGTTTTGATAAACGAGTCCGAGAGTCCACTCTGGAAGTGGGAGATAGAGTTCTCGTAAGGAATCTCCGTCTGAGAAATAAACATAAGCTTGCTGATAGATGGGAACCTATTGTATATCATGTCCTGAAGCAGATGGGAGATCTTCCTGTCTTCATGGTCAAGCCAGTGGATGACAGTGGTCCATCAAGGACTTTACATCGGGATCATCTGCTACCTTGCGGGTATTTGTCTGAAGACAAAGATGATACCCCAGTAAAAGAAACCCGGGTCAGACGACCAAGAACCCGACAGCTCTGTTCTGATGTCCAAGATGGTGTGACGACGGAGTTTGAGGATGAATATACATTTGTTCCTGAGAAAGTATTAGCCTCTGAAGAAAGATTTACAAATATTTTTAATATTCCAAAGGATACAGTCGTACCTGTCGACTTTGATAGTTGTCAGTCTTTGGGTGAGCCACTTTTGTGTCATGAAGAGCCATTAGTAGACCAAACAGTTGAAATTGCCGACAGCCCTGAGAAACTGCAAGAGCATGCCAATGAAAGCCAACCATTATCTGAAGTTCCAGATGATGATGATGTCCCCATGTTGGATCTGGGTGCCCCCAATGAAGAGATTGGTAATGCTGAGAGCTCTGCAACTATGAATCGTGGACTTTTGGATAAACAGAATGCAAAAGTATGTGATGATGTAGTTGTACGTAGATCAGAAAGGTTGCGGAAAGCACCCGGTCGTTTCCATTACCCAGAGCTTGGAAAACCTTTGATTTCTTTTGCCCAAAACGTCTTAGAGAGTTTTAACACTGCTCTTAATTCATTTGTTGGCCTGGATGGCAGTGAGAGTATGATTTTACAGGTTTGATGCATTTATGGTAAGACATGAAGGGACTCATGCTGATTTAAGAGGGGAGTGTGTAACCCCCATAAACATGGTTACAAATGGAGAGAAGCTTTCGATTTACTAATTTTATTATTTAATAAAGTTTTTCATTTTTTGAAATTATTTTCACGTACAGAAAAAATATACATGATCCTTAATTGACGTCATATCCTGTTTTAAAAAAAAATTGGCGCGAGTTGAGATACGATCTTTTTTTTCTTCTCTCTCGGCTCTAGTTTTTTTGGCTGGTGGTGGCGCAGGCGTGCGCTTCTTAATAAAAAAAAAAAGAAGAACTTAGCATAGCGATTGAACAAAACTTTTATTTGTTTTTTTCTTTCAATTGAAAGTTACATAGCGGTTAGAAGATTGCTTACCTTATGGTTGTATTTTTTTAACCTTGTTGTTCTGGAACATCGTACCCCAGTTGGATGGCGAGCCAGTCCCGATAGATCCCAAGCATCACTGGATTTGACATACGGACTACTTCCAGATAAGATTTTGTTTTTTTTATCTTTCCAATAATCACCCGAGTAGTGTTTTTTTTTTTCGCATATGTTCTGTTGTTACTTTATTATGGACTGAACTGACCTGGAATTTGCATGCACGTAAATTTGCAAATCTTTTCCGTTGTTACTTATTTATTTATTTTTTCGAGCTGTAGTTCGTATGGTCATCCTGCGAATCTTTCTGTTTACGACTTTAATGATTATTTCAGGAATGGTCGTTTGATTTTTGTACATAGCATTTAATACTTTTTTTTATCTTTTGGTGAATTGTATAATAAATTGTATAATACACTCCAATTTTCTGAAAAGAAAAATAGCATAGTCATTCTTATTCTGCCTGGCCGAACCTGGGATCTCAGATGTGTACAGTTGTATCTCGCATTGGGGTATAAAGTGCTACATAAGCTTATAAACTAAACATAATATATTTTAAAGGTACGTGTTTATATCAGTATCTACATGTAAAGGGAGCAGACACAGGAAAAAGGTATTGAAGACCCTTGATATGATATTGCTGTTTTTGTTTTAGATTCCAAAGTTAACCCTTTATTTAATTTATCCCTTTTTCCCAAGTAGAATAATGCATGTACTTGTAATCTGTATTATTTTGCTTTGGAGTCGGAAGTTCCAAAATCACCAGGCAAGTTATTCGATTGTATGTGTTTTAACTACTAGAAAGATGTAAATGATAAGCCTTAAGATTTATTTAAAATTAATTTATTGTTTTTTTGTAAATTAAAAACAGGAACCCTCATGGACCAAGACTTGAGGGCATTTGTACAATCCACCTGTACAACTTTAACTGGTTCTGCAGTCTTTTTCTCCCCACAGCCTCTGCTTGTTCCCTTCTTCTCTTTCTGTCTTCCCTCCAGGAGAGCTCCTCAGGCATCTCCAGCCTGTAATTCCTGGGAAATGCCACCTGCCACCCATCCTTGGAAGCGTCGCCCATTCTCAGGATCTCATACATCACCATTCATCAGTCACAGCGCTTGCAGACATCTGGATAAAAGGAAAAGCCCATTTTTTTAAAACTTACACGTAAAATTTTCTTCTAATTACCATTTTATTCTTTTAAATTTCATTATGTTTATTTACATTTAGTATGGATTAAGGCACAGTCAGCCTGGATTAAGGCATCACCAGCCTGGCATCAGACTCTCCGGACAATGCCAGCCCAGAGGGGGCTGACCTGGAGGACATTCCCCCGGAGGACATGGAGTGGGAGCCTCCAGGTCTTGCCCTGAGTCCCACTCCGTGGTGTCAGCCCCGTGGCCAAAGTTTCCCCAGCCGAGGAGGCTATCGCCGCGACAACGGCAGGGTCAACAGAAATCCAGTCGTGGGCTCAGCTCCGGGAGGAAAAAACGAGGTTATGCTACCCAGACCTGCCTCCTGATCCAGGCTTGGTCCAAGATGGTCTTTCAGGGTATCCCATCCAATGGTTCCCAAAAGGAACCACCTCCGGTCTCCTCATGGCGCTGGTGCTGGCCTGTGCTTTTGTTTTGCAGGGTCCCTGGTTTGGTCCAGTTCCTGTCCTGCCTGCCCCTCGACACCCTCCGACTCTGCCAACCCCTCGCCGTCTACCGATGCTGTTATTCCCTCGGCTGCCGCAGACGAGTAGAGCTTCTACAGACCCAGACAGGATTCCAAAGGCCCCCCTGGCCGTGACCCTTCTGCGGCACCCCGGAGCCCATCAGAGGCCCTGAACTGTTCACTTTACCTCCCATGCTACCTAGTGTCCTGCCCCTCCTAATACCTCAGTCTTTGGTCTGTAGTCTTGCTTCCCCGTGGCTCTCCCTGGTTTCACCTCTTAGCCCGATTTCACTGTTCCAGCCCCCACTCCAGTCACTCTTGCTTCCCGCTTTAGTTTCCCCTCTCCTGGCCATATTATTGTTGCACTGGTTCCGTTGCTTGCCTGTCTTGTCTGGTTGTGTCCTGCCTTGTCTGTCCCTGTGCCATCTTTGGTCCTTTTGATGCCCAATCCCTCCCTTTGTCTCCTTCTACTGTGTCTTTTGTTCCCACTTACCCACTGACACCCACTGTCTGTCTTTTGGTCCATAGTCAGCATCCCTGTTGGATTACCTGGCCTGTCATGAGTTGTGTCCTGGGGGTTAGTCTCCCCTGTTGTCCTTGGTTTTGCCCTGGTCTGTGTGTCCCCTTAATGATGCCCTTGTACCCGGAGGGCACAGGATTGGGAGGGGGGCGTTTACTGTCATGTCTTGCCCATTTAGTCAACCTTCCTCCCCTTCTGTCAGTCACTATCAGCTTCCTTGTGTTTTCCCATTCCTTAGTCTGGTAAAGTGCCCAGTCCTATCTTCTCCAGTTGTGTCCTTGTCTGTTTGCGTCTCTGTGCCCAAACCTGCCTGTCAATAAAACTCCCCACGAAGGGGATTCTGCCCTACAGCTTGCATTTGGGTCCTACTTCCCACCGGTGACGTGACAGAGGAATACATGCTTAGTGCCAGGCAGAAATCTTTGATTTTGCATCCATATGGTGACTTGGTGAAGTTAGCTGATAGTTCTCTTGATTCCAAAGACATATGATTCTTGTCTGTGCATTATGCATATCCAAAGTTAAGAGCTTCAGATTAATAGGTGCGAAAAACGCATTTTGCGTTTGTCGAGTTCGAAGGGTTAACTCACTGAATATTTATGTTACGCCAAACATGACTCATTGTCGTTTTGGACAGTAAGCACTTTATGTAATTCATCCATTGCTCCTTTTCCTTATGGTATACAGCCGCTTTATACATGTGGAGACTCACACATTTTTCACATTCCAGTACTTTCACACATTTTACTGTCATTGTACATCTCTTCTGATGTCACATTTATTTATTTGTTTATTTATTTATAACCTGGTAACTGCACACTGCACAAATACAAATAAATGATGAATTACCAAAACCTTAAATACTGTACAGAAGGATAAACTCAATTATTGCTGAAAAAGTCTACACAGATATAAAAATATAATATTCCCATCAAAATCACACATGCACAGCCAAAAGTGTAGGCAGTAACTATATACTGCTTTGCCAAACAGGTACAGGTATCAGACACACAGAATATCAACTTGTTTAGTATACTCTTTGTTTATTAGAAAACTGGATACATCATCCAGCAGAAGGAAAAATAGGCCGACCATTTAAGACAGAATACATTCAGCAAACTGAATGTGACCTTCACTGCCAGACATGCAGCCTGTTAAAAGGTGCAGTGTTATACTGTACATAATATTTTAATTAAGGATATTCAAAGTTAATATAGTGTACTTTAGTGAACTTTTGTTACCTTCCTCGCACAAATATGTGAATTCGTCCCATACTGAATGAAATAACCCTTTATGCCCTCACCAATGTGAGTTGGTACAAATTTCCACAGCTTTCTCACCATAGCCAGCCATTTTCTCCATAATCATAATCAATTCCAACTCCTGCTATTATTTCTTTCACTGCAGACAGAATGACGTGGCCTTTCATCCACTTCAGTCTCATTCATTCTGCAATATGGGTGCTTGTGGTTATTAAGCAAGCAAATGATCCATCTTCTTCTGCAGTATCAGCACTTAAAGGAGAAAGTCAGTCTGTGAGAATAGCTGACTGCAGTGACTGTCCTTCCGTGCAATCAATGTGTGCAGGGAGTAAGACCAGAGTACAGACGCACAAAGCTTATATTTCTTGCTTTCACCAAAAACAAGCTGAAAAATAAATATGTCCAGCTCTTGCCTGAGAACCGCTGCGATGTTTCTATTTCAAATACAAGCTCGAAGCCATCCATCCATCCTATGTAACCGGGGGTCCGGCGTCGGCTGTCAGAGGGCTGAAACGGCAGACGCTGTCGGTAATCCAGGTCGGCTGATCGTAGATGGCAGTAAGCGCGCCAGGCATGACTCGGAGCCAAGGAGGCGAAGCAGAGATCGGTACACAGGAAGACAGGAACACAAGGAGGGGAAAAACGCTTGCACGCTGCATAAACCATGAAGATCTCGCGTCTGGCCAGAAATAAGAGACTGAGAAGGGGAAGGTTGACCACAGATGGGAGGGGCGGGGTTCCAAAGCGGAACCACACCTCCTCAGGCACTTCCATCTCCTGCCAACATTCCTCTGTCCTTTATTTCCCTTCACAATGCACTCCAATCATGCTCCACAACCATAAACCTCTGAAATCTCCTACACTCTCTGCACTCGACTGACTCCTTACCAGCTTGTCTCCTGCCGCTGCCTGCACTCCTTCATGTTCTGTCGGCACCCAAACCACCTACTTTGCTCACCCCATCATTTCTCCCAGATCCAGCGTGGGCTGATTAAAAGCCACTGCTAAGGGGGGATCCTCCTCTGGTGTGTTGCACCATTCTCCCACTACTCCTGTCCTCCGTATCTGAATGGCTACTCCCTCAGGGCCTAATATTATCCAGTCTGCCGTCATGCGCATCCCGTCTTTCTCTCGGCAAGGCAGCGGATCTATCAGCCGATCCCACTCATCCCTCACTCCAGGATCACTGAAATCTCCCATCGCAACTAACAACTGTATTTATCCTATTTCCAATTTAGCACATTGCTATATTGTTCCTGTATAAATGGTCTCCACTGTTCTAGGATTTCCCAAACCTTTCCAATAACTTCTTCTAATCCGTATAAGCTATACTATCCCTGCTGGACAACAACCTTTGTTGCAGAAGGGTGAACTGTCCACTGAGTACCTCTACTCCCCCTTCGTACATTTTATGTCTATCTGCAGCTGACACAAAGCATCTCTGCCTAACAAATTCACTGGGATATGCTCTGATGTTAGTTTAGACATATTTACATTTTTGGCCCCTATCTGAACATCTACTAAACAAGATTCTGGAACATGCAGGTTGGACAGGTGTGTCCAGGCTGATCACAGCTCCAGCACACCAGCTGAATCAGCCTGTTCCCCAGTCTCTCCGTGTTCTAGGATCATCAAATTTGTGAGTAAATGGGTGCCCTCTGAGGAAACCCCCATCCATTGTATATACTCACTCTGTTCTAATTAGGGACCAGAGGCCAATTAGAGGCCTTGTTTTTTTGGCGGTGACTAACTCAATTTCTTCGTCAGCTCCCTCTCATGCTCTTCAGCAGAGTCCTCCTCCTCTCTGTACAAGTCAATAGCATGGATCAGCTGCTCCTCAGGAATAGTAATAAGCCCCACCACTTGCCTTAGCCTGCTTCTCACTGGCTTTGGGAGCGTGTCCTGCAGTGCCCTCCGGTACAGACCTCTAAACACCGAATCCTGCAGGTCCTGCTCTGCCTCAGTGCTCCACCGCTTTTCTTGGGCTTGCAGATAGGCAGCTGGGCTCTCCCCCTCCTTTACGGGCTCCACCTTCATTTCAGCCACACTCAGTCACGGAGTCCCTGTCACCACTGCCAGCATTCTCTCCATTCCGTCTACCCCCAGGACACAAGCCTGAACCGCTTTTATGTCCTCCATCACCAAGAGCCGTCCCATAGTTTCCTCCTCAAATACTTTCATCCATTTTCCAGCTCCGTCTGCCAGGACTGTTCTGCCCATGACACATACTGTGTCTGTGCTCCTTTCACCACCAGGGGGAGCATCAGAGTGTCCCTATCGGGAGTCTCACAGCACCTCCTTCTTCCCACTGTTCTATGATCTGCATTATCCTCCTCTACTCCTTCCTAACTATCCGTTTCTATCTCCTTCTCCTGAAACTGACTCCATGCTCTACATGGAGGGTTAGGGCTGTCCATCAGATGCATCAGCCCTTCTGCAGCCCTACCACTTGCTCCGCACCCCACCTTTATATCCCCCCCTTTTTTCTTAAACCCACATGCCTGGCCTTCTATTATTATATCACTCCTTCGCAGTCCTTCCTTCACGGTCTGCCGCCGCAGGTCGCTCACTTCCCTGTACCCATATAAACAACTTTCTTCATCCTTCTGTTTCTTCCCCTCTGAACTTTATCTTGCCCTCTATTACTGGAAAGTGGCCCTTAAATATCAGAGGTGGCCCTTCTACTAACAGATACAGTCCCTGATACAGAGGAAGTCGTAACTCCTCCTGCTCTGTTTCACCTTTGACTCCTGCCTGATTCTCACTCATCACTCTCTCATCACTTTCTGCTCTTTTCTCCAGGCCTCTCCCTTTGCCATAACCTCAGAACCTCCAGTTGCTCACTCCTTTTCTTGTTACACCTTTCTGTGTTCTTATTAGCCTTATGATACTTTATCAGAGTCTCCATCTCCTCACACACTGCCACATCCAGAAATATAGCAGAAATATAAAGTACAGATATTTTATGGGTTCCACTGAAATAAAGGTAGCTGATTATAAGAAAGATCTCAGTGTGTATGTTGATGCTTCCATGTCCCACTCTCGCCAGTGTGGGGAAGCAATAAAAAAGGCAAATAGAATGTTGGGTTACATCTCTAGCTGTGTGGAGTTTAAGTCAAAGGAAGTGATGCTACGATTATATAATTCCTTGGTAAGACCCCACCTAGAATATTGTGTACAGGTTTGGTCACCATACCTTAAGAAGGACATTGCTGCCTTGGAAAAGGTGCAACGTAGGGCTACGAGAATGATTCCTGGTTTTAGAGGAATGTCTTATGAGGACAGATTAGTTGAGCTGAATCTGTTCAGCCTCGAGCAAAGAAGACTAAGTGGGGGCATGATCCAGGTATATAAGATTCTAACAGGTCTGGATGGCGGTGACATGACATACTAGAACTCGTGGCCACAAGTGGAATTTAGCGGGAGAACATTTTAAAACGAATTTGAGGAAGCACTTCTTTACACAGCGTGTAGTTAGAGTATGGAATAGTCTTCCTACTAGTGTAGCGCAAGCTAAAACCCTGGGTTCCTTTAAATCAGAGCTAGATAAGATTTTACCAACTCTGAGCTGTAAGGTAAGTTTTCTCCAAAAGTACTTGATGGGCCGGATGGCTTCCTCTCGTTTGTAAATTTCTTATGTTCTTAAGGTTACTTTTCCTATAGAACAAGTCTATACATTGTCCTTTTAATAAACAAACTAAATAGCCTTATGCTATTTATCTTATTTACACAAAAGCTTGTCATTTTTGTCTCTACATGGTCGCATCTTTACAATTCTCCTCTGCTCTCTGTATTGCGCATGGCGGACTTCCGCCCCGATGCAGACAGGTGAGCACACTCCCACCAGCGGACAGAGAGCGCGCGTCGGAAAATATGTCACGTCAACCATCTGAAAAGCAGACAAAAATATCTGCTGTGCAATATATCTACGTATGACTCCTTCCAGCCCAGTCAAAAGTTTCACTAATTATCTACTTCTTCCCTTGCATGTTTAGTCCTATACTGAACTCCCTGATCGCTACACCTTACTGTTGCTTTAAGTTTAAGATTCGTCCAAATTTTACAGTAACCTACCCACACTTATACTACAGAGAATGTCTTTTGCATTAAAGCTCGCAAATATTAAATTTCGATTCCACAGTTATGGCTTTAGATACCTAGGGATCCTTGGTATATCATACTTATACAAAACTATTTATAGTAAATTACTATGTGAAATAAAGAATTATCTCCAAAGATGGGAAATCCTCCCTCTATCCTTATTGGGGAGAGTGGAGAGCATTAGAATGAACATACCACCTAGGCTTCTCTTTATGTTCCAGTCCCTGCCCATAGGGGTCCCTATATCCACATTCAAAACGCTCAATAAATGGTTATCCAAATTTACCTGGCAAAACAAAAGACCCAGGATTGAACTGAAAAGACTGTTAAACCCAAAAGAGAACGCGGGTCCTGACTTGCCTAATTAAAAAAATTATTACTTGGCAGCCCAACTTATATCAGTAGTGGTATGGATTACCCAGGACAGGGAGGCTCAGTGGGTGGGAATGGAACAGAGTATCTGCCCAAATTTGCCGCTAGACATAGCAATTATTTTTAATCAAGATACACGGAAAGTAAATAAAATCAATAACATTTGGATAGGAAACACTCTGAAAAGTGAGAGAGAGGCTGGGACGCCCTTCATCAATATCAAGATCAATGAAAATTGCACAGAATGTTGATTTTTCTACCATCTAAATTAGATACAGGGTTTAAGACATGGGGAGAAAAGAGGTTTAACCAGTTGGATCAGTTGTGTGATGGAGGAGATCTAATGTCCTTCGAACATCTTAGAAACAAATGTGGCCTCCCAGTGCCCAACTGTTTTAGATACCTACAGTCAACAAATATATTGTTTATATTAACAATTAAAGGATTGGTTAAAAAGAACATTATATCATATATTTATAAAATATTACAAAAAGAGTCAACAGTGTTGATATCAAAGAAAAATGAGAACTAGAGATGAATACTATCATTAACGATGAAGATTGGACTCATTCATGTAAAGAAGGACACAGAATAACAAACAGTCCTACATGGAGGAAATTTCATTGGAAAGTTAAGATGAGATACTTTAAGACTCCCCTTCTCACCTCTACGTTTGGCAACACCTCTAATCGGGGGTTTATTGGAGGGGTAGTGACCTGGTAGGAGACCACACCCACATTTTTTGGGATTGTCCAAAACTGTCAGAGTACTGGCAAAATATACAGGAAGAGATAAAAAAAAATGTTTGAACATAAAATTACCACTTGAACCAGCTCATTTCATACTAGGAATTATGCCACAGAATATAGTGCATGAAAATAAGGTTGTATTACAGAGAGTTCTTCTTGTAATTGCCAGGAGGATGATAACGATCTCCTGGCTAAAACCCCAGCCCCCCACGACAGTACAATGGAAAGAAAGTGTATAATATGGAATTTATAACTGAAAAATTGTTAACGAGAACAGAGTGTTTTGTGGAAGAAATTTCTCGAAGTCCGATGTTTAAGTGTTTGACAGAACTTTATTATTCGATGAGCTCACAGGGAACAGACACTCAGCAATCATACGTCTTGTGTTCTGCTCCCCGAGCAACAAATTCATACATCTTTTATGGCCTAAAATGCGACAGTCATCTGACAAATCAAGGACAAATCGGATTTTTGGACGTTCCAGTTACTTCTGCCTTTCAAGGTCCAGGCAGTTCAAAGAAAGCTTGGCCATCTGGAGATACCAGTTTCTTCTACGTTTTCAAGGTCCACCTATCAGCTTAGAACAAGTCTATCTATTTGGGACTTTTCCTTTTGCTATATTATTCTAGGACTCGTTGTTCTCTTTTTCTACATTTTATATTATCCAATACCATGCATTCATTTTATAATATCTTCTGCAACAGCTTACTTCTCAGGTCATGCCTTTGCTTTGACCTGGGCCTCTTGCTGAACAAGCAATATATGGCAAACATGTTAGTTCCTCTATAGAAAATAGAAATTTCTTACTTAAGCAGATTTGCATTCTTGTTTCATACATTCAATTAATGACAAGTAAATTACATTGTTTCAACCACTATGTGTAAATCAACAACACATTGTAAACTCAATTGTTAATTACTGATTAGGTAATGCATTTTGCATAATCATCTATATTCCATTATTGATTACTGATTAGCATAATCAAGAATTTTCTATCACAGTTTCTTTATTAAAAGGTTTCCAATCTGTAATTTTCTTTTTTCAACAAGACTTTTGCACAGTACTGTATATCTTATAACATAAGAAATTTACAAATGAGAGGAGCACATTCGGCCCATCAAGCTCGTTTGGGAAGAACTTAACTAATAGCTCAGCGTTGTTAAAATCTTATCCAGCTCTGATTTAACCATCTCTCTCAATATAATATTGGGATCATTTATTCTCTTCAGAGGCCTCCATAGAATAATGCATCCATCCCCTCACTTATGTTTAGACAGACATATCCTAAGGCACCAGGGCAACAACAGTCAGAATAACAACAGAATCATCAATTTCACAGCTAGTTTTAAAAATTGCTTTAATGCAGAGTGATTACAGAAAAAAAGATAAGCAAATTAGGTAATATTAACAAAATTATTAAAACATGTAGAGTAATAGACATATTTGTCTTTCAGACATATTGTGCTTTTTTAAGAGCAGAAGGGATACATTAAATCAGGATTATATTTTGTTTTTAATGATATATATATATATATTATTTTTTTAAATTTACATCATTATAAATGAGAACTATAAGTGATTGCTAATTACTGTTAACTAATTTCCTGTATGATCTTTCTCCCCTTCAGTCTTAAAAATAATTATATGTCAGGGGGCCAATCAGTGGAGGCACACAGACACATTGGCCGGTTATCCTATTTGTTCAGCGCCAGCCCAACAAGTAGAGTATTCAGAACCATGGACAGTGACCAGTGTTACTGTGACATCTGGTTCCTTCATTGGCTCTATATAGTTTTCTAGAAATAACTAAATGCCTCTGTTGTACAAATTTCCAGCCATAGACTTGCTTCCTATATGACGAGAAGATTTTATTTTTACTCAGACTAAGAAGCTATAGATAATCAGCTCTGCATGCGATCTCCCCTTTACTGCTCGAGCAGGGCTCATGCACATCAACAAATGTCAAGGCAGCAAGTGCATACAAACAACTTCTCAGGACAGTTATAGGGCTTTCATGAGGAGTCAAGCTGCTGCGTCATTCAGAGATACCATTGTCTAATACTTGCACTAAATCATTCTAAGTACTTGGGCGTATTTAGTGTCAGAATCCATCCCTGCCTTGTCCTGTTCTCTCTTTTTTGTTCCTATTTGGCCAGCACATGTCACTGGCCATCCTATTCTCTCCTCTGTCTAGTAGCTCCTTAGCTCGTAGTGTGTTTGCCTGCTGCTCGGGCCGCCATGTGGCTTAGTTTGACATGTGATCAAAATTTAGAGTAAACTAATACATGATAGCTTGCCTTAAAAAAAGATCAATGGCAGAACAGGGGCTCTGAACACAGTTTGCATTAATAAGGAATTAACCATTTGTCTCAATATAAAATTGGGATAATTATTCTCTTCAGAGGCCTCCATAGAATAATGCATCCATCCCCTCACTCATGTGTACAGAGGCATATCCTAAGGCTCCGGCAACATCTTTCAGATCAACAAAAGCATCAACAATTTCACAGCTAGATTCAAAACATACTTTAATGTACAGTGATTGCAGTAAATGATAAATAAATTAGGCAATATTAATTCAATTATTGAAATGTGCAGATTAATAGTCAGAAAAGGTTTTATAATTTTACATCATGATAAATGAGAACTATGCGTGATTACTAATTACTGTTACCTAATTTCCTGTCTCGACTTTTCCCCCCTCATTGTTAAAGGTAATTATATGGTAATTATATTTTCTGCACTTGAACCGAATTTCAAAATAAATGACACCTGGGTGACCCGGGTTCGAGTCTCTGCCTGGGTCACATGTGTGTGGAGTTTGCATGTTCTCTCCATGTCGTCGTGGGGTTTTCTCCGGGTACTGCGGTTTCCCCCCCACAGTCCAAAAACATGCTGAGGCTAATTGGAGTTGCTAAATTGCCCCTAGGTGTGCATGTGTGAGTGAATGGTGTGTGAGTGTGCCTCGTGCCCATTGCTTCTGGGATAGGCTCCGGACCCCCCACGACCCAGTATGATTAGTGGTTTGGAAAATGGATGGATGGATACACCTGGGTCTATTAAAAGAAGGTGATGCTGCCTGAACCACCAACCAAGGCTGGGAGGAAAGGGAGGAACACTAGTCAAATGAAGGAAGAAAAGGCCACAGTATCTCATGGTCATGAATACAAAAGTCAGGGAGTGTTATGAAGAAGGCACCACACTTAAGACCATTGGTTTTATGCAGTGAATTACACCAGAGAGAGTTTTTGCATTTTAGCTGTGTTATGTAACATTCCTCAGACTTCATTTTAATGTTTTCTTCAACACAACAAAGTCCCACGGTAACAAAAGCGCTGAGGTCTGGATCGTTAATTGCAATGTGGGGAGTGCAGACCAGCTGGGGTGGGGGATCGTGCTCAGTCACGGTAAAAGGCAAATGGGTAAATTGTGAATACGCCCTTAATCTAACTACAGTTTAACGTTGTTCCACATACCAATATCACTACGTATCGGTATCGCAAAACAAAATTTAAAATGTTAAGATTCTGTCATTCTGAAAATCTGAGTATTTAAGACATTATGTTCCATAGCGATTTGTGGAGATAAATACCCTCGGACAGTAGCGTTCATTTCACAATTAAGTCTCTTTAAGTCATTGTTTTTTGTTAAGCAGGATGAATGTGTGATTTTTAATTAATAAACCTTTAAGGGTTATATGCTTATGCTGTTGTATACTGTTCTCGGTGTTCTAATTATAGAATAATATATAGAATAATTATAAAAGAGCTATAATTATTATGATGTTATTATTTAATTGTGTGGGCCGTGTTGCTTGATTACATTTGACTCCTCGGCACGTGGGACGCTGCCGGTTTGAAAGACGCGGCTTCACTTGTTTTCTGCACCAAGGTGGGTTGCCATTCTGCTCCCATTTTATCGGATAATTTATCTTATTGTTTAGTATTTTTTCAAATTTGCATGTATATTAAAATATGTTTGATGAGTAAAGTCAGTATATTGCTTTTAAATAAAGTGATTTTGTTCCGGGCTACTATGTTAATTATGTTAAAATTTTATGCGCAAAGTGTAGTTGACATTTAACTTTTCCGCGTGCGCTTTCCTGCGTTTAAGTACATTATTGCGCTTGCTAGTGAGTAAATTAGTTCATTTCTTTTAAATAAAGTGAACATTGTTGTGGGGTGCTGTGTTGGTTAAATTTAAATTTCGTGTGCAAGTCGGCTAGTTTCCTGTGCCGCAAAGTCTAGGTGATATTTCACTTTTCCGCGTGCGCTTTCATGTTGCATTCTACTGCGGATGCGGGTGGTTGCGCTCGGTGCTGCCTACAGCAATGATATTCCAGCAGACCAGGAGAGGGCACATGTATTGCAAGAAACACAAATAAAAGTAGTGAAGCAAGTCCTGTAAAGTTTGTTTGGTGACTAAAATCAGTATATTGCCATTTAGTAAAATTTTAAATTGTTCCAGGCTTCTGTTTTGATTATATCTAAATTTTATGTGAAAGTTAACTAGTTTCATATGCTATAATGCAATTGTTCATTGCGGAGGTGTCAGTGCAGAACTGTATTCCATGTGCCAGGAGTGACTGACAGCTCCATTGTATTGCCTGTATGTTGTTTTTCCTCATTCAGATACAGATGAATTGCAAAAGCTGTCAGCTGGAGCAATGCTGAACAGGAGAAGCGGTTTCAGAAAATGGATGAATGTCCCCAGAGGTGTGAGGCAACAGTTTTAACCACTGCATCACTGTACCATGCCCCTGTATAGGATATGTAGAAGAACCTGTTGCAGTTATCTGGTGTGTGTGTTTTTGACTTTCCCTGCCGGCCCCTGGAGGTTTGGGCTTCCCCTTTAAGTCTGGTGCCTCCCAAGGTTTCTTCCTTCAAGGGAGTTTTTCCTTGCCACTGTCGCCTATGGCTTACTCACTGGGGACTTTGGGTGGGGATGCTGTAAAGCGCTTTCACACAATGTAATGTTGTGAGAACGTGCTATACTTTGTTGTGTAATTTTGTATTTACTCACGCAAATAAAAAATTGTTTGATAACAAAAAACACTTGTTTCATTCTTTTTCCCTGCGAACATATCAGTCACTTCCCTCCTGCTCCTGCATTCAAAAATGAAAGTTTGTCCTGCACTGCACTTTATTGCTGTGGGTTCCACAGGAATGCAGACCTCTACTTTGGTGTAATCCTGCTGTTGTTGTAGATGGTCTGCTCGCATGCTTTCACATTGTGCACAAGCAGTTCTGTTTCTGTATCTCTGTAGAGAAGCATTCTTTTCTTCTGCCTGGCAAATCCATCATTATAATAGCAATCCACCTAGCGCACCTAGCTCTTAAAGAAAATGTTTGAAAAAATTAGTTCATAGCATGTTTACACCATAAAAACAGCAGTGAATGAGTACAACCCTTGTGGACCAGGCGCCTGGCTTTGACTATTTTTCTGCCATTAAACTAGCAAACATGGGTTGGCCATGACGTAAAATAACTTGTGCCTTTAAATTGTTAAAAAAAAGTCCTGTGTGTTGTAAAGTGAGGTATGAAACAGATACCAGGCCGCTTCAGTGAGGGTCAGCGTAAGTTTTATTAATGTGATTTTGCGGTTTAAACTGTTTCATTGGAATCAATCCAACCAGCAGCATGAAGACTGCAAGCCAAAGAAGTGGGACGATGCATGAGAAGAACAACTCAGTCAATCCTCACGTCTCCTCTCTCCTCAGGCGATTGATGGACTCTGAGCATGAGACATGTACAAAAGATGAGGACTCTTCTCCACTATTCAAATGGAAATTGTTCTTAATCTTTTATTTATACCTTTTGCTTATACCGTAAGATTTAGGAACACACTGAAAAAGATCAACTTTAATACATTTGAAGGTTGAAGTTATTGGAATTTGTTACGGCTGATTTAGTGGAATATGATTTTGGACCAAACTGTCAAAAAATGTGGAATGAAAATGCAGTTTAATGGTTGAATCCGTGGCTTGCCTAACTTGTTATAAATTGCACACACATCCAGCATTAAAGTGACAGGGAGGTATTAGACCAGAGTTGTTGCATTACATTAACACAGACCAGCAAAAAATATAACATTATTCTAACATTAATGTAATGTTGTTCTGAATAGATTTCTATGTCCAGTCCTGATTTCAAATTGGGCCTTTAAGCCTAGAATATGGTCAGTTTTAAAAATACTTGACTTTGTTGCAACTCTGACTAAGTTGAATTCCATCAAGTGGTTAACGGGTGTGAAGATTATCCTGAAATTTTCAAGTTAATGTCATTCCAGTTAATGTGAGTTTGTTCTGTGTGGGTCTCTGTCTCAGGCTGTCATTTTAGTCTTAGTCTCATTTAAACCACTTAACAATATGCATAGATTGCATAGCTGCAAATGTAAAATACAAAAATTAACTTGGAAAGCATTCTACAACATTCAGTACTGTGGAGTATTAGTATTTATTGCCAATTCCAGTTGCTAGGTAACTTCTATATTTTGAATAGAATACAAGATAATATTTTAAACTAGATTACAGTTAATTGTTATTTTTCTGTTTAAAAAAGACAATTGCTGTAATTTACATAGGACAAAACCTGTAAAAGACATTTTGTAATTATTTTCTAAATGAAATGAAGATGCTTTGTTACTCCCCTTGGGGAAATTCTCTTTTCACCTACCCCATCTTGCTCTACTTGACACACGGGCACAGACAAAGGTAACAGCAAACCTGGCAGCAAAGGGCAGCCACCTGTAGGGACACCCATGGAGCTGGGGGTTTTACGGTGATTAACAGCAACTTTGCAATACTTTTCTGGCAGCTTTTTTTTTTGCTAGGAATTTACAGTAAATTCCACAGTCAGTTCTACACTAGAAGAGACATCATTCCTAAGCGCAGCATGGACTGCTTCCGGACACAGTATCAAATGTGAGTTCCAGAGTCACTTGAGTAAGCTGGAGATGATTCATCCCCGGGTAAGAGAGCCTGCAGTAGGCAGTCTACCAAAAGAAGGCCTTTCCTGTTCCCTTGGTGAATTAGAACACCAGTGGAGAGAGCTCTCCTGTTGCAGTTTTACAGAGATGAACAACATAGAGAACTTTGGATTGAGGTTTTGCAGTAAGAGGGTGCTGAAGGAAAAAGGAGTTTCAAAGACATTGGTCTGCCTGTACTGCCGATTTTGTCTCTGCCCATTTCAGATGTCCAGATGTTTACTAATGTGACATTCCTTAAATACAACCACCGAAACAGAACGGTTGTAAATTTGTTGCCAAGTTTGGTAGATGTACAACTTGGACTGCAAAGAGGCGGAGCTGAGGATAGGCCTGGGTGGGATTGACAGCTGGACCTACCCAGTCAGATTAATGAAATGACATTTTTTATATATAAATTACCGGCTTCTAACTCTGTTCCTATACATCACTGTTGTTACTGTGGCAAGTACGACAGAATGTGTGAGCTCCCTCTAGTGGTGCTCTAGGTAGAACACCACAGTCGTGGGTGTATTATTGTTGCAGTCACCATGTTGTAAATATATAAGCCAATTTAAGAAAATTTGGGGTAATGAGCTTCATTCAGACCCTCCCAAATTTAATACAAGTCCATCCATCAGCCACTTTACCGTATTTAAATGCTGCAGGAGGATGCTCACATGAAAAAAATAAGCCTAATTCATTTCTTTATCCAAAACTCCTCATTCATTAAAACGAAAAGAGCTATAACTTGTGCGTGCATTGCTTCATTTTAAGCAGCATTATGGAGTGTCGTTGAACATAAATTTTTCTATGAAGGGTCTGATTTTCTGCATCTTTTACTCCTGGTTTGGGCTATAAAATTGGAAGGAGTTGCCAAACCTGACTGTGCAGGGTCTGCGCTGTTCTCATCTGTGGACAGTGTGTGGGTTTGTGGGTCAGGCATAAATTTGGGGGGCGGGGGGGGGCTCCCTCTAGCATTAAAATAGGGAGATATATAATTCTTCATATTCTAAAAAGTACAGATAAAATGAATAAATCTCAACAGTTCATTTAAAGTGTTTTCACCCCAAACACACCTATCCTTACTTAAAATGGTTTAGTCTAAAGTCCTGCTCTGGGGTACGTTTCCTGTACCACAATGCACATTAGCAAAAGACAAATATATGTCAGGAAAATATATAGCAAGAGATCAAAGAAAATTGATAAATTCTGTGGGCCATGTCTGCTGCCGCATGGCAGAGGGTGTGAGGGGGAAGTGCAGGGACGATGTCGGCATCACCAAAAGGAGGGCTACAGCTCTTTGGAGGGAGCCGGTGAGGAGGGCTGGGGGGAGCCAGTCTGCATCCTCACACTCCTGGGGAGGACTGAGTATTGGCCATCCTAGATCTGAGAGGCACTTGAGGGAATCCTGGGGTGCATAAATCTCTGTAGTCTACCCACCTCCAAGACATCTATGCTTTCTACTCCCCAGCCACTTCCTCTTGGCCCACCAACATTTGGCCCCCTGTAGTGTGATCACCAGGGTTCCTCAATATGTGGCACCTCCACACCTGGCTCCTCTACATCAGCCATCCCTTGTCTGGGCCCCTCTACAGCAGGCCCCCTCTGATGTGGCCCTCAGTCTCTCAGGGCGACACTGTCCCCTGAGTCCCCAGAATCCCTTTCAGTCTGGGAGATCACCTAACCCCACCCATCCTGCTGCCTAATGCCGGTGTCGTGCTGTAAACTGTCCCCCTGCCACGGAATGTAATCTCTCATTTTAAAGGCAATGTCGCTTCGCTTCTCCTGCGCGGCAGCAGCGTCCGCTCGCTGTAACATCGGTTGTCTTGTTTAAGCAGACTAAAAACTCATATTTCTTGTTTATTATGATATTTTACAGTCAAAGTTAAGATTAACATCCTCCTGTAATACGTCGCAAATGTGACACTTACTACTATTTCATTTAAACGCGACAATAATGCATTTCTTTTCGACGCTCGTTTGTGCAAATACAGTCGCCTTCAGTCTCAAGAAGCGATTCATCTACTTGAGTAATATTTTTAATACTTTGTTGAATTAATTCTGCCTCAATTTCTTTGCTATTCTGTCTTCTTTTCATAACTATAATGCGGCGATTAGCTTCATACTGGGCACCGACACACCTGGAAATGACGTAACATCGAACCAAATGCCAAAAGTAATCAGAAGTCAGCACCCTGTCCAGAACGCACAGATAACAAGCTACACTGCAAGTCGTCCAGCCACGAAGTCACCCAGCCACTCGTCTACCATCTAAAATACAGATAAATTACATGTGCTCCGTAATTCTGCAGTTGATATTATTTTGAACTGGACCATAAAGAAAATATTCTTGGCCTGGAGGGAGGAGGTGCTGGGCTATTTTATAGGAGGCTACTCTTTCTTAATAACCCCATTTTTAATTCTGAACAGTAAGATTAATAGGATGGGGCGACATGCTGGTGCAGTGGTTAGCACTGTTGCATCACACCTCTGGGACCCGGGTTCAAGTCTCCGCCTGGGTCAGATGTGTGTGGAGTTTGCATGTTCTCCCCATGTTATCGTGCGGTTTCCTCTGGGTTTTCCGGTTCTCCCCCACAGTCTAAAAACATGCTGAGACTAATTGGAGTTGCTAAATTGCCCGTAAGTGTGCATGTGTGAGTGAATGGTGTGTGAGTGTGCCCTGCAATGGGCTTGACCCCATTCAGGGTTGTTCCCTGCCTCGTGCCCATTGCTTCTGGGATGGGCTCCCGACCCCCGTGACCCAGAAGGATAAGAGGTTTGGAAAACGGATAAAACTGAAGAGCGATTTAAAATAGGTGATTGTCCAGTAAGAGGATTTAACTTTAGCTACAGTGTTTTTTGTTATACAGGTATATTTGGTTTTACAAAAACAACATTTACTTCTACACTATACGTAAGGAATAATTGACGACGGACCGTTGAATTATTAGAAAATAATGCACACCCGAGGTGGTAATGCGGTCACGACGCGAAGCGGAGTCAATTATTCCGGTCCGGAGTCAATTATTCCACTTATACTACGGTTGCCACACCTCAAGACATCGATCAGATGATATATTTCAAGGGATTCGTCCGGTTTATCTACTTAAATCGCTATTGTGAGTAGGATTATTTCTTCCGCATCTCATCCAACGACTCTTTTGCTAGTTCCAAAACGTCATTTTAAAGCTGGCAATGGAGGCTTGAGCCGTTGATAGCAGACTAATGCAGTTAATAATGAAGTTATTAGAAAGAGAGCGAGAGAGACAGAGACACAGGGAAAGAGAAACAGAGAGAGAGAGAGAGAGAGAGAGCTTGTATGAATTAGGCTACCTCTGTGTGTCCCTCAACAGTGTTCTGAAGCACCGTCTCTAAACTGTAAGTCTGCTTTAAGATGCAGCGCTGTTATTACCTCGCTAGTGAGAAATGTCATGTGTAGCCTTTAAGTTGGTACACTAGGTTAACTAATACTGCTGCAGCCCAATTGTTGAAAGTTTCATATTCACCGTAAATATTAAAATTTACTTTCGGAAAATCGTCTGTCATGTTGTTGTTTTTGTTAGTCCTGTGTGCTGTATAGGTACTGTATGCTAATTTCCGTTATTACAGTTAACTATGCGAAGTGATATGGAACTGTAATGCGGTCAAGAGAGCTACCTGGAACTACGTTCGCCGTGCATTTATCTGAAAATAATTGCACACCTCAGAACGTTCGTCAGCCAATCAGATTCAAGCATTCAACGGTCCCGTAGTATACGGTCAATTAAAGTACCTTCTGCATCCTGGAGATGGTCATTACCTTCTGGAGAGTCTATTTCCTCAGCAACTCTCTTGTTGCTACCTTCTGGAGACAGATGAATGCTGAAAAGATCTTCCATCTGGTCAGCAGTCATTGTGATTGGCTCAAAGCAGAACAGGGGGCGCAGAATGTAGACAGTGTTTATAACTCACTTATGAATTATCAATGTGTTACTGGTTACTTTATTAGTTTATATTCAAAGAAATAATAGCAACTTGATCCATGTTGGTCAAAGGATAAAATTCTGATCCTAACTAACGTGCATGTAAACAGAACACAGAATACCTCTGAAATGGACCCTGACCCCTGTGGATGACCTGAAACGTGACAATGTCATGTTCCAGCAGATTCCTGTCTCTTATTGACCGGATAGGCCTCAGACAACCTGCATTGGCCATGAAGTCAAGCAGAGGTGTCTTTCACTTCTCAAGGTCCTCCAGAGTTGTACTTTCAGATACCTGCCATCAAAATGTACTGTTATTGAGGCTACTTGAATTATAACTTTTTAGTAAGAACCCACACACCCATATCATGTTTGAAGCCTTTCAATTGCAGCATTAAAATTAGGCAGCATTCGGCAGGTAAAGGAGCAATATTTGCTGGCAGGCACATGGGACGATTAATCTGCGCAGTAGGGACAACGTGAAGAAAGGAAAATTTGCTGTAAAAAAACTCAATTTGTTCGCCATAATATCTTGCTGACCTCCTTCCCAGGGCTTAAACTGCCCACAATGCTTTTCCACCCTCTATGCATATTTAGTATTTCCCTGATATATCAGACGCTGATATGGGCAGTACGGTATGCGCTCCGTCTTGTTAGATGTGGGCCTGCACCTGACACAGACTCTTCCAGAATCTCATAATCCTCTCCATTTCTTATTCTTCACACTGTTTATTAGTGTATGGGAACGGAACTACCCTAACTGAAGGGTCAAGACTTGCACACAACACACACCCCTCCTGCCCTAATGAAGCGGCAGTATACTTAGCCCATTTATACCACCAATTTCCAAGCGTACGTTTTGCTAACCCATCCAGGTCTACTTCATCCTGGGTATATTCTAAAATTTGCTCACTCTCCTCACTCCTATATCTCCCCCCATTTCTCTATCCGCTTTCGCTCTTTGTAATCTGAGAGGTTATTCAGCATCAAAGGACCAGGCTGAGTCAGTGAAGTCAGTTGTCCTGTGCTCACCTGACCTGTGGTCCTGCTGTGCACCCAGACCTGAAGGGCCTGATAAATCATTAGCATCACTAACATCGTTGCTGTCAGCCGTACCAGAACCCACAGCTTCGTGTCCTGTCTGGAGTGGCTGGTCTGCTTGCGATGCTCCCTCTTGGCCCTCACTCTGCTCTGATCCTGACTCCACCCCAAGCTGTGGAGCTCCTCTGGGAGCTCCATCAGGGCCATCTGAGTCAAGGGCAGCTGCATCCTCTGTGTTGTTTTCAGTGACTCTGTCTTTCGTGCGGTACTCTAGTGCAGTGGTTCAAATGGTACCACGTATTACTCCCTTCTACCTGCACCGCTGTTGCTGTGGCTCGTGTCACCTTGAAGGGTCCCTTTCGTCGGGGCTCGTGCCACTTTCACCGGAACACTCGCAGGTAGACTTTATCTCCTGGAAAGATGACTGGCTCCTCCTGGTCTGTGTCTTCTTTCTGTGCTTTCTCCTTTTCCTGTTTGGAAATAGTTTTGTGTATTTTGGTTAAAGTCCTCATGTACAACTTTAATTCATCCCCCAGCTGATCTAGGCTGGGTCCCTTATACGCCCCCTCCAAGTCGATCCAGGCATTGGTTTCCCTGTCAGCATTTCATGCGGAGACAAATGCGTCACCCTGTGCGTTTCCATCCGATACGCCATCAAGGCTGTTGGCAGTGCATCCACCCAGTTCATTTTCATGGTGGCGCAAATCTTATTCAGCTTCTGCTTAAGTGTGCCATTCACTCTCTCCACCATACCTTGCAACTGAGGGTGATACACACATGCCAACTTTTGTTTTATTCTCAGCTGTTAAACCACTAACTTTTAACTTTCCCCACAAAGGCAGCTCCATTATCAGAGCTTATTTCAGTTGGTATCCCAAACCTCGGACTCTCTGATCAGGAATTTCACCACTGTCATCGCCCCCATGTCCTTGGACGGTATTGTCTCCACCCATCTGCTGAACCTGTCCACAATCACAAGCATATATCGCTTTCCATATGCTGTTTTTCCCATGTCCACATAGTCCATCACCAAGTGTCTGAACGGTCCCTCAGGCACTGGAATGTGCCCTACTGGGGCCGTGATTGCTTTGCGTACATTGTTCTTAATGCACACCTCATATTCACATTCTGACAACCTTGCATCCATCATTGCTTGCAGCTTGTTGTGTAATTTTCCTTAACTCCTCCCCCCTTGCGCAATGGTCAAGACCATGCGCATCCGTTATCAAAATGTTCACCAGAGACAGAGGTGCAGCCAAAAGTCCCTCATGGTTGCGATACAGACCATTAGCATCCTTAGAGGCCCCCCTTTTTAGCCACACTGAGGCCTCATAGGGGCCCGCCCGCTCCTGCAGGGCCACCAGATCAGAAACCTGCTCTGTAGTCACCATAGGTAAAAGATCAGCAGTACTCACCTGCGCAGCCGCCCTGGCTGCCGCATCAGAGGCTGCATTTCCTTGAATAACAAAATCACGACCTTTGCGGTGGGCCTGACACTTAACAATAGCCAAACGCTTGGGACGCATCATTGTGTGTAGCAACTCCAAAATCTGATTATAATGCTGAATGGGGGAGCCGTCACTTTTGCGAAAGCCCCTTTGCTTCCAGACTGCTCCAAAGAGATGGCATACACCGTGTGCATATGCAGAGTCTGTGTAGATAGTAACTGTCTTATGTTGTCCTCGCCGGCACGCTGTAGTCAAAGCCTTTATCTCCACTAATTGAGCAGAACAGGGTTGTGCCACTGGCTCTGAAACGAGAGTGTGAAAATCATCACCCTGTGCCTGGACTACAGCAAACCCAGCCTTCAAGGCATCCCCATTTCTCCAACATGAGCCATCCACAAACAAAACCATCTCGCTATTTTCAATGGGAGAGCTCTCCAAGTCTGCTCTCAGTTTAGTGTAAACCAAAGACTCTGCCACACACTCATGTGGCTGCCCCTCATCCTCCAGGGGAATGCTGTCTGCAGGGTTTACTGTAGTGCAGCGCTTTATTGTCAGATCCGGGTAAGTGAAAAATGCAAAGTACGCTAGCTACCTTGCTGGGGTCAACACAAATTTGCCTTTGTCAATAAGGTCCACCATCTTATGTGAAGTATAAAGTGTTTTTGCATTCTAGCTGTGTTACAGTATGTAACACAGCCTTCAACTTTTTTTCCCACACAATGCAGGACATGCAGGGGTGCCAAACAAAACAGTGGAGCTGCAGTGTAGCCAATTATTTCTTTCAGTAGTTTTAAAATCATTTCTGAGGCTGTGTGTTAGAGATGGAGGTGAGCAACACTGAGGCATCTCAGGGAACCATGTTGCCCATATTAAAAAACACACACGCATGCAACTCAGGCAATCCAGCATTTCTTATTTCAGTTATATATGACACTGCATGAGGGGCATCGTGGTGGTGCAGTGGTTAGCACTGTTGCCTCACACCTCTGGGACCCGGGTTCGAGTCTCCGCCTGGGTCACATGTGTGCGGAGTTTGCATGTTCTCCCCATGTCGTCGTGGGGTTTCCTCCGGGTACTCCGGTTTCCCCCCACAGTCCAAAAACATGCTGAGACTAATTGGAGTCGCTAAATTAACCATAGGTGTGCATGTGTGAGTGAGCCCTGCGATGGGCTGGCCCCCCATCCTGGGTTGTTCCCTGCCTCCGGACCCCCCGTGACCCAATAGGATAAGCGGTTTGGAAAATGGATGGATGACACTGCATGTTGTTGTTTTACATGTTCACTACAAGTCAGTGTTTTTTTCATTGTATGATTAATGCCACATTCATACCAAAAAACACACAAGACATACTGTACAAGGCAATCAAGGGAAAAACCTTCTCAGAATACAAAGTGAATGTATCAACCGAAGAAGGATGTTTCCTTTTCAGAATATTCATTTTTTTTCCATGTGGAACCACTGTCCATGATTCAATTGAGTGCATTCAAAGAATGATACATCAAGACTAATAGTGACAAAATATTCATTTAATATGCATTGTACATGAATGTAGGACTTAGATGTTGATGAATTTCTCATCAGTGAAGGGCATATACACTCAGGGAAAAAAAAGTTGAAAACCCAGAACTATCCAATTTAGATGTAATTTGGTACACGTGCAGACCAGTGATGGATATGTAAATGATTAGAATTGCAAGGAGTTGGCATGTTTAATTACCAGACACAGGATGCCTCGTAGTCACATTAGACAGGGTTAACAGCACTTGACGGAGTTTGATAGGGTTGCATTGCGGGTTTGCATGAAGCCAGGTGGTCATATGGTGCAACTGCATGTGGGCCATGCGGATATCACAGTCGCCTGATATTGAAACCAATGGGCACGTGAGGCATCCACACACGTCGTGAAGTTTCTGGTCATCCAAGACAGACCACGCCAAGGAAGGATCGTCGGATTGTGCTCCAAGCATCACAGATCCCCATGACACCTGCGCCTGATATATGGACACAGCTACTGGACTCTCTACAACACCTTATATCATCGTGTCGCGATGACTGGCATCAGCTGGACTATAGGTTCACCGTCCCATGCATAGGCTGCCGTTCACAATAGCACAGAAACTGTTGCGATTGGAGTGGTGTAGTCACTGGGAGGCATGGACTGATGACGACTGGCGTCCTACCATGTTCAGCGATACATCTCAGTTCTGCAGTACCACAGATGACCGTCGTGTGCGTATGAAGACAGAGGAGAGAATAGGATGGCCAGTGACATGTGAACAGGACAAGGCAGGGATGGATTCTGACACAGGTGCCATACAACTTTGTTTAAATATGCCCAAGTGCTCAGAATGTTTTAGTGCAAGTCTTAGACAATGGTATCTCTGAATGACGCAGCAGTTTGGCTCCTCCTGAAGGCCCTATAACTGTCCTGAGAAGTTGTTTGTATGCACTTGCTGCCTTGACACTTGTTGATGTACGTGTGCCCTGCTCGAGCAGTAAAGGGGAGATAACATGCAGAGATGATTTTCTGTAGCCTCTCAGTCCGAGTAAAAATAAAATATCCTTGTCATATAGGAACCAAGTCTCTGGCTGGAAATTTCTACAACAGAGCCAATTAGTCATCTCTATAAATATATACAGATGTAGCCGCTTGAATTTTCCCCAGTTTCCATGATGGGACCTTGGCTGGTCCTTGGCTGATCCTTGGCTGGCCCCTGCTGGATTCTGGGTGGGACCTTGACTGTAATGAGATCCCCCACTATTATGTAATGAATAAGTGGGCCGGCTCTTGCTGACACCCACTGTTCGAGAAATATGTACTTTTACTATTGTCATTTTGCTAGATGCCATTTCTTAGACATAACACCCTGCAGCAGCTTGATCTTAATTTAGCAATCACCCTTCTTAAGAACTGTCGCTTGAATATTTCCACCCCATACATGGTGATAAACAATGTTAAATGTTATTCGCATATCCTGTTTGTGTACCTCAGTAAAAGATACTGCGAGGGGAGTTACTCTTTCGAAGTTGGCTGAGTTCGACTGAGAGGCTGACACCTCGAAGTCAGGACCGGACTTCCCTTGCAGCAAGTAAAAAGTCATCACAGCTGTCCGTGTTGTTCTGTGTTCAGAGATTGGTTGGTTTTCAGCGTATATTTAGGGGAAAAAACCCAACACCCAACAGAACAAAAAAAACACAGTAACACAGAGGTGTAGCTAAAAATTCTGGGCCCCTGACAGAATGTCACCTTGCGCCCCTCTGTCGAATTTTACATACTGTGAAAGAGATTTGTTGAGCCATCTTCTAATCCAGTGCAATCCAGCTTTATTTGAAAAGCACTTTAAACAATCATATGGACCAAAGTGCTGCACAGAGGAATAAATAAAAACATTCACATACTTAAAAACGAAGTAAAATAAATTTAATAAAAACCAGAACACAAATTAAATGAGAGTAAAAGGCCATTAATAAAATAAAAACAAAAAATTACATTAATTAATAAAGAAAAGGCTAAGATTAAAATAAAATTTACTATTAAAGTCAACATCTCACAACGTGCCAAAGGCCAAAGAGAAAGGATGAGTTTTAAGAAGAGATTTAAAAACGGACAGAGAAGAGGCCTCTCTAATGTGAAAAGGCAAGTCATTCCACATTTTAGGAGCTGCGACTGCAAAAGCTCGATCCCCTCTAAGCTCACGCTGAGTCTTAGGAACCGTCAGGAGCAGCTGATCAGCTGACCTGAGAGAGCGGGTGGGGGTGTAAGGGTGAAGCAGCTCACAGAGGTCAGATGGAGCAAGACCCTTGAGGGCTTTAAAAGCAAATAACATAATTTTAAAATGAATCCTAAAATGTACAGTGGAGTGAGGCTAAAATGGGGGAGACATGCTCATATTTCCATGTGCGGCAGCATTTTGAACCTTCTGGAGGTGAACAATAGTGGAGCCTCTAACCCCAACATAGAGGGCGTTACAGTGGTCCAGACTAGTAGTGACAAAAGAGTGGATTACTGTCTCAAAGTGCTGCCTAGAAAGAATTGGCTTTATTTTGGCCAACTGCCTCAATTGTAAAAAGCTTGACTTGACAACTGACCTTATCTGAGTGTAAGAGCAAAGGAAACTGAATCCACTACTGTATGTTCTGTCCTGTAAATTTTTATTAAACAACACATGACACACATACGAGTCCTGTTTTAACTTTCAGAGCTGATGGTCTGCAGCCTGGCTTGCGATCTACAGTGCAGCGCAGGTGCAGTCACTGTGCTGAGCCCGGCTTTATAGTAATGATGCAGCCTTTCACACTGACCAGTGAGAAATAACCTTGAAAATGACTGTGCTCTTTGTGGTTCTCCTTTTGGAAACATCTTACCACCAAGCAACAGACTAAACCAGTGGAGATTTCTTTAAGACTGCAAGGGAAGCTCAGCTTCCCCTATAATGTCACAAAATTAATGGTCAAATTGTGTACTATTGTATTAACATTTTATTGACTAAAAATGCGTTAGAAAACGTTCATCTCAAAGACGAGTTTATTCTGAATCAGTAAAATATAGCAGGTCGGCTGACTTGATTTTCTTCTCATACATTCCCGTAGCGTCACAGTGCATTTCCCCGTTGAAGCCCAGCGTCCATTGACTTCAATGGGGCTGCTTTGAACGTTTTTTTCAGTGCTTTGAAACTAGATGGTCATTGGATAAACGCTGCGATTATGTCCCGCCCACAGACGCTCAGCGTCTCTGGGGGTGAATGAGGAGAAAATGAGGAGTGGGCTGGCCTGGACTCCGAGCTTCTGCGTGATGATTGGAGGGTCTGTCGGAAGATTGCATCTCCTTTTGACTGACAGCGATTTTGTACTATAAGGAATCGCTGAAGCTATTCGCGCTCAGTCCCATCGCGGATTTCTCAAGTTCAGTCAAAATAAAAACTGCTGCAACCTATTTCTTTATACTTGCTTGGCGAAATTGCTTGATTTTGATCATACATTTCACACATTTATATGCCACATTCCTTGTTTCACTTTTACAGAGTTTAATATTTTTTTTAGATCGTTCATTCATTCATTCATTCATTCATTCATTCATTCATTCATTCATATAGTAGGCTTAGGATAGGCTAGCGTCGTGGGTGAAACTGCACACGATGGCAGACAGTGCTAATATTGTCGACCTGATTTTGGCGAAGCCATTTGAAAGTGTTCCTTACGAGGAAAAACGTAGAATTAAACAGCAGGGCAGATCAACACCTAAGATTGATTTAGTGCAAAAGATAGGGAAAAATAACAGGTCTTTTCAGCTCTCCTGGTATGACAAAGTTAGCTGGCTGACTGGAAGTGCTGTGACAAATAAAATGTACTGCTGGCCATGCCTCTTGATGAAACCATCTCATGGATGTGTTGTTTGGTCAAAGGTGGGGTTTGGAGATCTGTCTAACTTTGACAGGGCATATAAAAGACATGAAAAGAGCAATGAAAATGTGAGTGCATGTTCAAGATTAAGTTGCATGGGAAGGATCAGGGTTGAGCATGCAATAAATGAAGGTGCTCGCATTCAAGTGGCTAAACATAATGAAACAGTCAAACAAAACAGGGCCTTCCTAAACCGCCTTATTGATGTGACATCCTTGCTAGGCCAGCAGGAGCTGTCATTTAGGGGACCATTTTCTTGAAAAGGAATGTAGGGCAGAATTTACTTTTAAATAAATAGACAATTTTATGATGTAGGCCGAAAATGAGCTTCCCCTATTTGACAGACAAGTAGCCGCCACTGGACTAAACGTATCTTCTACTTATCAGTTAATCAGAAATGTCATGCAGTAATCAGAGGTTAGACAGCAAAAATTACTTTTGTATTTTTATCTTTTATCTTGGAGCAAACAGTTTTAATTGATGTACATGAGAGTAAGTGGTGAATCAGTTTGTTTGCTTTCTAGCTTTCTAGCACTTGGCTACACAACCATTCATCAGTATGAGAGCACTGCCATCTGGCTTTAAAGAGTAAGTCTACTGTAATACTATTATTACAGTAGTATTATTAGTATTATTATCAGCTTATTGTGAGAATGGGGTGTGGGAAAAATGTCTCAAATGCAGACTGGTTACGGTGATCAGGAACTTACTAATGAAAATGAGAAGAGCAAAGGGTTTGAACATCATAGTGGTTCCGCTTCTTTTGAATCAGCCAGTGAGAAACTGACAAAGGGACCGGAAACAGGGAGGTACATGCTACAAAGCAGGCTGATCTGATTGGCTGTTCACACAGGTTTGCACGGCACTGCAGTGATTTACATTTTAATTTTTCTGGGTGTCTGTTAGCTTAACCCTAATAAATCAATTTCACTTGTTGGATTTCCACTTATGGTCCAGCATGGTGGTGCAATGGTTAGCATTATTGCCTCACACTTCTGGGAGCTGGGTTTGAGTTGCGGCCATAACACCATGCGTGTGAAGTTTGCATGTTTTTCCTGTGTTGTTGTGGGGTTCCCCCCGAGTCCAAAAACATACTGAGGCTAATTGGAGTTACCAAATTGCCTGTAGGTGTGACTGGTATCTGTGCCCTGCGATATGTTGGTGGCCCATGCTGGGTTGTTCCTTGCCTCACACCCATATCCTCCAGGACAATGTACGCTACTGTAATGCAGAATTGAGATCTTGCAAGTACGAGTACATTGGAGGGCACGTCAGAGGCGGAAATGCTGTAGGTGACGTCAGATGCCGGAGACTTGGTGGAAAATCTGAATGAACAGCGAGGGGAATTTGGAATCTCTTGAGGAATATATCGACTGGTACTTCAACATTATAGTCATGAAGAAGAACGCAAATGCATCTTCTCCAGCCAAAAGCGAGACGCCGTCCTCCAAAAGAAGTTGCCCAGCAGACTCCCCTGGCACAGCATCGACGACTGGTAAAGACTTTGCCGACATCCTGGATTCAATCGACAAACGATTGTACAGTTTCGACGCGAGGTTGGCTCTGCTCGAGATTCTACATCAGGAATTCAAATCCCTGAGGGAATCTTTGGAATTCAACCAGCAGCAGGTGGAAACACTCGCTGCTGAAAACGCCTCACTACGGGACTCGGTTAAGTGTCTAACTGAAAATGTGACCCATCTAAATGAAGAAAATAAAAAAATAAAAGAGACTGTCGCCGATCTACAGGCCTGTAGCATGAGAAATAACCTGGTGTTTTCAGGCATCCCAGAATTACCGTCAAAACCTTTATCAAGAACCACCTGAAACTTTCGGAGGACACTGTGAAAAACATCTGCTTTGAGAGAGTCCATCGGCTGGGAGCCAAGAGGCCTGGTGCATTGAGACCGCGTCCTATTGTGGCTAAATTTGGATATTTTAAGCAGAAGGAGCAGGTGAAGAGCCGCGGCAGGGAGCTGAAAGGAACGGACTTTGGCGTAAACGACCAGTTCCCCAGAAATCCTGGAGCGACGCAAAGTTCTGCTCCCAATCCGACGCAACTTTATTTAGAAGGGCTCCCGAGTTGTCATCGCCGTAGACCACTGTACGTGGATGGGCAGCTGTACCGCGACCCCAGTACCACTCCCTGGTTATATTAACACCAGTCCAGATAAGAACCCGTTATATATTTTTCTTATTTCCTCTAATCGTCTTCCATTAACATCTCTCTAGCTTATACGTTAATCTGCTAATTGAACATGATGTCATATCAAATACATTACCGTCAGTCTCCGCAGCGCTACAGTGCTAACAATGTTTCCGCTTCTCTCTTGTCCTCACGTATACCCTCACCAACTTGCCCCTTTGTATGTCTCTCTCACTTCCCCCTTCTTTCACTGCACCGATCACCTGCTTTTCTACTCTGTCACACACAAAACCCTCAATCATTACGCATCTGCACAGCACAACCACGTACATATGCAGTCAGCGTCAACACAACCACTCCGACCTCATAGCGCACACAGACACATAGGGCACACACAAGCCCGTACAAGCTCGCTCAAACCTCATTCATTTGCATGTGCTACATTAGCTACACACACATGTCTAAGGACACACTAAGGATTGCCTCAAGGAATGGGCATGGAGCTGGCTCCAGAGAGAAGAGGTTAAAAATATTAAAAAACTACAGGCAGACGTTGTTTTATTACAAGAGACTCATAGACCTGCCAAATGATGAACTTAAAACACCTGAGTTTCCTAATGTGTTCTCAGCCTGCTATAACTTTAGGCAAAGACGGGTAGCAATTCTAATACATCCATCCATCCATTTTCCAAAGCGCTTATCCTACTGGGTCGTGGGGGGTCCGTAGCCGGTCCCGGAAGCAATGGGCTCGAGGCAGAGAACAACCCAGGATGGGGGGCCAGCCCATCGCAGGGCACACTCACACACTATTCACTCTCACCCTAAGGGCAATTTAGCAACTCCAAATAGCCTCAGCATGTTTTTGGACTGTGGAGGGAAACCGGAGTACCTGGAGGAAACCCCACGACGACATGGGGAGAACATGCTCACTCCACACACATGTGACCCAGGCGGAGACTCGAACCCGGGTCCCAGAGGTGCGAAGCAACAGTGCTAACCACTGCACCACCATGCCTCCCCATTCTAATACATAAAAATGTCAATTTCACAGTACTCAACACAATTATAGATCCACAGGGTAGATTTATAATCATTAAATTATCTATACTTAACAAAAAGTTATGTATTGTTAGTATATATGGTCCAAATGTTGATAACCCCTCATTCTTCCACGTTTTCTTTACCACACTCTCTGAACACCTGGATTGCGTACTTGTTCTTGGGGGCGACCTCAACTTTGGACTAAATAAAGAAATGGACAGGCTCAATACAGCTGCTCAGCGCAATTGGGAATCCACAAATATAGTTAAACAGCACATGAGCGACTACGGACTTTGCGATGCATGGCGTTCTCTTCACCCCACCCGTAAGGAATATACTTTCTTCTCACATGTCCATCACTCTTACTCTCATCTGGATTATTTCCTAGTCAGTAGCTCTCTGCTGAGTGACATTTCAGACACAGAGATACACCCTATAGCTGTCAGCGATCATGCTCCTGTATCTTTAACCCTAATAAATAAGAAGGCCATTCCACCAAGCAGAAACTGGAGATTTAATACATCATTGCTTAAAGATGGAAATTTTATTAACTATTTAAAAAAAGAGTGGGCTTTATATTTAGACTATAATGACCTGCCTGGAACATCAGCATCTGTTCTCTGGGAAGCAGGCAAAGCTGTGATGAGAGGTAAAATAATCTCATTCTCATCACATAAAAAGAAAAGAGAAAACAAGTGTATCCAGGAATTAGAAGAAACCATCAAATCCTTAGAAGCCTACATATCATCCCAGGAACAGGAAATGCTGAATAAAATACGCAAAGCAAAACTAGATTTAAATGAAATTATTAATAGAAAAACTTTGCTGGCAAAATTATGAACATGGTAACAAATCAGGTCATTTTTAGCTAATCAGTTAAAAATAAATATGGAAAAAACAACTATATGTGCTGTTAAAGACTGACATGGGGATACAGTATATGACCCTAACAGAAAAAAACAGCACTTTCAGGGACTTTTAGAAATCTTTATATTCACCACAGATAAACGCATCTAAAGACGAAATTGATCAGTTTCTTGATAGTATAACCCTTCTGAAATTATCAGACAATCAAGCGATGGCACTGGATTCTCCGCTGACACCAGGTGAACTCCAGGAAGCCCTGAACGGTATGCCCAATAAAACGGCTCCAGGTCCAGATGGATTTCCAGCAGAATTCTATAAAGAATTCTGGACAATTCTGGCATCAACATTCTGCAGAATGTTGCAAGAAACCAGGGAAAATGGTCGGCTACCACCAAATATGAATTCTGCCAACATTAGTCTCTTGCTAAAACCAGGCAAAGATCCTACAGTAACTACCAGCTATCGTCCAATATCCCTTATAAACGTTGACCTTAAAATAATCTGCAAAGCTCTCTCAAAAAGAATAGAGAGGTTAACCCCTCTCATAATTCATCCTGACCAAACTGGTTTCATAAAAGGAGGCACTCATCAACAAATACACGTAGATTACTTAATCTAGACATAGACTATTCATGCAATAAAAACCTTCAAATTACAATATTGTCTCTAGATGCAGAAAAAGCATTCGATAGAGTTACAGTAACTGGAATTTTTTATTTGCAGCTTTATGCAAATTTGGTTTCGGAAACTCTTTCATAAACTGGTTAAAAATATTACATCGTTCCCCAACAGCATGTGTCAGGACGAAAGAAACTGGAGGATGTTTGGTCAGTCTGAAGAGGGGCACCAGGCAGGGATGTCCTCTATTCCCCTCAGTGTCTGCGATTTTTATTGAACCACTAGCAGCAGCAATTAGACAGGCTACAGTGATTAAAGGCATTAAACGCAGGAATGTAGAACATAAGGTAAGTCTTTATGTGGATAATGTGTTACTTTTTCTCCAGCATTCACAAACCACTCTTTCTGAGGTGATTACATTAATAAACTCTTTCTCAAGAGTCTCAGATTATTCGATAAATTGGTTAAAATCTACAGTTCTTCCAATTAATTGCTCCTTCCAGAATAATTCTCCCACTCCACTGCCGTCTGGAGATATAAAATATTTAGGTATTAATGTTACACCTAGGCTGGCAGATTTAACTAAACTAAACCATTTCCCACTTTTAAATAAAGTAGCGGATGATCTGGTCAGGTGGAAGTCCGTACCCATATAACTTATGGGAAGGGTCACCTCAATAAAAATGATGGCTTTGCCAAGAACTAATTATTTATTTGCAACGATCCCGAGTAAACCATCACCTGACTGGTTTAGATCTCTGGACTCCGCCATCTCTAAATTCCTCTGGAAAGATAAACCCCCACGTATTAGCTTAGAAACACTGTAAAGGACTAAGGACAAAGGAGGAATAGATCGGCCTAATTTTCACCACTATTTCTTAGCCAACAGGCTCCAAAACATCTCAGGGTGGTTAAAACATACCCTCTTAGATGAGCCTTGGCCAGACGTAGAACAGGCATTATGCAATAAGATAGAGATTTCGGATCTACCATTCATTTGCTCAAACATCAAAACGCCAGGAATGCTTCAAAAGCATCAGTATCAGCTCTTTTCTGACAGCGTGCTGGGAGTTTCTAAAAATGACTCAGTCTTCATTAATCCCATGCAAGCGTACTCCCATCTGGAACAACCCTGACGTACTACTAAACAATAATTGATAAACTTCCCAGATTGGAGTTGTAAAGGTATTAAATACTTGGAACATATATTTGAAGGAATATACTTTATTCCCTTTGACAGATTAGTTAAACGATATGGGATTAGCAAGAATAGATTTTTAGAATATCAACAAGTTAAATCTATAGTAAAAAAAAATTAAGGTCTAATCAAATCAAATTACAAATACCACAAAGTGTGGCAGAATTCCTTAATCTAAAACCCCCCAAATTACTGTCTAAAATATACAGGACACTTTCTAAAATGGATGAATCATTGCAAAATGGGAGGCAGATCTATCAGTCAGCTGGGACCACAATTTCTGGTCTAAGATATGTTTAAAAACCTTTAAACTGATTAGAAATTCCAGTTTACAGTTAATACAATACAAAATCCTGCATAGAGTGCACTATACAGGGCATCGGATGTTCAGGATGGGTTTTACGTCTTCTAACATCTGCTCACACTGTCAAGGCGATACACCTGAAAGTTACATCCATGCTTTTTGGTTCTGTCCACCTACTCAGATGTTCTGGCGCAGGATCTGTGAAGACTTAAAATGTCTGAAATGTACCATTCCAGCCTCTCCTTCAGTCTGCTTGTTGGGTGACCTAGATGGCGTCAGTACAGATTTTAACACAATCCACATGGCTTTCACCGCCTTATGCATTGCCTAGAAGACTGTCCTTATGAACTGGAAAAAAAAAAAAAATTTTTATATCGACCAATATAGAGACAGATTGTTGAACCATATTAGTCTTGATACAGCTTCTGCTGCCACACTAGATCAATCTCTCTGTGCTCCTTTGATCAGCTCCATCACCTAGTGGGGGTGGGGGGTCACGGTTCTGTCCCGCTTTGGTCATTGTCGTTGTACGTGGGGGGCATATTGTCTCGGGCCGTCTGGGGGTTCCCTGGGGGTGGGTTGCTGGGGGGTTCGGCACTGCGACTGCGATCCTGGCCTGGGTGGGGCTTTGGTGGCTCTTGGGTGGGGTCCTTCTGGTGGCTGCAGGCGGAGCTGCTGGGGGAGCCTGTGCCGGCGGACGTAGGTTACCGGCCTGGCAGCAGCGCTGCTCCTTGGTGAATCCGGGGCGGGCTTGGGGTTCTGGGGGCGCTCTGCCTCCGGGCTGGGGTTAAGGCTGGGCCGGGGGGGCTGAGCTAACACCAGCTGTTGGTTGGCAGGGGGTAGTTAGCGCCATGCCCTTCCCGTTTTAAAAGCACTTTAGAACATGCACCAACACCACATCTGAGTGGGCGAAGGGGGGCATGGGGTCTTTTCACACCCCCGTTCTCTGTTCGACATTTGGAGCTGGGGGCTGAGAGGAAGAGCTGGCCGTCCGGTCGGGGTCTGGGCTGGTGGGCTTCTCGGCTGCTGCAGGGTCCGGGGTGGTCTTCTGGTCTCCTCGCCAGAGGAAAAAATAGGGGTCCACATAGAGTATATATGGGGAGTGAGAGTATGTGTACATCTCTCTATGTTGGGTGAATGTGTAAATATTTGTTTATGTGTGCATGAGGGTGGGAACGTATGCTTGTGTATGTGTGCGCCTGTTTGTCTATGCAGTATCTGCATTTAAGACCACCAACTGCTCTTTCTTCTCCTTCGCTCGTCGTCTCAGAGTGGGTTCGTTAATGAGTTTAAATGTTATTGAATGGCTTACCTTAAACTTCTCCAGTAAGTCTTCAGCGGTGGAGTGGCTCATGTACTGTGATCCCAGATACCAGGACTGCACTCGAGAGCCATTCTCATAATTTACCCAATACCTGACATGCACATGCAGTTGTTTTCTTTTGATGGTCCTGTTCATACTTACGTCAAACATGACAACGAAGCTCCCTTTTAATATATGGAGCGAGTCCAAATCATGCAAGAAAAGCGGTTTTATCCCTACCACAAGTGAATGTTTTGGCAAAGCCCATAGCACTTCTGCTTTCAGTGTCGGTTGAGGAGAATGTACTGAATGCATTACTTGTTGTGGGATCCGGAGACACTGCCAAAACGGGTGTAGGCCTATCTGTAGAGGTTGTGCTTGCAATGCCAATACTGGTAAAAAACTGAATGGGGACAGTTGTCCGACTATTGACAAAATATTTGTGCTTCTCTCCCTTGATATGTGCATCGATGGCTTTAGAGCCCATTGCTGCCAGTTTGATAACTTTTTTACAAAGGTTGTATTGTGCTTTTTAGACATTTTTAGTCGTCTTTTTCAACCAGCCACAGTACTTATCATTTGCATTTACCATTTCTACCATTTTAAGGGAAACCTGCTACACACCAGCTATGCACATGCAGCACTATATCTTCATTTTCTATGGCGTGCATATAGGCCTATCGGGTACACACTGCCCCCTGTGCTATAGGCAGTGACGTGCGTGGGAAAAAAAAAGGGGGGAAAAACAGACTTTGATACTTTTCAAAGATCCGCGGGGATCCTGTAACTTCCTCAAAGCTTTGGACAGGAATGGTGAACTTCCTGTGTAAGGTAACAAGGGGTCTGGAGCCTATCATGGAAGCTATGAGCACAAAGCAGGGAATAACCCAGGATGGGGTGCCAACCTGTTACAGGGCACACACACCACTCAGACGTGGGTAATTTGGCAACTCCAGTTAACCTTGGAATATTTTTAGACTGTGGGGGGAAACCGGAAGAAATCCCATGACACCTGGAGAACATGCAAGATCCACAGACATGACTTGAACCTTCCTCCCACATATGTCAGGCAACAGGTCTAACCACTGTGCAGCTCCTACGTGTAATTTTGAAATTAAGCAATGATGCTGATCTAGATATGAAGACTGTAAACATTAAAAACCTGGAGATGTGCTTCAATGGGGTCACTTGTAAGAACAACATGGTCCCATACAGACAGCGAGAACATTACGCCTGGCGGTCTATGTTACATCATATTAATCTCCTTTCAATCACATTTCTTCTGTGTATTACCTAAATAATTAATGTAATTATTATCTATCCATCTGTATTTGTGACAAACACCTAAATATTTACAATAAAGACCCATCACTGAAATAGTGACACCCACATCAAGTGAAGAATACAGATAAGATTCCTTCCTGAATGTTTTTATACATAACCACATTGCAAAGGAGAAACAAGAGGGATATCTCATCACAAGCTTTATTACAGGACATTATGGGGTTCACCTAAAACAGCTTGACTTATTATACATTGATTGACAGTACCAGTATGTGTGTGTATGCATTGGGATTGTTTGGGACCAGTGATATTACTGCAAAATAAAACTGAAAGATGGAAACTAACCGCCGGGACTTGACTTGGGGCCGCCTGGCCGCCGGGACTTGACTTGGGGCCGCCTGGCCGCCGGGACTTGACTTGGGGCCGCCTGGCCGCCGGGACTTGACTTGGGGCAGCGTGGCCGCCGGGACTTGACTTGGGGCCGCCTGCCCGCCGGGACTTGACTTGGGGCCGCCTGCCCGCCGGGAATTGACTTGGGGCCGCCTGCCCGCCGGGACTTGACTTCTGGCAGCGTGCCCGCCGGGTGGAGCCGCTTGCCCGCCGGGACTTGACTTGGGGCAGCGTGCCCGCCGGGACTTGACTTGGGGCCGCCTGCCCGCCGGGACTTGACTTGGGGCCGCCTGCCCGCCGGGACTTTACTTGGGGCCGCCTGCCCGCCGGGACTTGACTTCTGGCAGCGTGCCCGCCGGGACTTGACTTGGGGCCGCCTGGCCGCCGGGACTTGACTTGGGGCCGCCTGCCCGCCGGGACTTGACTTGGGGCCGCCTGCCCGCCGGGACTTGACTTGGGGCCGCCTGCCCGCCGGGACTTGACTTGGGGCCGCCTGCCCGCCGGGACTTTACTTGGGGCCGCCTGCCCGCCGGGACTTGACTTCTGGCAGCGTGCCCGCCGGGACTTGACTTGGGGCCGCCTGCCCGCCGGGACTTGACTTCTGGCAGCGTGCCCGCCGGGACTTGACTTCTGGCAGCGTGCCCGCCGGGTGGAGCCGCTTGCCCGCCGGGACTTGACTTGGGGCCGCCTGCCCGCCGGGACTTGACTTGGGGCCGCCTGCCCGCCGGGACTTGACTTCTGGCAGCGTGCCCGCCGGGACTTGACTTGGGGCCTCCTGCCCGCCGGGACGCGACTTCTGGCAGCGTGCCCGCCGGGACGCGACTTCTGGCAGCGTGCCCGCCGGGACGCGACTTCTGGCAGCGTGCCCGCCGGGACTTTACTTGGGGCCGCCTGCCCGCCCGGGACTTGACTTCTGGCAGCCTGCCCGCCCGGGACTTGACTTCTGGCAGCCTGCCCGCCCGGGACTTGACTTCTGGAAGCCTGCCCGCCCGGGACTTGACTTCTGGCAGCCTGCCCGCCCGGGACTTGACTTGGGGCCGCCTGCCCGCCGGGACGCGACTTCTGGCAGCGTGCCCGCCGGGACGCGACTTCTGGCAGCGTGCCCGCCGGGACGCGACTTCTGGCAGCGTGCCCGCCGGGACGCGACTTGGGGCCGCCTGCCCGCCGGGACGCGACTTGGGGCCGCCTGCCCGCCCGGGACGCGACTTGGGGCCGCCTGCCCGCCCGGGACGCGACTTGGGGCCGCCTGCCCGCCCGGGACTTGACTTCTGGCAGCCTGCCCGCCCGGGACTTGACTTCTGGCAGCCTGCCCGCCCGGGACTTGACTTCTGGCAGCCTGCCCGCCCGGGACTTGACTTGGGGCCGCCTGGCCGCCGGGACTTGACTTGGGGCCGCCTGGCCGCCGGGACTTGACTTGGGGCAGCGTGGCCGCCGGGACTTGACTTGGGGCCGCCTGCCCGCCGGGAATTGACTTGGGGCCGCCTGCCCGCCGGGAATTGACTTGGGGCCGCCTGCCCTCCGGGAATTGACTTGGGGCCGCCTGCCCGCCGGGACTTGACTTCTGGCAGCGTGCCCGCCGGGTGGAGCCGCTTGCCCGCCGGGACTTGACTTGGGGCCGCCTGCCCGCCGGGACTTGACTTGGGGCCGCCTGCCCGCCGGGACTTTACTTGGGGCCGCCTGCCCGCCGGGACTTTACTTGGGGCCGCCTGCCCGCCGGGACTTGACTTCTGGCAGCGTGCCCGCCGGGACTTTACTTGGGGCCGCCTGCCCGCCGGGACTTGACTTCTGGCAGCGTGCCCGCCGGGTGGAGCTGCTTGCCCGCCGGGACTTGACTCGGGGCTGCCTGCCCGTCGGGACTTGAGTTCTGGCAGCGTGCCCGCCGGGACTTGACTTGGGGCCGCCCGCCCGCCGGGACTTGACTTGGGGCCGCCCGCCCGCCGGGACTTGATTTGGGGCCGCCCGCCCGCCGGGACTTGACTTGGGGCCGCCCGCCCGCCGGGACTTGACTTGGGGCCGCCCGCCCGCCGGGACTTGACTTCTGGCAGCGTGCCCGCCGGGTGGAGCTGCCTGCCCGCCGGGACTTGACTTGGGGCCGCCTGCCCGCCGGGACTTGACTTGGGGCCGCCTGCCCGCCGGGACTTGACTTGGGGCCGCCTGCCCGCCGGGACTTGACTTGGGGCCGCCTGCCCGCCGGGACTTGACTTGGGGCCGCCTGCCCGCCGGGACTTGACTTCTGGCAGAAAAAAAAACTGGACTAAAAGTTGAAACTATAGCTAATAAACTCGTCAGGCTTTAAATCAACATAAAAGTACTGTCACTCCACCATCTTTATACCAAGTTTACCCACAATAAATTTTTAGTTTACAAAAAGTACTTCCTGCTTCCATTATCTACCAAAACAGCTGCATGTGGTGCTCCCATAACCGAATTTAAAAAACCGTGTTTTTGGCGTGGCCGCCGGGACTTGACTTGGGGCCGCCTGCCCGCCGGGACTTGACTTGGGGCCGCCTGCCCGCCGGGAATTGACTTGGGGCCGCCTGCCCGCCGGGACTTGACTTCTGGCAGCGTGCCCGCCGGGTGGAGCCGCTTGCCCGCCGGGACTTGACTTGGGGCAGCGTGCCCGCCGGGACTTGACTTGGGGCCGCCTGCCCGCCGGGACTTGACTTGGGGCCGCCTGCCCGCCGGGACTTTACTTGGGGCCGCCTGCCCGCCGGGACTTGACTTCTGGCAGCGTGCCCGCCAGGACTTGACTTGGGGCCGCCTGGCCGCCGGGACTTGACTTGGGGCAGCGTGCCCGCCGGGACTTGACTTGGGGCCGCCTGCCCGCCGGGACTTGACTTGGGGCCGCCTGCCCGCCGGGACTTGACTTGGGGCCGCCTGCCCACCGGGACTTTACTTGGGGCCGCCTGCCCGCCGGGACTTGACTTCTGGCAGCGTGCCCGCCGGGACTTGACTTGGGGCCGCCTGCCCGCCGGGACTTGACTTCTGGCAGCGTGCCCGCCGGGACTTGACTTCTGGCAGCGTGCCCGCCGGGTGGAGCCGCTTGCCCGCCGGGACTTGACTTGGGGCCGCCTGCCCGCCGGGACTTGACTTGGGGCCGCCTGCCCGCCGGGACTTGACTTCTGGCAGCGTGCCCGCCGGGACTTGACTTGGGGCCTCCTGCCCGCCGGGACGCGACTTCTGGCAGCGTGCCCGCCGGGACGCGACTTCTGGCAGCGTGCCCGCCGGGACGCGACTTCTGGCAGCGTGCCCGCCGGGACGCGACTTGGGGCCGCCTGCCCGCCCGGGACTTGACTTCTGGCAGCCTGCCCGCCCGGGACTTGACTTCTGGCAGCCTGCCCGCCCGGGACTTGACTTCTGGAAGCCTGCCCGCCCGGGACTTGACTACTGGCAGCCTGCCCGCCCGGGACTTGACTTGGGGCCGCCTGCCCGCCGGGACGCGACTTCTGGCAGCGTGCCCGCCGGGACGCGACTTCTGGCAGCGTGCCCGCCGGGACGCGACTTCTGGCAGCGTGCCCGCCGGGACGCGACTTCTGGCAGCGTGCCCGCCGGGACGCGACTTGGGGCCGCCTGCCCGCCGGGACGCGACTTGGGGCCGCCTGCCCGCCCGGGACGCGACTTGGGGCCGCCTGCCCGCCCGGGACGCGACTTGGGGCCGCCTGCCCGCCCGGGACGCGACTTGGGGCCGCCTGCCCGCCCGGGACTTGACTTCTGGCAGCCTGCCCGCCCGGGACTTGACTTCTGGCAGCCTGCCCGCCCGGGACTTGACTTCTGGCAGCCTGCCCGCCCGGGACTTGACTTGGGGCCGCCTGGCCGCCGGGACTTGACTTGGGGCCGCCTGGCCGCCGGGACTTGACTTGGGGCAGCGTGGCCGCCGGGACTTGACTTGGGGCCGCCTGCCCGCCGGGAATTGACTTGGGGCCGCCTGCCCGCCGGGAATTGACTTGGGGCCGCCTGCCCTCCGGGAATTGACTTGGGGCCGCCTGCCCGCCGGGACTTGACTTCTGGCAGCGTGCCCGCCGGGTGGAGCCGCTTGCCCGCCGGGACTTGACTTGGGGCCGCCTGCCCGCCGGGACTTGACTTGGGGCCGCCTGCCCGCCGGGACTTTACTTGGGGCCGCCTGCCCGCCGGGACTTTACTTGGGGCCGCCTGCCCGCCGGGACTTGACTTCTGGCAGCGTGCCCGCCGGGACTTTACTTGGGGCCGCCTGCCCGCCGGGACTTGACTTCTGGCAGCGTGCCCGCCGGGACTTGACTTCTGGCAGCGTGCCCGCTGGGTGGAGCCGCCTGCCCGCCGGGACTTGACTTCTGGCAGCGTGCCCGCCGGGACTTGACTTGGGGCCGCCTGCCCGCCGGGACTTGACTTGGGGCCGCCTGCCCGCCGGGACTTGACTTCTGGCAGCGTGCCCGCCGGGTGGAGCCGCTTGCCCGCCGGGACTTGACTTGGGGCCGCCTGCCCGCCGGGACTTGACTTCTGGCAGCGTGCCCGCTGGGTGGAGCCGCCTGCCCGCCGGGACTTGACTTCTGGCAGCGTGCCCGCCGGGACTTGACTTGGGGCCGCCTGCCCTCCGGGAATTGACTTGGGGCCGCCTGCCCGCCGGGACTTGACTTCTGGCAGCGTGCCCGCCGGGTGGAGCCGCTTGCCCGCCGGGACTTGACTTGGGGCCGCCTGCCCGCCGGGACTTGACTTGGGGCCGCCTGCCCGCCGGGACTTTACTTGGGGCCGCCTGCCCGCCGGGACTTTACTTGGGGCCGCCTGCCCGCCGGGACTTGACTTCTGGCAGCGTGCCCGCCGGGACTTTACTTGGGGCCGCCTGCCCGCCGGGACTTGACTTCTGGCAGCGTGCCCGCCGGGTGGAGCTGCTTGCCCGCCGGGACTTGACTCGGGGCTGCCTGCCCGTCGGGACTTGAGTTCTGGCAGCGTGCCCGCCGGGACTTGACTTGGGGCCGCCCGCCCGCCGGGACTTGACTTGGGGCCGCCCGCCCGCCGGGACTTGATTTGGGGCCGCCCGCCCGCCGGGACTTGACTTGGGGCCGCCCGCCCGCCGGGACTTCACTTGGGGCCGCCCGCCCGCCGGGACTTGACTTCTGGCAGCGTGCCCGCCGGGTGGAGCTGCCTGCCCGCCGGGACTTGACTTGGGGCCGCCTGCCCGCCGGGACTTGACTTGGGGCCGCCTGCCCGCCGGGACTTGACTTGGGGCCGCCTGCCCGCCGGGACTTGACTTGGGGCCGCCTGCCCGCCGGGACTTGACTTGGGGCCGCCTGCCCGCCGGGACTTGACTTCTGGCAGAAAAAAAAACTGGACTAAAAGTTGAAACTATAGCTAATAAACTCGTCAGGCTTTAAATCAACATAAAAGTACTGTCACTCCACCATCTTTATACCAAGTTTACCCACAATAAATTTTTAGTTTACAAAAAGTACTTCCTGCTTCCATTATCTACCAAAACAGCTGCATGTGGTGCTCCCATAACCGAATTTAAAAAACCGTGTTTTTGGCGTGGCCGCCGGGACTTGACTTGGGGCCGCCTGCCCGCCGGGACTTGACTTGGGGCCGCCTGCCCGCCGGGAATTGACTTGGGGCCGCCTGCCCGCCGGGACTTGACTTCTGGCAGCGTGCCCGCCGGGTGGAGCCGCTTGCCCGCCGGGACTTGACTTGGGGCAGCGTGCCCGCCGGGACTTGACTTGGGGCCGCCTGCCCGCCGGGACTTGACTTGGGGCCGCCTGCCCGCCGGGACTTTACTTGGGGCCGCCTGCCCGCCGGGACTTGACTTCTGGCAGCGTGCCCGCCGGGACTTGACTTGGGGCCGCCTGGCCGCCGGGACTTGACTTCTGGCAGCGTGCCCGCCGGGACTTGACTTGGGGCCGCCTGCCCGCCGGGACTTGACTTGGGGCAGCGTGCCCGCCGGGACTTGACTTGGGGCCGCCTGCCCGCCGGGACTTGACTTGGGGCCGCCTGCCCGCCGGGACTTTACTTGGGGCCGCCTGCCCGCCGGGACTTGACTTCTGGCAGCGTGCCCGCCGGGTGGAGCCGCTTGCCCGCCGGGACTTGACTTGGGGCCGCCTGCCCGCCGGGACTTGACTTCTGGCAGCGTGCCCGCCGGGACTTGACTTCTGGCAGCGTGCCCGCCGGGACGCGACTTCTGGCAGCGTGCCCGCCGGGACGCGACTTGGGGCCGCCTGTCCGCCGGGACGCGACTTGGGGCCGCCTGCCCGCCGGGACGCGACTTGGGGCCGCCTGCCCGCCGGGACGCGACTTGGGGCCGCCAGCCCGCCGGGACGCGACTTGGGGCCGCCTGCCCGCCGGGACGCGACTTGGGGCCGCCTGCCCGCCGGGACGCGACTTCTGGCAGCGTGCCCGCCGGGACGCGACTTCTGGCAGCGTGCCCGCCGGGACGCGACTTCTGGCAGCGTGCCCGCTGGGACGCGACTTCTGGCAGCGTGCCCGCCGGGACTTGACTTCTGGCAGCGTGCCCGCTGGGTGGAGCCGCCTGCCCGCCGGGACTTGACTTCTGGCAGCGTGCCCGCCGGGACTTGACTTGGGGCCGCCTGCCCGCCGGGACTTGACTTGGGGCCGCCTGCCCGCCGGGACTTGACTTGGGGCCGCCTGCCCGCCGGGACTTGACTTCTGGCAGCGTGCCCGCCGGGTGGAGCCGCTTGCCCGCCGGGACTTGACTTGGGGCCGCCTGCCCGCCGGGACTTGACTTCTGGCAGCGTGCCCGCCGGGACTTGACTTCTGGCAGCGTGCCCGCCGGGACGCGACTTCTGGCAGCGTGCCCGCCGGGACGCGACTTGGGGCCGCCTGTCCGCCGGGACGCGACTTGGGGCCGCCTGCCCGCCGGGACGCGACTTGGGGCCGCCTGCCCGCCGGGACGCGACTTGGGGCCGCCTGCCCGCCGGGACGCGACTTCTGGCAGCGTGCCCGCCGGGACGCGACTTCTGGCAGCGTGCCCGCCGGGACGCGACTTCTGGCAGCGTGCCCGCCGGGACGCGACTTCTGGCAGCGTGCCCGCCGGGACTTGACTTCTGGCAGCGTGCCCGCTGGGTGGAGCCGCCTGCCCGCCGGGACTTGACTTGAGGCCGCCTGCCCGCCGGGACTTGACTTCTGGCAGCGTGCCCGCCGGGACTTGACTTCTGGCAGCGTGCCCGCCGGGACTTGACTTCTGGCAGCGTGCCCGCCGGGACTTGACTTGGGGCAGCCTGCCCGCCGGGACTTGACTTGGGGCCGCCTGCCCGCCGGGACTTGACTTGGGGCCGCCTGCACGCCGGGACTTGACTTGGGGCCGCCTGCCCGCCGGGACTTGACTTCTGGCAGCGTGCCCGCCGGGTGGAGCCGCTTGCCCGCCGGGACTTGACTTGGGGCCGCCTGCCCGCCGGGACGCGACTTGGGGCCGCCTGCCCGCCGGGACGCGACTTTGGGCCGCCTGCCCGCCGGGACTTGACTTGGGGCCGCCTGCACGCCGGGACTTGACTTGGGGCCGCCTGTCTGCCGGGACTTGACTTCTGGCAGCGTGCCCGCTGGGTGGAGCCGCCTGCCCGCCGGGACTTGACTTGAGGCCTCCTGCCCGCCGGGACTTGACTTGAGGCCTCCTGCCCGCCGGGACTTGACTTGAGGCCTCCTGCCCGCCGGGACTTGACTTGAGGCCTCCTGCCCGCCGGGACTTGACTTGAGGCCGCCTGCCCGCCGGGACTTGACTTGAGGCCGCCTGCCCGCCGGGACTTGACTTGAGGCCGCCTGCCCGCCGGGACTTGACTTGAGGCCGCCTGCCAGCCGGGACTTGACTTGAGGCCGCCTGCCCGCCGGGACTTGACTTGAGGCCGCCTGCCCGCCGGGACTTGACTTCTGGCAGCGTGCCCGCCGGGACTTGACTTGGGGCCGCCTGCCCGCCGGGACTTGACTTGGGGCCGCCTGCCCGCCGGGACTTGACTTGGGGCCGCCTGCCCGCCGGGACTTGACTTCTGGCAGCGTGCCCGCCGGGTGGAGCCGCTTGCCCGCCGGGACTTGACTTGGGGCCGCCTGCCCGCGGGGACTTGACTTGGGGCCGCCTGCCCGCCGGGACTTGACTTGGGGCCGCCTGCCCGCCGGGACTTGACTTGGGGCCGCCTGCCCGCCGGGACTTGACTTCTGGCAGCGTGCCCGCCGGGACTTGACTTCTGGCAGCGTGCCCGCCGGGACTTGACTTCTGGCAGCGTGCCCGCTGGGTGGAGCCGCCTGACCGCCGGGACTTGACTTGAGGCCTCCTGCCCGCCGGGACTTGACTTGAGGCCGCCTGCCCGCCGGGACTTGACTTGAGGCCGCCTGCCCGCCGGGACTTGACTTGAGGCCGCCTGCCAGCCGGGACTTGACTTGAGGCCGCCTGCCCGCCGGGACTTGACTTCTGGCAGCGTGCCCGCCGGGACTTGACTTCTGGCAGCGTGCCCGCTGGGTGGAGCCGCCTGCCCGCCGGGACTTGACTTGAGGCCTCCTGCCCGCCGGGACTTGACTTGAGGCCTCCTGCCCGCCGGGACTTGACTTGAGGCCGCCTGCCCGCCGGGACTTGACTTGAGGCCGCCTGCCCGCCGGGACTTGACTTGAGGCCGCCTGCCCGCCGGGACTTGACTTGAGGCCGCCTGCCAGCCGGGACTTGACTTGAGGCCGCCTGCCCGCCGGGACTTGACTTCTGGCAGCGTGCCCGCCGGGACTTGACTTGGGGCCGCCTGCCCGCCGGGACTTGACTTGGGGCCGCCTGCCCGCCGGGACTTGACTTGGGGCCGCCTGCCCGCCGGGACTTGACTTGGGGCCGCCTGCCCGCCGGGACTTGACTTGGGGCCGCCTGCCCGCCGGGACTTGACTTCTGGCAGCGTGCCCGCCGGGTGGCAGCCGCTTGCCCGCCGGGACTTGACTTGGGGCCGCCTGCCCGCCGGGACTTGACTTCTGGCAGCGTGCCCGCCGGGACTTGACTTGGGGCCGCCTGCCCGCCGGGACGCGGCTTGGGGCCGCCTGCCCGCCGGGACGCGGCTTGGGGTCTGAGCCGCTTGCCCGCCGGGACTTGACTTGGGGCCGCCTGCCCGCCGGGACTTGACTTCTGGCAGCGTGCCCGCCGGGACTTGACTTGGGGCCGCCTGCCCGCCGGGACGCGGCTTGGGGCCGCCTGCCCGCCGGGACGCGGCTTGGGGCCGCCTGCCCGCCGGGACGCGGCTTGGGGCCGCCTGCCCGCCGGGACGCGGCTTGGGGCCGCCTGCCCGCCGGGACGCGGCTTGGGGCCGCCTGCCCGCCGGGACGCGGCTTGGGGCCGCCTGCCCGCCGGGACGCGGCTTGGGGCCGCCTGCCCGCCGGGACTTGACTTCTGGCAGCGTGCCCGCTGGGTGGAGCCGCCTGCCCGCCGGGACTTGACTTGAGGCCTCCTGCCCGCCGGGACTTGACTTGAGGCCGCCTGCCCGCCGGGACTTGACTTGAGGCCGCCTGCCAGCCGGGACTTGACTTGAGGCCGCCTGCCCGCCGGGACTTGACTTGAGGCCGCCTGCCCGCCGGGACTTGACTTTTGGCAGCGTGCCCGCCGGGACTAGACTTGGGGCCGCCTGCCCGCCGGGACTTGACTTGGGGCCGCCTGCCCGCCGGGACTTGACTTGGGGCCGCCTGCCCGCCGGGACTTGACTTCTGGCAGCGTGCCCGCCGGGTGGAGCCGCTTGCCCGCCGGGACTTGACTTGGGGCCGCCTGCCCGCCGGGACTTGACTTCTGGCAGCGTGCCCGCCGGGACACGACTTGGGGCCGCCTGCCCGCCGGGACGCGACTTGGGGCCGCCTGCCCGCCGGGACGCGACTTGGGGCCGCCTGCCCGCCGGGACGCGACTTCTGGCAGCCTGCCCGCCGGGACGCGACTTCTGGCAGCCTGCCCGCCGGGACGCGACTTCTGGCAGCGTGCCCGCCGGGACGCGACTTCTGGCAGCGTGCCCGCTGGGTGGAGCCGCCTGCCCGCCGGGACTTGACTTGAGGCCGCCTGCCCGCCGGGACTTGACTTCTGGCAGCGTGCCCGCCGGGACTTGACTTCTGGCAGCGTGCCCGCCGGGACTTGACTTGGGGCCGCCTGCCCGCCGGGACTTGACTTGGGGCCGCCTGCCCGCCGGGACTTGACTTGGGGCCGCCTGCCCGCCGGGACTTGACTTGGGGCCGCCTGCCCGCCGGGACTTGACTTCTGGCAGCGTGCCCGCCGGGTGGAGCCGCTTGCCCGCCGGGACTTGACTTGGGGCCGCCTGCCCGCCGGGACTTGACTTGGGGCCGCCTGCCCGCCGGGACTTGACTTCTGGCAGCGTGCCCGCCGGGTGGAGCCGCTTGCCCGCCGGGACTTGACTTGGGGCCGCCTGCCCGCCGGGACTTGACTTCTGGCAGCGTGCCCGCCGGGACTTGACTTGGGGCCGCCTGCCCGCCGGGACTTGACTTGGGGCCGCCTGCCCGCCGGGACTTGACTTCTGGCAGCGTGCCCGCCGGGACGCGACTTGGGGCCGCCTGCCCGCCGGGACGCGACTTGGGGCCGCCTGCCCGCCGGGACGCGACTTGGGGCCGCCTGCCCGCCGGGACGCGACTTGGGGCCGCCTGCCCGCCGGGACGCGACTTGGGGCCGCCTGCCCGCCGGGACGCGACTTGGGGCCGCCTGCCCGCCGGGACGCGACTTGGGGCCGCCTGCCCGCCGGGACGCGACTTTGGGCCGCCTGCCCGCCGGGACGCGACTTGGGGCTGCCTGCGAAGTAGAAGTCAGGGTTAGTAATTGGGCTTTTTCCACTAAGCCGAACTTACTGCAAACACCACACTATGTTACATATGTCTGCATTATGTTTGCCATTTAATATCCATAAACTTTTGCAGTTAGTGACAATGACTCATTCACTACCAAAGAGTACAGAGATTGAGTAGAGTGAGGGACTTGGGGAGTATTACAGAAGAATAAAAGCTCAATCACTAAGAACTAACCAAGACCAGCCTTAACTCTCTAAGCACTTTGGAGACTGATATAAATGGTAAATATGTGATGCGAGTACCAGGTACTCATTGAATACTCAGTCATGCAGAAATATAGTATAAAGTTATAATTATGGGGACACGGGGCCGTCTCCTTCAGATGACAATGCCCCAAACTCTTTCATACTTAAAGAATGCTTACAGTTATTACTTTGTAAGGACGCACAAAACTCCAGTTCAGCAAACGTATACAATATATACCGCAGCAACTACTATTTGGTCATTTATCAAGTAACTGACTAAATTGTAAATGTAACTCACAGTGTAAAAACGTGGAATGCAGTCATAAGCGCATGGGCCTCTTGCGTGGTGGAGGTGAGCTGGAGCCACTGTTGTCGTCGGGCTTGGCCTTACGCTTCCTCTGACTGGTGCCAGCGGGCCTGTGAGGAGGCCTCTCCTCCCGCCTCACATTCCATGTCCGCAGAGAACTGCGGACACGCACGCAGACATGCACGGACATGACCATGGTGTGATCATCAGCGTAGTCCGTGATGCTCCAAAATCCCTGAGGAAGGCTGAGCTCATCCAGCTTGCGCAGAAAGGTCTGGCCTTCAATCTCAACCTGCTGCCACGTGCTGTTAGGGCCCGCGGGGATCCAGAAGGTGGAGCTGGAGGATTCACCATGTTCTGGCTCAACCTCAGAAGCCACAGATAAGGGCTCATCTTCACCCCAGGCCAAGGGATGAGCCTCGAGGAGTCCATTAGCATCCTCAGTCGTGGATGCTGGAGCTGCAGGGGAAGCCTCCCTTGCAGAGCTGGGTGACGGCAGCCCCTGTCCGTAATGGGCATTCTCCTCAGCTGGTGACTCTCCATTCCCATGCTGGATACCAGTCTCTGCACCATGATGTACTACTTCCAGCCGTGCAGGTGCTATGCGCAACAGACTGGGATCCAACTGCTCCCCAGTGAGTCGCCAATAAAATGAAGGGACACTGAGGGCCAGAGACTGGAAGTTCTCCATTGTCAGTGAGCTGCTCTCGAAGTTCACGACCAGAATGGAGATGAACTTATCCTCCACAAACTCATGAACTGCGACAAAATGGAACACAGAGATATATATATATATATATATATATATAAGAACATGGGCTCTGACAATAACGGGATAAACACTGTACTACAAAATAAGTTTAAAATGAGTCTACGGGCTTCCGATTGTCGGATAAATAAAATTGTGAGAATTACCCATAAAGCTAAAAAGACAACATCCATGAATACGCTTACTCTCACAAATATCCAAGTGAATTAATATTAAATGAAACACATTTATTCCTGCACTTTTGGCACTAATAGTCATCTTCCTTTTTATTTTCTTATTATTTAAACACGGTGAAGGGGAGTATACCGAACAGCATTTCCTATCGCATCGTTACATTTTCTCATATTAAAACTTCAGTGCATCCCTTTGCAGTACAAAATACATTGGTTTCTGTAGATAAAAGTTGAACTATTCAACCGGTCTGTGATTTTACCTCAAAACTCAAAGGTTTTACTTATCAGCTACTTATCAACTAACAAGTATTAGGCCAATGCAGACGTTCATTTGGTTTGTCACATACCGGTGGCTACAACTTTATTATCATTTAATTATTAATTACCTTCTGGATCCATGTTCTCCAGGTTCAATGAGCGATGGATTCGAAATGTCATCGCGTAACACTCCTTTACTTCAATTAGCTCTGCCATTTCGCCAAGTGCAAGTATTTGAGCATCCAGAAAGTTTAACGTTTTTGTTTTGTTTTATTTCAAACTGCCTTCGTTGGCCGGAAACCGTAAATATTCTAAACTCTGCGCTAAGCCACATTCGGACGGCGTTAGTTTTATAGATTCTGATGGGATAAGGAACGTGCGTAATTTCTCCAAATTACCACACAGTAGACAGTTCATGCCGACAGGATCTTATTGTCTACAAAGTAAGTTCAATGCAAGCATAACCTGCACAAGCAAGACGAAGCATGGCGACTGGGAAAAAATTGTTGCACAATTACTTCAAAATGAGTGTAGCAGGGGGATATTTTGGTGTTTATTTTGTCACTTCCATTCTCCTGCTGGTTAATTAGTTAGGCATTTGTCTGTTTTCCTGTTCTTCTCTCACGGATGTGTGTGTATATATGTATATATATGTGTGTGTGTGTGTGTGTGTGTGTACTACACTCGCGTTTGAAAGTAGCGAAGGCTGTTTTGATTGACCCTTATTCTTGACCAGCGTTCCGCGGTGTAGTGTGTTTGCTGACGGAGAGGGGGCGTAGATTACTGAAGCGGCGTCCACCGAACGCTGGCTACAGAAATCGCAACAGGTATGTTTACCTATGTAGGTTAAACTATTCCGTACTGACGCAACCAAAACTAGTGAGCAAGTGATGTTATGTTTAGAGGTATGTGCCCATTGTTCACGGGGGGAAGGTGAGGACTTTACATTGTCTTTTCTTTTTTTCCCGTGTTTCTTTAGTGTTTTGTGTCGTGCGCTAGCTGCTCTCTATAGTATATGTCTGCGTGATGTTTGCGGTTTGAAATTTTATAGTATCGTTGCATTTGTTTGGCCCTCCAGCCTGTGGGCTGTATGTTATAAGCACTAGGGTTGTTGTGAGCGACGGGTTGGGGGGTTTTCCTTTTTGTTTGTCTCTCTCCCCTCCCTCTCACTTAGCTAGTTGCGGTTGTGCTAAGCCTGTTTAATCGCAGGGTGTCTTCAACGCTAAATTCCCTGAATGGTGAGTTTGATGTGCGGTGAAGCTTGAGGCCAGTTTCTTTTTAATATTCACTATTGTGGTTATTATCGTATGAGGTTGCAGCGCATGGGGTTTTATTTATTTTATTTTTTTTTTGCGTGGTGCGGTCTGAGCGCCTGCATTCGTTCACGTGCGGTATTGTTTCATCTTAGCGGTTGAACTGGCTTGGACCTGGTAGCTTGGCAAGTCCCTTGTATGTTTGTTTTGCTTAATGCCTTTGATTTGCTGAATGACTAACCTGTCTGATCTTCTTTTAAATGTGTTTTATGAAGATTTGTAGTTTTATAAAATAAAACCTGTGTAATTCAATTTTAAGGGCCTAATTCCCCCTTGTTGTGATATACCACATTTAATTGTAGTTTAAGGGGTGGTGTGGCCGGCTGTACAAGGGGGTGCTACATTAGTAACACAAAATTGGACCTAATATGCTTTAGTTTGACATGGGATCAAAATTTAGAGTAAACTAATACATGTAATAGCGGGCATGCAAAAGATCAATGGCAGAACGGAGGCTCTGAACCCAGTCTAGATTAAAACGGAATTAACCATCTCACTCAATATAATATTGGGATGAGTTATTCTCTTCAGAGGCCTCCATGGAATAGTGCATCCGTCTCCTCACTCATGTTTAGACAGACGTATCATAAGGCACCAGGGCAACAACAGTCAGAACAACAGCATCAATTTCACAGCTAGTTTTAAATATTGCTTTAACTCGGAGTGATTACAGGAAATAAGTGAACTGCGTAATATTAATGAAATTATTAAAATGTGCAGAGTAATAGACATATATATCAGTCAGATATTGTGCTTTTTTAAAGAGCAGAAGGGATACATTAAATCACAATTATATTGTCCATACTGTATATATTTTAAAAATTTTCCCCTCAATGTTATAAATATTTGGCCCCCTGATATATAATCAGTGTAAGCACATGAACACGTTGGCTGGTTATCCTATTCATTCAGCATCAGCCCAACAAGTAGAGAATTCAGCACCACGGACAGTGACATGTGTTACTGTGACATTAGATCCCTTAATTGGCTATAAATATTTTTCAAGAAATAATTAAATGGTTCTTTTGTAGAAATTTCCAACCAGAGACTGGGTTCCTATATGAAGAGAAAATTTTAGTTTTATTCAGACAAAGAAACTACAGAAAACTAGCTCTGCATGTGATCTCCCCTTTAATCTTTAAGCACTGTAACGTACTGTAAAGTGAAAAACAAGTTTTAAAACTAGCTGTGATAATAACTAGCTGTGATAACTAGCTTAATAAATATGACAATAAATCTTGAACCAGTTAGAATGACCTTTATTCAGCTGTTTTAGGTGAACCCCATGATGTCCTGTAATAAAGCTGTTCAAAGTAAAGGTTGTGATGAGATATTCCTCTTGTTTCTCCTTCTTATGCGTAAAAACATTCAGGAAGGAATCTGAATATCTGATTGATTACTTTTGCCATTGTTAATTTTTACAGTCTTCATAACTACATCAGCAACATCGTTTAATTTCACTGTTTGTACGTAGGAGCTGCACAGTGGTTGGCCTGTTGCCTGACACATCTGGGAGGAAGGTTCAAGTCACATTTGTCGATCTTGCATGTTCTCCAGGTGTCATGGGGTTTCTTCCGGTTTCCCCACACAGTCTAAAAATATTCCAAGGTTAACTGGAGTTGCCAAATTGCCCATGTCTGAGTGGTGTGTGTGCCCTGTAACAGGTTGGCACCCGGTCCTGGGTTATTCCCTGTTTTGTGCCCATATCATCCAGGATAGGCTCCAGATGCCCTGTGACCCTGCAAAGGAAGGTGGCCAGAGCTTTGTGGAAGTTACAGGATCCCTGTGGATCTTTGAAAAGTATCAAAAAGTCCCCCCCCCCCCCCTTTTTTTTTTAACCAGCGCACGTCACTGCCTATAGCACAGGGGGCAGTGTGTACCCGATAGGCCTATATGCATGCCATAGAAATAGAAGAAATAGTGCTGCATGTGCGTAGCTGATGTGTAGCAGGGTGACTGGTTTCCCTTAAAATGGTAGAATGGGTAAATGCAAATGATGAGAAGTACTGTGGCTGGTTGAAAAAGACGACTAATGTCTACAAAGCGCGATACAACCTTTGTAAAAAAGGTTAGGGTTAGGGTTAGCATATTTTAAAGATTTTATTGCTGCTTCATGGCTTTTCTTGCAAAAAAATAGTTCATTGAGGAAATAGAATGTTTAAGTGTTGTGTAGCAACATGTACAGCTGGTCCTGCATCACTCTGTCGGGGCTTATTCCACGAGAATGACCGCCTCACTGAACAATATCCCTTACATACGATTGTTTCATTAGCAAGTCTTCTGTACTAGTGTATGCTTATGTCCTTGCACTCCTTATGTTGCGTGAACTTAATATATGAAAACTATTTGACTGCAATATCTCAGTATAGTGCTATAAATATCTAACTGTTTTTACAAATTTTTTTTCTCCAGTAATTTCAGGAGTGTACAAAGGAGCTCAATGTAAAACATTTGCTCTCCTTGTCGGTGGATGGACCTGCGGTCATTTGGATGTTTGTAGAGCTCTTGCAAAAAGACCATGGTGAGCAATTTGCTGGGACCCAGTTGGTAATTGTAGGAAGCTGTGGCCTACATACCCTTCACAACTCATTCAAGACTGGTTTTGAAGTGTGGATGGTGGAGAAAGTTCTCAAAGCCCTACATTTTATTTTCCACTCTGCACCAGCCAGAAGAGAGGACTTCACAGCTGCAACATCATCCTCAAGATTCCTTCTACCTTTCTGTGGGCAATGGTGGCTCGAACATTTGCCAGCTGTCGAACGAGCATTGGAAGTCTGGCCCTCTGTTGTGAAATATGTGGACCTTGTGAAGTCAGAAAAGGTGAAAAACCCAGGGACATCTTCTTTTGACTGCATTTCTGAAGCCCAAATGGATCCCCTTCTTCTGGCCAAACTACATCTGGTAGCTACACAAAGATTCTGGAAATTTGACAAACCATCTTTTTGTCAGAGACAGTCAGGAGCCAAAGGCAGTGGAAGTGACCTTGGTGTCCTTCAGATTTAAAAAAACTTGTTTTTTGAACCAGATTGTGCTCTTGAAAATCTGCAAAAAGGCCTTGGATAAATGCCCTCTGAAGTACTCGATTGTACATGAGATGACGTGCTTGGACCCAAACAAAATGCACACCAGCCAGATAACTGCCAGCAGAAAAGGAGAAATCTCATGCAGAAGTTTGCGCAGGAGAATCGGTTGGCAGGCAGGATATCTGCTGGTAAATCATAGGAATTAGAATTGCATAGTTCAGAATATTATTGTTAAATTATGCTTTTCTTTTTTCACATCTAACTGAATAGTGTTAACACGTAGATTTTAACAGTCTTTAGAAGACCGACTCTTGGTGTTTGAAAAGAAGCATCAGCCCAGTTAACATATTTTCTTTGATGAGCCTAGAGATATCTCAAGATTAAATTAAAATGATTGCACATTTATGGTATCATAGGAAAATTGGGTTATAAATCACTTTCCTATTCTACATGTGATTCTGTGTATTGACATTGTTGATCTGCATCTAATCTACTGTAATTACAGGTGATGCAATATTTTAAGATTTTAAATAAGATTTTTTAAAATCTTTTTAAAAATAATTAAAAATAACTTGAAATTAAAAATTACATTATTTTAATACGTAAACTGATGTTGACAGATTTTCAGCAGCAGCCCTAGTTGACATCATTATTTATTTCATCCTATTCCATACCCAGTAGCATCTACATGTCATACTGCTGACACTTTTAAGTGAATATATTTTATGTTTGTGTATTTATGTCATGTGTCAGGATTTGCGCTGGTAATGCGGGCGAGCGAGCGGGCAGAGCAGCGGGCAAGGAGCAGGCAAGCAGGCAAAGTACGGGGAAAACGGGGATTTATTCAGGGGAAAGAGCAGGGCAGGACGGAACGCTGGTACTGACATTAACAAACATCAATGACGGACAAGAAACTAAGGCAAGACATGGACTAAATAGACAAGACAGAGCAAAACAACAGGGTGCAGCTGGGTACGATCGGGGAAGCACACGTGGATAATCAGGGGGGCGTGGCACACACGAGGGTCGTACGAGCCGGGCGTGACATCATGTTTATGTACATCTTCATTTCTGCTACCTGATACTTGTATGTATTATCAAATAAGGCATCAGTCTTGAATTAAACACAAGTACAGATTTCATTATATTTTGGTTCATCCTGTACTTAATGACAATAAATCTTGAACCAGGTAGAATGACCTTTGTACAGCTGTTTTAGGTGAACCACATGATGTCCTGTAATAAAGCTGTTCAAAATAAAGGTTGTGATGAGATATTCCTCTTGTTTCTCCTTTTTATGCATAAAAACATTCAGGAAGGAATCTGAATATCTGATTGATTACTTTTGCCATTGTAAATTTTTACAGTCTTCATAACTACATCAGCAACATCATTTAATTTCACTGTTTGTACGTAGGAGCTGCACGTCGTTAGGCCTGTTGCCTGACACATCTGGGAGGAAGGTTCAAGTCACGTCTGTGGATCTTGCATGTTCTCCAGGTGTCATGGGGTTTCTCCTGTTTCCCCCAACAGTCCAAAAATATGGCAAGATTAATTGGAGTTGCCAAATTGCCCATGTCTGAGTGGTGTGTGTGCCCTGTAACAGGTTGGCACCTGGTCCTGCGTTATTCCCTGCTTTGTGCCCATATCATCCAGCATAGGCTCCAGACCCCTTGTTACCTTACACAGGAAGTTCACCATCCCTGGCCAGTTCTGTGGAAGTTAACAACACTTTAGTCAAACAACAGACTAACCAAGTCTCAAGCTTCAAAAAGGGAGCTGCTCATTACCTGAAGAGAAGAGGAACATAAGAAGTAGACTATAGCTCAGCTGACAACATATATAGCTCCCTTTCCTTGCTGATGATGGGAGGTCACTGAGACGAGGTGAGAGAACTAAATAGAAAGTCAGCTGGCTCCTGCTGACACCCAACAGTGTGACACAAAACGAGTGGCATTGCAGAAGACCTCACTGCTAAATATGGAAAGAGGAGAAATATTTATATAAATAAAATGTAGAGCATCTATAATAAAAGCACAGCTATTAGGTGCTAATGATGCAGTTCACACCCAAGATGCCTAAGTTTGCTCAGGTCATTCCTGTGATGTAACATGGACAGGCAGGCGCAATGTACTCACTGTGTGCACTGTGGCGGAGAATCTCACCAGGTCCTTCAACATCAGCTCCATAGTATGGAAAGCACAGCAGCACCTCTACTTTCTACAGAAGCTCAGAAAAGCCCATCTCCCATCCTCACATTCTATCAGGGAACTGTTAAAAGCACCCTGAGCAGCTGCATCACAGTCTGCTTTGGGAACTGTGTCGCCTCAGATCGCAAGTCCTTACAAAACATAGTGATGACAGTTGAGAAGATCACTGGAGTATCTCTCCCCTCCATCACGGATATTCACACCACACACCACATCCGCAAAGCCACCACCATTGTGGATGACCCCACCCACCCCTCACATTCTCGTTTCGCCCTCTTGCCTTCTGGAAATAGGTACCGGAGCATTTGGGCCTTCACAGCCAGACTCAAACAGCTTTATCCCCCATGCCGTCAGACTACTGAACTCTCAGGGACTAATCTGTTACCACACACACATACACTCATTAACACACTTTATTATTTAATTACTATTTTTTATCTTATTGTAGCCATGTTTACAGTTACTTTTATTTATTTTTATTGCTACCTCATTGCACAACCAAACTGCGCCTTATCAGTATTGGGTTTACTATGCTGTTTGTGCTCGTTGGTGTCAGTTGTCCTCTCTTTTTGCACTGTCCTGCAATGTTTGCACAGTTTATGCTCATTATGCACTATACAGTATGTTGCTAGGTTGTTATGTGTTAGTCTTGTGTTACTTTAAGTAGCACCTTGGTCCGAGGCAAACAGTTTCTTTTGTAACTGTACTATACTCAACTGTGTAAAGTTAAATATAACATTAAAAACCTACTTGACTTGACTTTTACTGGTAACAGGTGCTAAAGTGAAATGACTTGCTTCTGGGAAAGAACTCCAGCTGAAATTCTCTACAACAATTATGGGAGAAATATGGGAAGGACGCGGCGTCAGACCTGCCCCAGTGGGACGAATGTATTTTTCCTAGAAACAGCAGCTTCAGTCCCAATCAGATAAGCCAAATGCGTTTGAAATTAGAGGAACGGGATCAGACTGGTTGCTCAGAGACTAATGTGGTAGAACTAAAACAGAGACAAATTGGACGGTGTTTCAATTGTGGGAAAATGAGACAAAGCAGGCAGAGGAGATGCGGGTGGCAAAGAAGCATGAGATAAGGAATGCAGAGAATGTGGATGAGGGTAGAACTCCTGTGAAAACTGTGTATTGAAAATTAGGGCCACAGTATTGTGATCCATCCTGTCAGGGTATGTGGAAATACACTGAGGGTAAATGGCCTAATGCAGGAAGTGTCTTAATCCTATAACATCCAGCTGATTCAGGCTGTTGGGGACAGTGTGGGACTGCAGTCTTCTGGCTGGGACCTTGAATAAATGAATGAATGTTACATTTATACAGCCCTTTTCTAAGATACACAAAGCGCTTTACAGAAGCACTGGGGAGCCACTTCAACCCAAAGGTGAGGCAGCAGGAGAGGGGGCCCAGGCAGAGAGAACAGCCAACAAGAGGGGTGCTTCCACAGACAGGACGGGGGCCCCGGCAGACCAACGCTGACGACTCCTGGGACCAAGTCAACAGAGCAGCTGTTGTCATTGTGACTCACCCTCATACATCCATCCATCCATTGTCCAAACCGCTTATCCTACTGGGTCATGGGGGGTCCGGAGCCTATCCTGGAAGGATATGGGCACGAGGCAGGGAACAACCCAAGACGGGGGGGCCAGCCCATCGCAAGGCACATTCACACACCATTCACACACACATGCACTCCTACGACCAATTTAGCAAGAGAGAACATACAAACTCCACACACATGTGACCCAGGCGGAGACTCGAACCTGAGTCCCAGAGGTGGGAAGTAACAGTGCTAATCACTGCACCACCAAGCAGCCCCACCCTCATACATGATTTCAGATTTTAATCCCCTGTTCTTTTTTTGGTAACATATAAAGTGCTGTGAATGTCACTGTCAGATTGTCACATCATCCTCCAGTTGTCCCTTGTCACCCTGGATGCACATTGAGTGTTTGGTAAATATTTTATCTTGTAGTGTTCCTGATTTTTTCCTGTGTTTTAATTTGCAATTCTCAAATTTCATGACTGGCATCCGTGGGGACGATTAATTTAACCTGCTAACTCTGCACTTCAATTTCAAACTGTTGGTAACATGTGTACATATTTTTGTCTGATCTTTTCACCACCAGGTGGCGATATAGCAACTCCAGAGTTACTGATGGCTAGAACAAAAAAAAACACAGTAACAAAGAGGTGTAGCTAAAAATTCTGGGCCCCTGACAGAATGTCACCTTGCGCCCCTCTGTCGAATTTTACATACTGGGAGAGAGATTTTTTGAGCCATCTTCCAATCCAGTCCAATCCAATCCAGCTTCATTTGAAAAGCACTTTAAACAACCTTATGGACCAAAGTGCTGCACAAAGGAATAAAAAAATAACATTCACACACTTAAAAACGAAGTAAAAGAAATTTTATAAGAACCAAAACATTAAATGTGAGTAAAAGGCCATTAATAAAATAAAAAAAAATCAATTAATTAATAAAGAAAAGGCTAAGATTAAAATAAAATTTACTATTAAAATTAACATCTCACAACATGTCAAAGGTGAAGGAGAAGAGATGAGTTTTAAGAAGAGATTTAAAAACGGACAGAGAATAGGCCTCTCTAATGTGAAAAGGCAAGTCATTCCACATTTTAGGAGCTGCGACTGCAAAAGCTCATGCTGAGTCTTAGGAACCGTCAGGAACAGCTGATCAGCTGACCTGAGAGAGCGGGTGGGGGTGTAAGGGTGAAGCAGCTCACAGAGGTCAGGTGGAGCAAGACCACTGAGGGCTTTAAAAGCAAATAACATAATTTTAAAATGAATCCTAAAATGTACGGGCAGCCAGTGGAGTGAGGCTAAAATGGGGGAGACATGCTCATATTTCCATGTGCGGCAGCATTTTGAACCTTCTGGAGGTGAACAATAGTGGAGCCTCTAACCCCAACATAGAGGGCGTTACAGTGATCCAAACTAGTAGTGACAAAAGAGTGGATTACTGTCTCAAAGTGCTGCCTAGAAAGAATTGGCTTTATTTTGGCCAACTGCCTCAATTGTAAAAAGCTTGACTTGACAACTGACCTTATCTGAGTGTAAGAGCAAAGGAAACTGCAGAGGCGGAAATGCTGTAGGTGACGTCAGACGCCGGAGACTTGGTGGAAAATCTGAATGAACAGTGAGGGGAATTTGGAATCTCTTGAGGAATATATCTACTGGTACTTCAACATTATAGTCATGAAGAAGAACGTAAATGCATCTTCTCCAGCCAAAAGCGAGATGCCGTCCTCCAAAAGAAGTTGCCCGGCAGACTCCCCCGGCAAAGCATCGCCGACTGGTAAAGAATTTGCCGACATCCTCGATTCATCCGCGACTTTGGGCCGCCTGCCCTCCGGGACGCGACTTGGGGCCGCCTGCCCGCCGGGACGCGACTTGGGGCCGCCTGCCCGCCGGGACGCGACTTGGGGCCGCCTGCCAGCTGGGACTTGACTTGGGGCCGCCTGCCCGCCGGGACTTGACTTGGGGCAGCCTGCCCGCCGGGACTTGACTTGGGGCCGCCTGCCCGCCGGGACTTGACTTGGGGCAGCCTGCCCGCCGGGACTTGACTTGGGGCCGCCTGCCCGCCGGGACTTGACTTCTGGCAGCCTGCCCGCCGGGACTTGACTTGGGGCCGCCTGCCCGCCGGGACTTGACTTGGGGCCGCCTGCCCGCTGGGACTTGACTTGGGGCCGCCTGCCCGCCGGGACTTGACTTGGGGCCGCCTGCCCGCCGGGACTTGACTTGGGGCAGCCTGCCCGCCGGGTGGGGCCGCCTGCCCGCCGGGACTAGACTTGGTGCCGCCTGCCCGCCGGGACTTGACTTGGGGCCGCCTGCCCGCCAGGACTTGACTTGAGGCCGCCTGCCCGCCGGGTGGAGTCGCCTGCCGGGACTTGACTTGGGGCCGCCTGCCCGCCGGGACTTGACTTGAGGCCACCTGCCCGAAGGGACTCCACTTGAGGCCGCCTGCCCGCCGGGACTTGACTTGGGGCCGCCTGCCCGCCGGGACTTGACTTGGGGCCGCCTGCCCGCCGGGACTTGACTTGGGGCCGCCTGCCCGAAGGGACTCGACTTCTGGCCGCCTGCCCGCCGGGTGGAGTCGCCTGCCCGCCGGGACTTGACTTAGGGCCGCCTGCCCGCCGGGACTTGACTTGGGGCCGCCTGCCCGCCGGGACTTGACTTGGGGCCGCCTGCCCGCCGGGACTTGACTTCTGGCAGCGTGCCCGCCGGGTGGAGCCGCTTGCCCTCCGGGACTTGACTTGAGGCCGCCTGTCCGCCGGGTGGGGCCGCCTGCCCGCCGGGACTTGACTTGGGGCCGCCTGCCCGCCGGGATGTGACTTGGGGCCGCCTGCCCGCCGGGACTTGACTTGGGGCCGCCTGCCCGCCGGGACTTGACTTGGGGCCGCCTGCCCGACGGGACTTGACTTGGGGCCGCCTGTCCGCCGGGTGGGGCCGCCTGCCTGCCGGGACTTGACTTGGGGCCGCCTGTCCGCCGGGTGGGGCCGCCTGCCTGCCGGGACTTGACTTGGGGCCGCCTGCCCGCCGGGACTTGACTTGGGGCCGCCTGCCCGCCGGGACTTGACTTGGGGCCGCCTGCCCGCCGGGACTTGACTTCGGTATGGGCAACATGGTTCCCTGAGATGCCTCAGTGTTGCTCACCTCCATCTCTAACACACGGCCACACAAATGATTTTAAAACTACTGAAAGAAATAATTGGCTACACTGCAGCTCCACTGTTTTGTTTGGCACCCCTGCATGTCCTGCATTGCGTGGGGAAAAAAGTTGAATGCAAAAACACTTTATACTTCACATAAGGTGGTGGACGTTATTGACAAAGGCAAATTTGTGTTGACCCCAGCAAGGCAGCTAGCGTACTTTGCATTTCTCTCTTACCCGGATGTGACAATAAAGCGCTGCACTACAGTAAACCCTGCAGACAGCATTCCCCTGGAGGATGAGGGGCAGCCACATGAGTGTGTGGCAGAGTCTTTGGTTTACACTAAACTGAGAGCAGACTTGGAGAGCTCTCCCATTGAAAATAGCGAGATGGTTTTGTTTGTGGATGGCTCATGTTGGAGAGATGGGGATGCCTTGAAGGCTGGGTTTGCTGTAGTCCAGGCACAGGGTGATGATTTTCACACTCTCGTTTCAGAGCACAACCCTGTTCCGCTCAATTAGTGGAGATAAAGGCTTTGACTACAGCGTGCCGGCGAGGACAACATAAGACAGTTACTATCTACACAGACTCTGCATACGCACACGGTGTATGCCATCTCTTTGGAGCAGTCTGGAAGCAAAGGGGCTTTCGCAGAAGTGACGGCTCCCCCATTCAGCATTATAATCAGATTTTGGAGTTGCTACACACAATGATGCGTCCCAAGCGTTTGGCTATTGTTAAGTGTCAGGCCCACCGCAAAGGTCGTGATTTTGTTATTCAAGGAAATGCAGCCTCTGATGTGCATCAGATAACGGATGCGCATGGTCTTGACCATTGCACAAGGGGGGTGGTGTTACAGAAAATTTCAGAACAAGGTTTCTGGACACCATAGCTGCAAGCAATGACGGATGCAAGGTTGTCAGAATGTGAGGTGTGCATTAAGAACAATGCAATCACGGCCCCAGTAGGGCACATTCCAGTGCCTGAGGGACCGTTCAGACACTTGGTGATGGACTATGTGGACATGGGAAAAAAAGCATATGGAAAGCGATATATGCTTGTGATTGTGGACAGGTTCAGCAGATGGGTGGAGGCAATACCGTCCAAGGACATGGGAGCAATGACAGTGGTGAAATTCCTGATCAGAGAGTCCGAGGTTTGGGATACCAACTGAAATAAGCTCTGATAATGGAGCTGCCTTTGTGGGGAAAGTTACTAAGTTAGTGGTTTAACAACTGAGAATAAAACAAAAGTTGGCATGTGTGTATCACCCTCAGTCGCAGGGCATGATGGAGAGAGTGAATGGCACACTTAAGCAGAAGCTGAATAAGATTTGCGCCGCCATGAAAAAGAACTGGGTCGATGCACTGCCAACAGCCTTGATGGCATATCGGATGGAAACGCACAGGTGATGCATTTGTCTCCGCATGAAATGCTGACTGGGAGACCTATGCCTGGATCGACTTGGAGGGGGCGTATAAGGGACCCAGCCTAGATCAGCTGGGGGATGAATTAAAGTTGTACATGAGGACTTTAACCAAAATACACAAAACTATTTCCAAACAGGAAAAGGAGAAAGCACAGAAAGAAGACACAGACCAGGAGGAGCCAGTCATCTTTCCCGGAGATAAAGTCTACCTGCGAGTGTTCCGGTGAAAGTGGCATGAGCCCCGACGAGAGGGACCCTTCAAGGTGACACGAGCCACAGCAACAGCGGTGCAGGTAGAAGGGAGTAATACGTGGTACCATTTGAACCACTGCACTAGAGTACCGCACGAAAGACAGAGTCACTGAAAACAACACAGAGGATACAGCTGCCCTTGACTCAGATGGCCCTGATGGAGCTCCCAGAGGAGCTCCACAGCTTGGGGTGGAGTCAGGATCAGGATCAGAGCAGAGTGAGGGCCAAGAGGGAGCATCGCAAGCAGACCAGCCACTCCAGACAGGACACGAAGCTGTGGGTTCTGGTACGGCTGACAGCAACGATGTTAGTGATGCTAATGATTTATCAGGCCCTTCAGGTCTGGGTGCACAGCAGGACCACAGGTCAGGTGAGCACAGGACAACTGACTTCACTGACTCAGCCTGGTCCTTTGATGCTGAATAACCTCTCAGATTACAAAGAGCGAAAGCGGATAGAGAAATGGGGGGAGATATAGGAGTGAGGAGAGTGAGCAAATTTTAGAATATACCCAGGATGAAGTAGACCTGGATGGGTTAGCAAAACGTACGCTTGGAAATTGGTGGTATAAATGGGCTAAGTATACCGCCACTTCATTATGGCAGGAGGGGTGTGTGTTGTGTGCAAGTCCTGACCCTTCAGTTAGGGTTGTCCCATTCCCATACACTAATAAACAGTGTGAAGAATAAGAAATGGAGAGGATTATGAGATTCTGGAAGAGTCTGTGTCAGGAGGGGCAGGCCCCTAAGAAAGTGCAGGCCCACATCTAACCAGACGGAGCGCATACCGTACTGCCCATATCAGCGTCTGATATATCAGGGAAATACTAAATATGCATAGAGGGTGGAAAAGCATTGTGGGCAGTTTAAGCCCTGGGAAGGAGGTCAGCAAGATATTATGGCGAACAAATTGAGTTTTTTTACAGCAAATTTTCCTCTCTTCACGTTGTCCCTACTGCGCAGATTAATCGTCCCATGTGCCTGCCAGCAAATATTGCTCCTTTACCTGCCGAATGCTGCCTAATTTTAATGCTGCAATCGAAAGGCTTCAAACATGATATGGGTGTGTGGGTTCTTACTAAAAAGTTATAATTCAAGTAGCCTCAATAACAGTCCATAATGATGGCAGGTATCTGAAAGTACAACTCTGGAGGACCTTGAGAAGTCAAAGGCACCTCTGCTTGACTTCATGGCCAATGCAGATTGTCTGAGGCCTATCCGGTGAATAAGAGACAGGAATCTGCTGGAACATGACATTGTCACGTTTCAGGTCATCCACAGGGGTCAGGGTCCTTTTCAGAGGTATTCTGTGTTCTGTTTACATGCACGTTAGTTAGGATCAGAATTTTATCCTTTGACCAACAAGTTGCTATTATTTCTTTGAATATAAACTAATAAAGTAACCAGTAACACATTGATAATTCATAAGTGAGTTATAAACACTGTCTACATTCTGCGCCCCCTGTTCTGCTTTGAGCCAATCACAATGACTGCTGACCAGATGGAAGATCTTTTCAGCATTCATCTGTCTCCAGAAGGTAGCAACAAGAGAGTTGCTGAGGAAATAGACTCTCCAGAAGGCAATGACCATCTCCAGTATACAGAAGGTAATTTAATTGACCGTATAGTGTAGAAGTAAATGTTGTTCTTGTAAAACCAAATATACCTGTATAACAAAAAACACTGTAGCTAAAGGCTATACATCATTTCTACATTTTTTTTGTTGTATTGATTAGCACCTTCAGATTTTTGGAAGATGAAATCCACTTTTTTAACTCTTTTTGATGCTTTGGAGTAAATATATTTTGAGGTAAAAAAAAGTTAAATCCTCTTACTGGACAATCACCTAATTTAAATCGCTCTTCAGTTTCATCCATTTTCCAAACCTCTAATCCTTCTGGGTCGCGGGGGTCCGGAGTCTATCCCGGAAGCAATGGGCACAAGGCAGGGAACAACACTGAATGGGGGGCAAGCCCATTGCAGGGCACACTCACACATGCACACTTATGGGCAATTTAGCTACTTCAATTAGTCTCAGCATGTTTTTAGACTGTGGGGGAGAACCGGAAAACCCAGAGGAAACCGCACAACGACATGGGGAGAACATGCAAACTCCACACACATCTGACCCAGGCAGAGACTTGAACCTGGGTCTCAGAGGTGTGAAGCAACAGTGCTAACCACTGCACCAGCATGTCGCCCCATCCTATTAATCTTACTGTTCAGAATTAAAAATGGGGTTATTAAGAAAGAGTAGCCTCCTATAAAATAGCTCAGCACTCCTCCCTCCAGGCCAAGAATATTTTCTTTATGGTCCAGTTCAAAATAATATCAACTGCAGAAATACGGAGCACATGTAATTTATCTGTATTTTAGATGGTAGACGAGTGGCTGGGTGACGTTGTGGCTGGACGACTTGCAGTGTAGCTTGTTATCTGTGCGTTCTGGACAGGGTGCTGACTTCTGATTACTGTTGGCATTTGGTTCGATGTTACGTCATTTCCAGGTGTGTCGGTGCCCAGTATGAAGCTAATCGCCGCATTATAGTTATGAAAAGAAGACAGAATAGCAAAGAAATTGAGGCAGAATTACTTCAACAAAGTATTAAAAATATTACTCAAGTAGATGAATCGCTTCTTGAGACTGAAGGTGACTGTATTTGCACGAACGAGCGTCGAAAAGAAATGCATTACTGTCGCGTTTAAATGAAATAGTAGTAAGTAGCACAAATAGTAGTAAGTGGCGGACGCTGCTGCCGCGCAGGAGAAGCGAAGGGACATTGCCTTTAAAATGAGAGATTACATTCCGTGGCAGGGGGACAGTGTCACGCCCGGCTCGTCCGCTCCTCCTGTGTGCCACGCCCCCTGCTTACCCACGTGTGTTTCCCAAATTGTACCCAGCTGTTTCCGTTTGCTGTCATTCAGTCTGGTGTATTTAAGTCCTGGTCTCCCCAGTTTGCTTTGTCTGTCATTGATGTAAGTCGGCGTTACATGTCTCCTGCTCGCAGTCTGTTGATTAAACCCTCGTTGATCCCCGTATTCCGCTTGCCTGCATCTTGCTTACCCGCTCTGCCCGCTATCGCCGAACGCTTCCCGTGACAGAATGACAGACCGCAAGAAAAGCAAGCGGGCAAGAAGACTTCAGAAGGAGCCGGAGATCCAGCTTGGAGCCTGCACGCTAGCCAGGCTATGGCTCCCGTCTGAGGACGAGGAGGAGGCACCCCTCCTTCTCGCGGACTACGCCCGGAGAAGACCAGTCCTCCTACCACCCCTAGAGAAGTACCATTATCGGCCGGAACGCCTGGACAATTGGGGGGGAATCCGGAAGGGTAGAGACGCCATCTCGCGTGTGCCCCGCATGCCGGCTAGGGCCACCTCCATCATGCCTGAACCGGACGATCCTGCCCCATGTCCAGTGGCAGCCACCCCGGAGGCGTACACCACGCCTCTCCCAGGGAGGACGGCTGCCCTGGCGAACCAGTTTTTTACCCTCCAGGGTTTATTCATAAGGGTAATGGAACGGCCGACAGCCCCTGGAGACCGGAGGATTGAGGCTCTTGTTGCGCGTTTGAGGCTAGGCTTTGACGCGTTTACGCCCGCCTCTGGTCCGGAAGTACTCGAGGGCTTGGCGGAGGACCTCCGACAGCTGATCCTGCTCCAGAGCGCGTCGGACCCCGCTCCCGTGCAGCCGCCATTGCCGGCGGACCCCACTCCCGTGCAGCCGCCTTTGCCGGCGGACCCCGCTCCCGTGCAGCCGCCATTGCCGGCGGACCCCGCTCCCGGGCAGGCGCCCCCACTGCAGCCGCCTGCTGCAGCTCCCGGGCAGGCGCCCCCACTGCAGCCGCCTGCTGCAGCTCCCGGGCAGGCGCCCCCACTGCAGCCGCCTGCTGCAGCTCCCGGGCAGGCGCCCCCACTGCAGCCACCTCCTGTTCCTGACCGCGCTCCTGTTCCTGACCGCGCTCCTGTTCCTGACCGCGCTCCAGTTCCTGCAGAGGCGCCCCCTCTGCAGCCGCCTGCTGCAGCTCCCGGGCAGGCGCCCCCTCTGCAGCCGCCTGCTGCAGCTCCCGGGCAGGCGCCCCCACTGCAGCCGCCTGCTGCAGCTCCCGGGCAGGCGCCCCCACTGCAGCCAGCTCCTGTTCCTGACCGCGCTCCTGTTCCTGACCGCGCTCCTGTTCCTGTCCAGGCGCCCCCACTGCAGCAACCTGCAGCTCCCGGGCCGGCGCCCCCACAGCCTGACCATGTTCCTGTCCAGGCGCCCCCACTGCAGCCACCTGCAGCTCCCGGGCCGGCGCCCCCACTGCAGCCACCTGCAGCTCCCGGGCCGGCGCCCCCATTGCAGCCAACTGCAGCTCCTGACCGCGCTCCTGTCCCTTCTCCCCCTGTGACAGTTTCTCCCTCGCCCCGGCGAACTCGACCCCGACCTGGGGTCATGTCTGTGTCACGTAAAGGGAGGGGACACAGACGCAGGGCTGGGGTCCCGCCCGCCCTGCCCCCTGGCTCGCCCTGCCTCGCCTGCGCTGGGGCTTGGTTGGCGCCTGCGGGTCCTGGCCCTCCGGGTCGGCTGTCGCCTGCGGGTCCCTCTCCGGTGCCTCGTCGCCCTGCCTCGCTCCCCTCTCCGGGTCCTGGTCGGTCGCCTGGGGGTTCCCCGACGGCGGCTCCTCGGTCGCCTGTGGGGCCCCTACCTCCGGCCCTCCCCCGGACATCGCCGCCTGCTGCGGCTCCCCCCTCCTCCGGGCCTTCGCCGTGGGCCCCTCCTGCTCCCTCGTCCCCTTCCCCGGTGCTCCCTCCTGCTCCCTCCCTGGCCCCTCCGTGGGTCCCTCGCCCTGGCTCCTCTGCCCCTCCGTGGTCCCCTCCGGCTCCGGCCTCCCGGCCGCCTGCGGCCCCTCCGGCTGCCTCCCGTCGCCCGCTGGGGCTCCCACGAGCTCCCCTTCCTTCCTCCTCCTTCTCTCCCTTCTTTCCTGTCTCTGTCCCGCCTGTCTTTGTTCCTCCTCCTGCCTTTGTCCCGCCGTCCTCTGTCCCTGGTCCTTTTGTTCCGCCCCGCTCTGTTCCAGGTTTCCCGTCGTTCCGTCCCGTCACTCCCGCTCCTTTTGTTCCGCCTGTTCCCTCTGTTTCTCCCTTTCTAATCTGTCTCTCCGCTTTCCCGGCCCTTTGTCAGCTCCTGTCCTATGTTCTGTCTCTTGCCTTGTTTTGTGCTTCGGTCCTGTTCCCCGTCGTGCGTTGATTTTGTTCTTGTTTTTCAGGTTTTGGTTCCCTGGTCTCGTCCCGTCCTTCGCCTCCTCCTGGGCACGCCCGGTGTAGCGCGCCTTTGGGGGGGGGTTCTGTCACGCCCGGCTCGTCCGCTCCTCCTGTGTGCCACGCCCCCTGCTTACCCACGTGTGTTTCCCAAATTGTACCCAGCTGTTTCCGTTTGCTGTCATTCAGTCTGGTGTATTTAAGTCCTGGTCTCACCAGTTTGCTTTGTCTGTCATTGATGTAAGTCGGTGTTACATGTCTCCTGCTCCCAGTCTGTTTATTAAACCCTCGTTGATCCCCGTATTCCGCTTGCTTGCATCTTGCTTACCCGCTCTGCCCGCTATCGCCGAACGCTTCCCGTGACAGACAGTTTACAGCACGACACCGGCATTAGGCAGCAGGATGGGTGGGTTAGGTGATCTCCCAGACTGAAAGGGATTCTGGGGACTCAGGGGACAGTGTCGCCCTGAGGGACTGAGGGCCACGTCAGAGGGGGCCTGCTGTAGAGGGGCCCAGACAAGGGATGGCTGATGTAGAGGAGCCAGGTGTGGAGGTGCCACATATTGAGGAACCCTGGTGATCACACTACAGGGGGCCAAATGTTGGTGGGCCAAGAGGAAGTGGCTGGGGAGTAGAAAGCATAGATGTCTTGGAGGTGGGTAGACTACAGAGATTTATGCACCCCGGGATTCCCTCAAGTGCCTCTCAGATCTAGGATGGCCAATACTCGGTCCTCCCCAGGAGTGTGAGGATGCAGACTGGCTCCCCCCAGCTCTCCTCACCGGCTCCCTCCAAAGAGCTGTAGCCCTCCTTTTGGTGATGCCGACATCGTCCCTGCACTTCCCCCTCACACCCTCTGCCATGCGGCAGCAGACATGGCCCACAGAATGTATCAATTTTCTTTGATCTCTTGCTATATATTTTCCTGACATATATTTGTCTTTTGCTAATGTGCATTGTGGTACAGGAAACGTACCCCAGAGCAGGACTTAAGACTAAACCATTTTCAGTAAGGATAGGTGTGCTTGGGGTGAAAACACTTTAAATGAACTGTTGAGATTGATTCATTTTATCTGTACTTTTTTGAATATGAAGAATTATATTATTTTAGTGGATATCTCCCAATGTTAAAGCTGGAGGGACCCCCCCCCCCCCAAATTTATGCCTGACCCACAAACCCACACACTGTCCACAGATGAGAACAGCGCAGACCCTGCACAGTCATGTTTGACAACTCCTTCCAATTTTACAGCCCAAACCAGGAGTAAAAGATGCCGAAAATCAGACCCTTCATAGAAAAATTTATGTTCAACGACATAATGCTGCTTAAAATGAAGCAATGCATGCACAAGTTAAAGCTCTTTTCGTTTTAATGAATGAGGAAAGAAATAGTTTTGGATAAAGAAATGAATTAGGCTTATTTTTTTCATGTGAGCATCCTCCTGCAACATTTAAATACGGTAAAGTGGCTGATGGATGGACTTGTATTAAATTTGGGAGGGTCTGAATGAAGCTCATTACCCCAAATTTTCTTAAATTGGCTTATATATTTACAACATGGTGACTGCAACAACAATACACCCACGACTGTGGTGTTCTACCTAGAGCACCACTAGAGGGAGCTCACACATTCTGTCGTACTTGCCACAGTAACAACAGTGATGTATAGGAACAGAGTTAGAAGCCGGTAATTTATATATAAAAAGTGTCATTTCATTAATCTGACGGGGTAGGTCCAACTGTCAATCCCACCCAGGCCTATCCTCAGCTCCGCCTCTGCGTCAGTCCATCTCTTTGCAGTCCAAGTTGTACATCTACCAAACTGGACAACAAATTTACAACCGTTCTGTTTCGGTGGTTGTATTTAAGGAATGTCACATTAGTAAACATCTGGACATCTGAAATGGGCAGAGACAAAATCGGCAGTACAGGCAGTCCAATGTCTTTGAAACTCCTTTTTCCTTCAGCACCCTCTTACTGCAAAACCTCAATCCAAAGTTCTCCATGTTGTTCATCTCAGTGAAACTGCAACAGAAGAGCTCTCTCCACTGGTGTTCTAATTCACCAAGGGAACAGGAAAGGCCCTCTTTTGGTAGACTGCCTACTGCAGGCTCTCTTACCCAGGGATGAATCATCTCCAGCTTACTCAAGTGACTCTGGAAGTCGCATTTGATACTGTGTCCGGAAGCAGTCCATGCTGCACTTAGGAATGATGTCTGTTCTAGTGTAGAATTGACTGTGGAATTTACTGTAAATTCCTAGCAAAAAAAAAAAGCTGCCAGAAAAGTATTGCAAAATTGCTGTTAATCAATGTAAAACCCCCAGCTCCATGGGTGTCCCTACAGGTGGCTGCCCTTTGCTGCCAGGCTTGCTGTTACCTTTGTCTGTGCCCGTGTGTCAAGTAGAGCAAGATGGGGTAGGTGAAAAGAGAATTTCCCCAAGGGGAGTAACAAAGCATCTTCATTTCATTTAGAAAATAATTACAAAATGTCTTTTACAGGTTTTGTCCTATGTAAATTACAGCAATTGTCTTTTTTAAACAGAAAAATAACAATTAACTGTAGTCTAGTTTAAAATATTATCTTGTATTCTATTCAAAATATAGAAGTTACCTAGCAACTGGAATTTGCAATAAATACTATTAATACTCCACAATACTGAATGTTGTTATAGAATGCTTTCCAAGTCAATTTTTGTATTTTACATTTGCAGCTATGCAATCTATGCATATTGTTAAGTGGTTTAAATGAGACTAAGACTAAAATGACAGCCTGAGACAGAGACCCACACAGAACAAACTCACATTAACTGGAATGAAATTAACTTGAAAATTTCAGGATAATCTTCACACCCGTCAATCACTTGATGGAATTCAACTTAGTCAGAGTTGCAACAAAGTCAAGTATTTTTAAAACTGACCATATTCTAGGCTTAAAGGCCCAATTTGAAATCAGGTCTGGACATAGAAATTTATTCAGAACAACATTACATTAATGTTAGAATAATGTTATATTTTTTGCTGGTCTGTGTTAATGTAATGCAACAACTCTGGTCTAATACCTCCCTGTCACTTTAATGCTGAATGTGTGTGCAATTTATAACAAGTTAGGCAAGCCACGGATTCAACCATTAAACTGCATTTTCATTCCACATTTTTTGACAGTTCTGTCCAAAGTCATATTCCACCAAATCAGCCGTAACAAATTCCAATAACTTCAAATGTATTAAAGTTGATCTTTTTCAGTGTGTTCCTAAATCTTACGGTATAAGCAAAAGGTATAAATAAAAGATTAAGAACAATTTCCATTCGAATAGTGGAGAAGAGTCCTCATCTTTTGTACATGTCTCATGCTCAGAGTCCATCAATCGCCTGAGGAGAGAGGAGACGTGAGGATTGAATGAGTTGTTCTTCTCAGGCATCGCCCCACTTCTTTGGCTTGCAGTCTTCATGCTGCTGGTTGGATTGATTCCAATGAAACAGTTTAAACCGCAAAATCACATGAATAAAACTTACGCTGACCCTAACTGAAGCGGCCTGGTATCTGTTTCATACCTCACTTTACAACACACAGGACTTTTTTTTAACAATTTAAAGGCACAAGTTATTTTACGTCATGGCCAACCCACGTTTGCTAGTTTAATGGCAGAAAAATAGTCAAAGCCAGGCGCCTGGTCCACAAGGGGTGTACTCAGTCACTGCTGTTTTTATGGTGTAAACATGCTATAAACTAATTTTTTCAAACATTTTTTTAAGAGCTAGGTGCGCTAGGTGGATTGCTATTATAATGATGGATTTGCCAGGCAGAAGAAAAGAATGCTTCTCTACAGAGATACAAAAAATTTTGCACAATGTGAAAGCGTGCGAGCAGACCATCTACAATAACAGCAGGATTACACCAAAGTAGAGGTCTGCATTCCTGTGGAACCCACAGCAATAAAGTGCAGTGTAGGACAAACTTTCATTTTTGAATGCAGGAGCAGGAGAGAAGTGACTGATATGTTCGCAGGTAAAAAGAATGAAACAAGTGTTTTTGTTATCAAACAATTATTTATTTGCGTGAGTAAATACAAAATTACACAACAAAGTATAGCACGTTATCACAACATTACATTGTGTGATAGCGCTTTACAACATCCCCACCCAAAGCCCCCAGTGAGTAAGCCATAGGCGACAGTGGCAAGGAAAAACTCCCTAGAAGGAAGAAACCTTGGGAGGCACCAGACTCAAAGGGGAAGCCCAAACCTCCAGGGGCCGGCAGGGAAAGTCAAAAACACACACACCAGATAACTGCAACAGGTTCTTCTACATATCCTATACAAGGGCATGGTACAGTGATGCAGTGGTTAAAACTGTTAACTCACACCTCTGGGGACATTCATCCATTTTCTGAAACCGCTTCTCCTGTTCAGCGTTGCTCCAGCTGACAGCTTTTGCAATTCATCTGTATCTGAATGAGGAAAAACAACATATAGGCATACAATGGAACTGTCAGTCACTCCTGGCACATGGAATACAGTTCTGCACTGACACCTCCGCAATGAACAATTGCATTATAGCATAGGAAACTAGTTAACTTTCACATAAAATTTAGATATAATCAAAACAGAAGCCTGGAACAATTTTAAATTTTACTAAATGGCAATATACTGATTTTAATCACCAAACAAACTTTATAGGACTTGCTTCACTACTTTTATTTGTGTTTCTTGCAATACATCTGCCCTCTCCTGGTCTGGTGGAATATCATTGCTGTAGGCAGCACCGAGCGCAACCACCCGCATCCGCAGTAGAATGCAACATGAAAGCGCACGCGGAAAAGTGAAATATCACCTAGACTTTGCGGCACAGGAAACTAGCCGACTTGCACATGAAATTTAAATTTAACCAACACAGCACCCCACAACAATGTTCACTTTATTTAAAGGAAATGAACTAATTTACTCACAAGCAAGCGCAATAATGTACTTAAGCGCAGGAAAGCGCACGCGGAAAAGTTAAATGTCAACTACACTTTGCGCATAAAATTTAAATATAATTAACATAGTAGCCCGGAACAAAATCACTTTATTTAAAAGCAATATACTGACTTTACTCATCAAACATATTTTAATAGACATGCAAATTTGACAAATACTGAATAATAAGAGAAATTATCCGATAAAATGGGAGCAGAATGGCAACCCACCTTGGTGCAGAAAACAAGTGAAGCCGCGTCTTTCAAACCGGCAGCGTCCCACGTGCCGAGGAGTCAAATGTAATCAAGCAACACGGCCCACACACATTAAATAATAACATCATAATAATTATATCTCTTGTATAATTATTCTCTATATTATTCTATAATAAGATTAACAGACTTTTATAAGTTAAGTTGTATACCGAGAACAGTATGCGACAGCATAAGCATATAACCCTTAAGGGTTTATTAATTAAAAATCACACATTCATCCTGCTTAACATAAAACAATGACTTAAAGAGACTTAATTGTGAAATGAACGCTACTGTCCGAGGGTATTTATCTCCACAAATCGCTATGGAACATAATGTCTTAAATACTCAGATTTTCAGAATGACAGAATCTTAACATTTTAAATTTTGTTTTGCGATACCGATACGTAGTGATATTGGTATGTGGAACAACGTTAAACTGTAGTTAGATTAAGAGCGTATTCACAATTTACCCGTTTGCCTTTTACCGTGACTGAGCACGATCCCCCACCCCAGCTGGTCTGCACTCCCTACATTGCAATTCACGATCCAGACCTCAGCGCTTTTGTTACCGTGGGACTTTGTTGCGTTGAAGAAAACATTAAAATGAAGTCTGAGGAATGTTACATAACACAGCTAAAATGCAAAAACTCTCTCTGGTGTAATTCGCTGCATAAAACCAATGGTCTTAAGTGTGGTGTCTTCTTCATAACACTCCCTGACTTTTGTATTCGTGACCATGAGATACGGTGGCCTTTTCTTCCTTCATTTGACTAGTGTTCCTCCCTTTACTCCCAGCCTTGGTTGGTGGTTCAGGCAGCATCACCTTCTTTTAATAGACCCAGGTGTATCCATCCATCCATTTTCCAAACCACTAATCATACTGGGTCGTGGGGGGTCCGGAGCCTATCCCAGAAGCAATGGGCACGAGGCAGGGAACAACCCAGGATGGGGGGCCAGCCCATTGCAGGGCACACTCACACACCATTCACTCACACATGCACACCTAGGGGCAATTTAGCAACTCCAATTAGCCTCAGCATGTTTTTGGACTGTGGGGGGGAAACCGGAGTACCCGGAGAAAACCCCACGACGACATGGAGAGAACATGCAAACTCCACACACATGTGACCCAGGCAGAGACTCGAACCTGGGTCACCCAGGTGTCATTTATTTTGAAATTCGGTTCAAGTGCAGAAAATGTTCTAGCAGAAGTCTTGGACAATCTGTGAATTACACAGAAATCTGACTTCTTCTGAAGCTGTAAGAAATTGTTCTTCTGTAATTGTTGCATTGATATTTGTTGATGTGCATGTGCCCTCCTTGAGCAGTAAAGGGGAGATCACATGCAGAGCTGATTTTCTGTAGTTTCTTAGTCTAAATGAAAATAAAATATTCTCTTCATATAGCTATAGAAAAGAGCCAATTAGTTATTTCTAGAAAAATATATGGAGCCAATGAAGGGACCTGAAGTCATTGTAGCACAGGTCACTGTCCGTGGTGCTGAATTCTCTACTTGATGGGCTGGTGCTGAATGAATAGACCAGCTGGCCAACATGTCTGTGTGCTTCCACTGACTGGCACCCAGACATATAATTACCTTTAACAATAAGGGGGAAAAAGTCGAGACAGGAAATTAGGTAACAGTAATTAGTAATCACGCATAGTTCTCAATTATCATGATGTAAAATTATAAAACCTTTTCTGACTATTAATCTGCACATTTCAATAATTGAATTAATATTGCCTAATTTATTTATCATTTACTGCAATCACTGTACATTAAAGTATGTTTTAAATCTAGCTGTGAAATTGTTGATGCTGTTGTTGATCTGAAAGATGTTGCTGGAGCCTTACGATATGCCTTTATACACATGAGTGAGGGGATGGATGCACTATTCTATGGAGGCCTCTGAAGAGAATAATTATCCCAATTTTATATTGAGACAAATGGTTAATTCCTTATTAATGCAAACTGCGTTCAGAGCCCCTGTTCTGCCATTGATCTTTTTTTAAGGCAAGCTATCATGTATTAGTTTACTCTAAATTTTGATCACATGTCAAACTAAGCCACATGGCGGCCCGAGCAGCAGGCAAACACACTACGGGCTAAGGAGCTACAAGTCAGAGGAGAGAATAGGATGGCCAGTGACATGTGCTGGCCAAATGGGAACAAACAAGAGAGAACAGGACAAGGCAGGGATGGATTCTGACACTAAATACGCCCAAGTGCTTAGAATGGTTTAGTGCAAGTCTTAGACAATGGTATCTCTGGATGAGGCAGCAGTTTGACTCCTGAAGGCCCTATAACTGTCCTGAGAAGTTGTTTGTATGCACTTGCTGCCTTGACATTTGTTGATGTGCATGAGCCCTGCTCGAGCAGTAAAGGGGAGATCGCATGCAGAGCTGATTATCTATAGCTTCTTAGTCTGAGTAAAAATAAAATCTTCTCGTTATATAGGAAGCAAGTCTATGGCTGGAAATTTGTACAACAGAGGCATTTAGTTATTTCTAGAAAACTATATAGAGCCAATGAAGGAACCAGATGTCACAGTAACACTGGTCACTGTCCATGGTTCTGAATACTCTACTTGTTGGGCTGGCGCTGAACAAATAGGATAACCGGGCACCGTGTCTGTGTGCCTCCACTGATTGGCCCCCTGACATATAATTATTTTTAACACTGAAGGGGAGAAAGATCATACAGGAAATTAGTTAACAGTAATTAGCAATCACTTATAGTTCTCATTTATAATGATGTAAATTAAAAAAAATAATATATATATATATATATATATATATATATATATATATATATATATATATATATATCATTAAAAACAAAATATAATCCTGATTTAATGTATCCCTTCTGCTCTTAAAAAAGCACAATATGTCTGAAAAACAAATATGTCTATTACTCTACATGTTTTAATAATTTTGTTAATATTACCTAATTTGCTTATCTTTTTTCTGTAATCACTCTGCATTAAAGCAATTTTTAAAACTAGCTCTGAAATTGATGATTCTGTTGTTATTCTGACTGTTGCCCTGGTGCCTTAGGATACGTCTGTCTAAACATAAGTGAGGGGATGGATGCATTATTCTATGGAGGCCTCTGAAGAGAATAAATGATCCCAATATTATATTGAGAGAGATGGTTAAATCAGAGCTGGATAAGATTTTAACAACGCTGAGCTATTAGTTAAGTTCTTCCCAAACGAGCTTGATGGGCCGAATGGGCTCCTCTCATTTGTAAATTTCTTATGTTCTAAGATATACAGTACTGTGCAAAAGTCTTAGGCAATCCAAAGAAATGTTTAAAGCTGTTTATCTGGATAGCAAGTGTACTTTGGCTTAGAACAAAAAACACAATTTAACATTAGAACATGTGCAAATTAAGAGGAACACAATAAAAACTAGTAATAATTTCTTCTCTTTTCTAAAAAGATATTGATATCTAGTCGGATGGCTAGATGAACACCACTTCAGTTCCCAAACTTCTCCTCAGGGGCACCTCAGCCGTTCCATGATTTTGACAGATTGACTAGCTGTATGAGGTGTCAGTGGCCAAGTCAAAAACTACATGGCTGCACTGGACGGTCGCTGCAAATACTAGGATGATGTTAGCAGAGGTTCTGAAATGGCTAAGCTGACACACTTTGACAGGCATAATATCATAGTTTTACACCAACACGAGGACAATCTAAACATCATTTTCTTTGACTACCTAGGACTTTTGCACAGTGCTGTACATGGAAGTCTCAATTCAACCCTATCCTTTCCTAAGTGCCATACTTCTGTTGAAAAAAGAAAATTACAGATTGGAAGCCATTTGGTAAAGAAACTGTGATAGAAAATTCTTGATTATGCTAATCAGTAATCAATAATGGAATATAGATGATTATGCAAAATGCATTACCTAATCAGTAATTAACAATTGAGTTTATAATGTGTTGTTGATTTACACATAGTGGTTGAAACAATGTAATTTACTTGTCATTAATTGAATGTATCAAACAAGAATGCAAATCTGCTTAAGTAAGAAATTTCTATTTTCTATAGAGGAACTAACATGTTTGCCATATATTGCTTGTTCAGCAAGAGGCCCAGGTCAAAGCAAAGGCATGACCTGAGAAGTAAGCTGTTGCAGAAGATATTATAAAATGAATGCATGGTATTGGATAATATAAAATGTAGAAAAAGAGAACAACGAGTCCTAGAATAATATAGCAAAAGGAAAAGTCCCAAATAGATAGACTTGTTCTAAGCTGATAGGTGGACCTTGAAAACGTAGAAGAAACTGGTATCTCCAGATGGCCAAACTTTCTTTGAACTGCCTGGACCTTGAAAGGCAGAAGTAACTGGAACGTCCAAAAATCCGACTTGTCCTTGATTTGTCAGATGACTGTCGCATTTTAGGCCATAAAAGATGTATGCATTTGTTGCTCGGGGAGCAGTACACAAGACGCATGATTGCTGAGTGTCTGTTCCCTTTGAGCTCATCGAATAATAAAGTTCTGTCAAACACTTAAACATCGGACTTCGAGAAATTTCTTCCACAAAACACTCCGTTCTCGTTAACAATTTTTCAGTTATAAATTCCATATTATACACTTTCTTTCCTCTTTCTTTCCATTGTACTGTCGTGGGGGGCTGGGGTTTTAGCCAGGAGATTGTTATCATCCTCCTGGCAATTACAAGAAGAACTCTCTGTAATACAACCTTATTTTCATGCACTATATTCTGTGGCATAATTCCTAGTATGAAACGAGCTGGTTCAAGGGGTAATTTTATGTTCAAACATTTTTTTATCTCTTCCTGTATATTTTGCCAGTACTCTGACACTTTTGGACAATCCCAAAAAATGTGGGTGTGGTCTCCTACCAGGTCACAACCCCTCCAATAAACCCCTGATTAGAGGTGTTGCCAAACGTAGAGGTGAGAAGGGGAGTCTTAAAGTATCTCATCTTAACTTTCCAATCAAATTCCCTCCATGTAGGACTGTTTGTTATTCTGTGTCCTTCTTTACATGAATGAGTCCAATCTTCATCGTTAATGATAGTATTCATCTCTAGTTCCCATTTCTCTTTGATATCAACATTGTTGACTCTTTTTGTAATATTTTATAAATATATGATATAATGTTCTTTTTAACCAATCCTTTAATTGTTAATATAAACAATATATTTGTTGACTGTAGGTATCTAAAACAGTTGGGCACTGGGAGGCCACATTTGTTTCTAAGATGTTCGAAGGACATTAGATCTCCTCCATCACACAACTGATCCAACTGGTTAAACCTCTTTTCTCCCCATGTCTTAAACCCTGTATCTAATTTAGATGGTAGAAAAATCAACATTCTGTGCAATTTTCATTGATCTTGATATTGATGAAGGGCGTCCCAGCCTCTCTCTCACTTTTCAGAGTGTTTCCTATCCAAATGTTATTGATTTTATTTACTTTCTGTGTATCTTGATTAAAAATAATTGCTATGTCTAGCGGCAAATTTGGGCAGATACTCTGTTCCATTCCCACCCACTGAGCCTCCCTGTCCTGGGTTATCCATACCACTACTGATATAAGTTGGGCTGCCAAGTAATAATTTTTTTAATTAGGCAAGTCAGGACCCGCGTTCTCTTTTGGGTTTAACAGTCTTTTCAGTTCAATCCTGGGTCTTTTGTTTTGCCAGGTAAATTTGGATAACCATTTATTGAGCGTTTTGAATGTGGATATAGGGACCCCTATGGGCAGGGACTGGAACATAAAGAGAAGCCTAGGTGGTATGTTCATTCTAATGCTCTCCACTCTCCCCAATAAGGATAGAGGGAGGATTTCCCATCTTTCGAGATAATTCTTTATTTCACATAGTAATTTACCATAATTAGTTTTGTATAAGTATGATATACCAAGGATCCCTAGGTATCTAAAGCCATAACTGTGGAATCGAAATTTAGTATTTGCGAGCTTTAATGCAAAAGACATTCTCTGTAGTATAAGTGTGGGTAGGTTACTGTAAAATTTGGACGAATCTTAAACTTAAAGCAACAGTAAGGTGTAGCGATCAGGGAGTTCAGTATAGGACTAAACATGCAAGGGAAGAAGTAGATAATTAGTGAAACTTTTGACTGGGCTGGAAATCTGAGGAGTCATACGTAGATATATTGCACAGCAGATATTTTTGTCTGCTTTTCAGATGGTTGACGTGACATATTTTCCGACGCGCGCTCTCTGTCCGCTGGTGGGAGTGTGCTCACCTGTCTGCATCGGGGCGGAAGTCCGCCATGCGCAATACAGAGAGCAGAGGAGAATTGTAAATGTGCGACCGTGTAGAGACAAAAATGACAAGCTTTTGTGTAAATAAGATAAATAGCATAAGGCTATTTAGTTTGTTTATTAAAAGGACAATGTATAGATTTGTTCTATAGGAAAAGTAACCATAAAAACATAAGAAATTTACAAACGAGAGGAAGCCATCCGGCCCATCAAGCACTTTTGGGGAAAACGTACCTAACAGCTCAGAGTTGGTAAAATCTTATCTAGCTCTGATTTAAAGGAACCCAGGGTTTTAGCTTGCGCTACACTAGTAGGAAGACTATTCCATACTCTAACTACACGCTGTCTAAAGAAGTGCTTCCTCAAATTCCTTTTAAAATGTTCTCCCGCTAAATTCCACTTGTGGCCACGAGTTCTAGTATGTCATGTCACTCGCCGTCCAGACCTGTTAGAATCTTATATACCTGGATCATGCCCCGACTTAGTCTCCTTTGCTCGAGGCTGAACAGATTCAGCTCAACTAACCTGTCCTCATAAGACATTCCTCTAAGACTGGGAATCATTCTCATAGCCCTACGTTGCACCTTTTCCAAGGCAGCAATGTCCATCTTAAGGTATGGTGACCAAACCTACACACAATATTCTAGGTGGGGTCTTACCAGGGAATTATATAATCGTAGCATCACTTCCTTTGACTTAAACTCCACACAGCTAGAGATGTAACCCAACATTCTATTTGCCTTTTTTATTGCTTCCCCACACTGGCGAGAGTGGGACATGGAAGCAGCAACATACACACTGAGATCTTTCTCATAATCAGCTACCTTTATTTCAGTGGAACCCATAAAATATCTGTACTTTATATTTCTGCCATATTTCTGGATGTGGCAGTGTGTGAGGAGATGGAGACTCTGATAAAGTATCATAAGGCTAATAAGAACACAGCAAGGCGTAACAACAAAAGGATTAAGCAACTGGAGGTTCTGAGGTTATGGCAAGGGGAGAGGCCTGGAGAGCAGAAAGTGATGAGAGAGTGATGAGTGAGAATCAGGCAGGAGTCAAAGGTAAAACAGAGGAATTACGACTTCCTCTGTATCAGGGACTGTATCTGTTAGTAGAAGGGCCACCTCTGATATTTAAGGGCCACTTTCCAGTAATAGAGGGCAAGATAAAGTTCAGAGGGGAAGAAACAGAAGGATGAAGAAAGTTGTTTATATGGGTACAGGGAAGTGAGCGACCTGCGGCGGCAGACCGTGAAGGAAGGACTGCGAAGGAGTGATATAATAATAGAAGGCCAGGCATGTGGGTTTAAGAAAAAAGGGGGTGATATAAAGGTGGGGTGCGGAGCAAGTGGTAGGGCTGCAGAAGGGCTGATGCATCTGATGGACAGCCCTAACCCTCCATGTAGTGGATGGAGTCAGTTTCAGGAGATAGAAACGGATAGTGAGGAAGGAGTAGAGGAGGATAATGCAGATCATAGAACAGTGGGAAGAAGGAGGTGCTGTGAGACTCCCGATAGGGACACTCTGATGCTCCCCCTGGTGGTGAAAGGAGCACAGACACAGTATGTGTCATGGGCAGAACAGTCCTGGCAGACGGAGCTTGAAAATGGATGAAAGTATTTGAGGAGGAAACTATGGGACGGCTCTTGGTGATGGGGGACATAAAAGCAGTTCAGGCTTGTGTCCTGGGGGTAGACGGAATGGAGAGAATGCTGGCAGTGGAGACAGGGACTCCGTGACTGAGTGTGGCTGAAATGAAGGTGGAGCCCGTAAAGGAGGGGGAGAGCCCAGCTGCCTATCTGCAAGCCCAAGAAAAGCGGTGGAGCACTGAGACAGAGCAGGACCTACAGGATTCGGTGTTCAGAGGTCTGTACCGGAGGGCACTGCAGGACACGCTCCTGAAGCCAGTGAGAAGCAGGCTAAGGCAAGTGGTGGGGCTTATTACTATTCCTGAGAAGCAGCTGATCCACGCTATTGACTTGTACAGAGAGGAGGAGGACTCTGCTGAAGAGCATGAGAGGGAGCTGACGAAGAAATTGAGTCAGTCACCGCCAAAAAAACAAGGCCACTAATTGGCCTCCGGTTCCTAATTAAAACAGGTGAGTAGATACAATGGATGGGGGTTTCCTCAGAGGGCACCCATTTACTCACAAATTTGATGATCCTAGACCCTGGGGAGACTGGGGAACAGGCTGATTCAGCTGGTGTGCTGGAGCTGTGATCAGCATAGACACACCTGTCCAACCTGCATGTTCTAGAATCTTGCATGACGACAGACTGGATAATATTAGGCCCTGGGGGAGTAGCCATTCAGATACGGAGGACTGGTGGGAATGGTACAACACACCAGAGGAGGATCCCCCCTTAGCAGTGGCTTTTAATCAGCCCACGCTAAATCTGGGAGAAATGATGGGGCGAGCAAAGCAGGTGGTTTGGGTGCCGACAGAACATGAAGGAGTGCAGGCAGCAGCAGGAGAGAAGCTGGTAAGGAGTCAGTCGAGTGCAGAGAGTGTAGGAGATTTCAGAGGTTTGTGGTTGTGGAGCATGATAGGAGTGCAGTGTGAAGGGAAATAAAGGACAGAGGAATGTTGGCAGGAGATGGAAGTGCCTGAGGAGGTGTGGTTCCGCTTTGGAACCCCGCCCCTCCCATCTGTGGTCAACCTTCCCCTTCTCAGTCTCTTATTTCTGGCCAGACGCGAGATCTTCATGGTTTATGCAGCGTGCAAGCGTTTTTCCCCTCCTTGTGTTCCTGTCTTCCTGTGTACCGATCTCGGCTTCGCCTCCTAGGCTCCGAGTCATGCCTGGCGCGCTTACTGCCATCTACGATCAGCCGACCTGGATTACCGACAGCGTCTGCCGTTTCAGCCCTCTGACAGCCGACGCCGGACCCCCAGTTACATAGGATGGATGGATGGATTCGAGCTTGTATTTGAAATAGAAACATCGCAGCGGTTCTCAGGCAAGAGCTGGACATATTTATTTTTCAGCTTGTTTTTGGGAAAAGCAAGAAATATAAGCTTTGTGCGTCTGTACTCTGGTCTTACTCCCTGCACACATTGATGGCACGGAAGGACAGTCACTGCAGTCACCTATTCTCACACTGACTTTCTCCTTTAAGTGCTGATACTGCAGAAGAAGATGGATCATTTGCTTGCTTGCTTAATAACCACAAGCACCCATATTGCAGAATGAATGAGACTGAAGTGGATGGAAGGCCACGTCATTCTGTCTGCAGTGAAAGAAATAATAGCAGGAGTTGGAATTGATTATGATTATGGAGAAAATGGCTGGCTATGGTGAGAAAGCTGTGGAAATTTGTGCCAATTCACATCGGTGAGGGCATAAAGGGTAATTTCTTTCAGTATGGGATGAATTCACATATTTGTGCGAGGAAGGTAACAAAAGTTCACTAAAGTACACAATATTAAATTTGAATATCTTTAATTAAAATGTTATGTACAGTATAACACTGCACCTTTTAACACTTTGCATGTCTGGCAGTGAAGGTCACATTCAGTTTGCTGAATGTATTCTCAGTTTTAAATGGTCGGCCTATTTTTCCTTCTGCTGGATGATGTACCCAGTTATCTTATAAACAAAGAGTATAAAGAACAAGTTGATGTTCTGTGTGTCTGATACCTGTACCTGTTTGGCAAAGCAGTATATAGTTACTGCCTACATTTTTGGCTGTGCATGTGTGATTTTGATGGGAATATTATATTTTTATATCTGTGTATAGATTTTTTCAGCAATAACTGAGTTTATCCTTCTGTACAGTATTTAAAGTTTTGGTAATTCATGATTTATTTGTATTTGTGCAGTGTGCAGTTACCAGGTTATAAATAAACAAATAAATAAATGTGACATCAGAAGAGATGTACAATGACAGTAAAATGTGTGAAAGTAATGGAATGTAAAAAATGTGTGCGAGTCTCCACATGTATAAAGCGGCTGTATACCGTAGGAAAAGGAAAAGGAGCAATGGATGAAATACATAAAGTGCTTACTGTCCAAAACAACAATGAGTCATGTTCGGCGTAACATAAATATTCAGTGAGTTAACCCTTCGAACACAAACGCAACATGCGTTTTTCGTACCTATTAATCTGAAGCTCTTAACTTTGGATATGCATAATGCACAGACAAGAATCATATGTCTTTGGAATCAAGAGAACTATCAGCTAACTTCACCAAGTCACCATATGGATGCAAAATCAAAGATTTCTGCCTGGCACTAAGCATGTATTCCTCTGTCACGTCACCGGTGGGAAGTAGGACCCAAATGCAAGCTGTAGGGCAGAATCCCCTTCGTGGGGAGTTTTATTGACAGGCAGGTTTGGGCACAGAGACGCAAACAGACAAGGACACAACTGGAGAAGATAGGACTGGGCACTTTACCAGACTAAGGAATGGGAAAACACAAGGAAGCTGATAGTGACTGACAGAAGGGGAGGAACATGGGATGAGACTAATAGACACCAAGCGTGGCTCATCAGGGAGGAGAACTGGAGGGTAAGGTTGATTAAATGGGCAAGATATGACAGTAAACGCCCCCCTCCCAATCCTGTGCCCTCTGGGTACAAGGGCATCATTAAGGGAGACTAACCCCCAGGACACAACTCATGACAGGCCAGGTAATCCAACAGGGATGCTGACTATGGACCAAAAGACAGACAGTGGGTGTCAGTGGGTAAGTGGGAACAAAGGACACAGTAGAAGGAGACAAAAGGGAGGGATTGGGCATCAAAAGGACCAAAGATGGCACAGGGACAGACAAGGCAGGACACAACCAGACAAGACAGGCAAGCAATGGAACCAGTGCAACAATAATATGGCCAGGAGAGGGGAACCTAAAGCGGGAAGCAAGAGTGACTGGAGTGGGGGCTGGAACAGTGAAATCGGGCTAAGAGGTGAAACCAGGGAGAGCCACGGGGAAGCAAGACTACAGACCAAAGACTGAGGTATTAGGAGGGGCAAGACACTAGGTAGCATGGGAGGTAAAGTGAACAGTTCAGGGCCTCTGATGGGCTCCGGGGTGCCGCAGAAGGGTCACGGCCAGGGGGGCCTTTGGAATCCTGTCTGGGTCTGTAGAAGCTCCACTCGTCTGCAGCAGCCGAGGGAAGAACAGCATCGGTAGACGGCGAGGGGTTGGCAGAGTCGGAGGGTGTCGAGGGGCAGGCAGGACAGGAACTGGACCAAACCAGGGACCCTGCAAAACAAAAACACAGGCCAGTACCAGCGCCATGAGGAGACCGGATGTGGTTCCTTTTGGGAATCATTGAATGGGATACCCTGAAAGACCATCTTGGACCAAGCCTGGATCAGGAGGCAGGTCTGGGTAGCATAACCTCGTTTTTTCCTCCTGGACCTCAGCACACGACTGGATTTCCGTTGACCCTGCCGTTGTCGCGGCAATAGCCTCCTCGGCTGGGGAAACTTTGGCCACGGGGCTGACAGCACGGAGTGGGACTCAGGTCAAGACCTGGAGGCTCCCACTCCATGTCCTCCGGGGGAATGTCCTCCAGGTCAGCCCCCTCTGGGCTGGCATTGTCCGGAGAGTCTGATGCCAGGCTGGTGATGCCTTAATCCAGGCTGACTGTGCCTTAATCCATACTAAATGTAATTAAACATAATGAAATTTAAAAGAATAAAATGGTAATTAGAGGAAAATTTAATGTGCAAGTTTAAAAAAATGGGCTTTTCCTTTTATCCAGATGTCTGCAAGCGCTGTGACTCTGTGATGAATGGTGACGTATGAGATCCTGAGAATGGGCGACGCTTCCAAGGATGGGTGGCAGGTGGCATTTCCCAGGAATTACAGGCTGGAGATGCCTGAGGAGCTCTCCTGGAGGGAAGACAGAAAGAGAAGAAGGGAACAAGCAGAGGCTGTGGGGAGAAAAAGACTGCAGAACCAGTTTAAGTTGTACAGGTGGATTGTACAAATGCCCTCAAGGCTTGGTCCACGAGGGTTCCTGTTTTTAATTTAAAAAAGACAAATTAATTTTAAATTAAGTTTAATAAATTAAACATCTGTCTAGTAGTTAAAACACATACAATCGATTAACTTACCTAGTGATTTCCGACTCCAAAGCAAAATAATAAAGATTATTGCAGCGTTCTACTTGGGGAAAAGGGATAAATTAAATAAAGGGTAAACTTTGGAATCTAAATCAAAAACAGCAATATCATATCAAGGGTCTTCAATACCTTTTTCCAGTGTCTGCTCCCTTTCCATGTAGATACTGATATAAACATGTACCTTTAAAATATATTGTGTTTAGTTTATAAGCTTATTTCATTATAACAAACAAGCACAATCCATAAGTGCACTAGGCCTAACACACGGTTCAGAATCCTCCTACCCCACCTTACACCAGCCACATGGACACCATCACACTAGACACTAAACAAAAGTACCAAATGTGTTTTTCCTGGTATCACTGGGCCCCACAAACTCTTGCCATATGTTGTTTATGTTAAAGTTGTCCAGCTCGTCTTTCTGCATATTGCAGACTAACAGACTGTTAAGTCCATCGTGGCCCATAGTAGCCCTTAGCCATGTCTTTAGTCTGCGCAATGCACTGAAGCTCCTCTCAGCTTCACATGAAGACACTGGAACCACCAACAAAATTCTGACAAGGAACTCAATCTGGTCAAACAAGCCTGAAGGGCCAGTGCTTTGAACAGGATCTTAGTCCGTATTCAATAAGCCTTTAGGTGAAAGGAGGTGTAAGAATGAGGATCTTTCCCCTTTTTTAGCATGAGAAATATTAGCTTGGGCAAGAGGTTCAGGTTGTTGAACATGTCCAATAGGAGAGAGGACAACTGGGGCCATAACTTTTTATAGAACTCTGAAGGAAAGCCATCGGGTCTGGGACATTAACCACTTTGCGAAGCAGCCGCCATGGTGGTCAGTTCAGTTACAGTGAGAGTGATAGTGACATCTAAATCATTCACAGCCACACATTCCTATGAAGGAATGGCTAAATCCCTAAAGAAACTATTGAACTCTAGACAACAAGTGAGAGGAGAAAAGCTTGAATGCATTATTCATTTCTAGAGGATTTGCTCGTAATAATGAGACCTTGTTTGCATCAGTAGTTCAGCAGTGTGTTGAGACACTAGAAATTCAAACTCTGCTTGTATCGTTAGATGCTCCTTATAAACATCAGCAGATGGGGAGAAACATATCAATTGTCAAGATCTGCTTCACGCTGTGTTAAATATGCCATCTTCTCCTTCCACAGCTCTCTATTATTGCTTACATATCAGATAATCTGCCCACTGGTATCAGTCTGCAAGGTTTCCAGCGATATGGAAACAAATACATCTGGAGATTTATTTAAAGAAAGAAAATTGGCAATTTGTTGTGAAAGAAAATCAACAAAGAAAGCAACTGAGTGTTGAACCGTCAAGGACACCATGTTCTAACAAAATTTTCGAGGAGACTGGAGCATGATCTGAGAAAGCTATTTTATCATAGCTACTTAGATATTGAGCAAGAAGTCTTATCAACTAAGAAATAGTCAATTTGGGTAAACGTGTGATGAATCTGAGAGAAAAAAACTATACACTTTTCGAGTGGGATTAAAGAATTGTGAAAACACCTGACACATTAAATTCTTTGGTAAAAGAATTTATCATTTCGACAGATTTTGAAGGCAGAGCTATCTTGGGGGATGGATGATCTAATTTTGGATTAAAGCGACAATTTAAATCACTCCCCAAGATAAGGTGATATTTAGAGGTATCAGGTACCAGTGAGAACAGACGCTTAAAGAAAATATCATCACAATTAGGAGCACATGCGTTAACCAATAGTACAGGCGTAATGAACAATAAACTAGTAATTATGACAGATCTCCCATTTGGATCGGGAATCCACATCAGATATGCAAAGAACAAAGGGAATAGATGTATGCAACAATATTGCTACATCCCTTGCTCTACAGCAGAATGATTGTAGAATGATAGATGTGATCTGCCCATCCACAACTCTGTCGTCTGATGGTTTAAAATGAGTTTCTTGAAAGAGCATCATACGAGCCCTTCAGTGATAAAGGTATTGCAGTATTTCACTGTGTTTGATAGGATTATTAAGGCTGTTATAGTTAAAACTAAGCAATTTACAATAGTATCCCCCCACACCTCCCTGGTGAGTCCCAGGTTAATCATTACTAAGGCGTACTCCTAACTGAAGTCTGCTATGAAAATTCGGGTTGAAGGCTGTGGCGCAATATGTTAGACTGACTGAAATAAAGCAGAGAAAACGTAATATAAAGAAGTAAGGAAAATTAAAGGTTAAAATGCACGGTAATTTCTTGTCATATCGCCGCAAATGCACATAAAGTACGTACGAATTTACACTGTTACAACAACCGATTGCTGCACATATCGCTTTTAAAGGTGAATGCGTACTTGCTTACCAGTTATATCCATCCCTGCGTATATAGCTAACAGAATGTCAAACACCATTGCTGTGCTCTAGAACTTGCAAAGTAACTTGCTTGCCTGCTAGTGGCACTCCAGTACATTTCTAAAAGCCTGCTCAGGCAGTGCCATCTTGTGGTTTGTCATATGTAGAAGCCTCAACAAGCCAAAAATCAGCTACTTTTTTTTCCAAAGGACAAAATTAATTTGTATCAGCTAAATGTATGAGTTTTTATAGCCACCGAGCTTATCTTATTGGAAGACAAAGCAGGACATTCACGTATCATGTAATTAATTTAAGAAAGCGGTATTTTGCCTCATTACGCGTGTATTTAAGCTGCAGTGTGGTGGAAGCTTATTACCTTTGAATAACATTCCTTTAAATATTATGCTTCAGCTCCATTTGCTTGAATAAAATAACGCTTCCTATTGTACTGAACATTCGCTATACAATTTGTTTTTATGAAACTTTCTTTAACATTTAAAAGAAACGTAGAACTTTCTACATCTGAACTACATAGCACGTCTTCGACATTCCCCGGTAAAATGGACGTTACGCAAGAGTTATGACGTAATACGCACGTAGCGTAATACAACTCATTAGCCAATTTCAACGTACGTACTATTACATTAATGTTAAGCGGACAGTGGGAGTAGTTTCCATAGAAACAACATAAATATTCTTTACCGTTTGCAGCACAGCAAACTCTACGAATGAAAATGGCGCTCAATTGAGCAGTTTGTTAGCTCTCCAAAATTTCCTTTTATTCTTCAAATTATATTATGCTACTTTGATTATTTACTCTTTTATACTATACTAATGTAGTACATGTCGATAAAATTATTGCATGTTTTTAATGTCATTAAAACTTGTGGTCTTTATTTTTATTGGGGGTGCTCTTATATCGAAGTGATGATGATAGACAGCTATTTGGTTAGTAAAATCTTCCCAAACTTCAAAAAATGTCACTGATCCCTAAAACGGCGGTGTAATTTGCCGGGGTGTCCACGATAAAATATGCGGAATGGTGGGAGATTGGCTATGCGAACGGAAATCCGGCACTAAACAATACAGACAGTTTTCTTTTTAATACGGCGCGAACCCGTAATAAACTGGACGGTAGGCACAGCCCGCCCCCCTGAGCACTGAGCGCGGACGGTACCGGTACACTGACCGGGGGCTGGGAACCCTTACGGTAATGGATGGTAAAATGTTTACCTAAAATGTTTAAGTAATTTGGGGCATTGCTTTCGTAATAAGGTAAATGCTTCAAGCTGACTATTGCATTTTAAAAAAAACAATGTTGCACAGAATTTAAAAAATACTCTTAGTTTCATCAGTGTTAACACAGTTCTCAGTAGCATTCATCTGGGTTTTCACTTGTGGAGCGCTGTTGTTTCCTATTCCATGTTAGTTATAATCGCCAGCACAGTTTTTTTTTCTGTAAACCCCACAATTTCCATTTTCCAAACCGCTTATCTTACTGGGTCTCGGGGTGTCCGGAGCCTATCCTGAAAGCAATAAACCCCACAATTATTCATTATAATCCATCCATCCATCCACTTTCCAAACCGCTTATCCTACGGAAGCAATAAACCCCACAATTACTCATTATAATCATGTGCGTAAATCGCGGAGGGGACGGAGGGAACATGCCCCCCATCCCCATCCGAGAGTTGTCCCCCCCCCCCCCAATAAATTATTTTAAAAAACGCACTCTCTATTATGAAAAATATATATACGTATACCTAAAATAATTGTGTAAGTAGAAAATAAAACAAACCCAAATAATGCATTTAGAAACAGTTGCGTCCCCCTCATTCCTCACAGTGGTTTGGCCTGCTGCCTGCTTTCCCAGTTCATCTCACCTACTCTACACACACACACGAGTCAGGTGTGTGGCTGCGGATCTATTAACGTTGAATTCCAGTAAGTAGGGTATTTTATTCACTTTAAATAAAGAGATTATCTTTAATGTAGTTAATGCATACTCATTCATAAATTCGTTTCGGCAAAAATGCTGATTACCGATGTAATTTCCCATGAATTTGATATATTAGCGACTAAAATATTACTTGTGTGGTTAACGTTCGCTTGTTTACAATAACTTGTTCCATAGTGCACTGCAACTAACGCGCCAAAGCAGTTTCCAATGCATTGTTTTATTTGTGACGACTTGGCATAATATTAACTTAACATTAACGGCCACAGTTAGCATATTGTTTAGCTGTGCATTTACTAAATGAGCACTGTGCTACGTCCAAACTGACCCCACTGTATTTTTTTGTATAATCAGTTTCTATTCTGTTCTTAAGTGTCTTAATTCATTTTAAATACAAATTTAAACGTTTTTTAATTCCTTGTTTTTATTGTTGTGATTATTTTATGTTAGTTTTACTTTCTTTGTGTAAAGCACTTTGAATTACCATTGTGTATGAAATGTGCTACAGCATAAACTCGCCTTGCCTTGCAGTGTCATAGACTAGGTAAAATGACAGAGAAAAGGAAAATGGACATAGGAACATTTTTCAGTGCACCTAAACGCCAAGTAACGAAACGAAAAGTTCACATATTATGGCAATTTGGCTTTTAGAATGGGTGTTTATGAAAATACTAATGTCACAATATCAATCGCAGGCAAAGGAGACAGAAATTATTGAGGGACAGGTAGAGCAGGGCCATTCAGATGTACAGTGTCAGGTAAGTGTGTTGTGCTTTTATTGAAGGGATAAGGACAGAATTTTTTTTTGGATGAACAATTTCTTTAATGTTTTCAGTAGATGAACATCACAGGCTCACCAATTTACAGTATGATCTGTCAATTTAACAAGTGTAATGTAAACAAGTTAGTTATTATGAGTATGGAAAACATCTTTTCCTGCATTATTTCTGCTTTAGGAGTCAGTCTGTTCTGAGACAGTGAGAGTAGAGGAAGGGGCAGATTCAGAACCAGGGAGGGAGCCGGAGACAGCAGAACAAAGAGATGATATTGCCAGCAGCAGCACAGGGAGCACAGTTTTTAGTTTAGATCTCAGTGCCTGCACAACTACCTCCCCAGTGTATCGAAAAACAAATGTTTTCAAAGAAGTCATTGACATTTCAAGAGAAATGGTATCAAGACTTTCCATGGCTAAATTACAGTCCATCAGTGTAAGGGGTGTTATGTTTTTACTTCAGCAAAGGTGTTTCAAACCAGTCCTCTTTAGGTCATAGACCTGATGCCGCTTTCGTTAGTACAGGCTTTAGAAATTGGAAGAAAGCCACTGAAAAATGTACAGCACACCAGACCTCTCAAGCCCACCAACATTATGTGACTGTCACTTAGGGGTGGGAATCTTTAGGTACTTTGCGATCCGATCCAATTACGATTCTGGGATCCACGATCCGATTCCAAAACGATTCTTCATATACAGTACATTTTTTTTTGCAAATATGCTTAATTCAAATTTAAAATTATATGTTTTTTTGTTCATAGTTAGAATCTGTTTGACAGTATTTCAATTTTAAAAATGACAAAGTGGAATAAAGACTTGTATTGCTTTTATTTTAACAATTATATTCAGGATGAGCAATTACTAAGGACGATTGTAACAACAAATGGGTTGTTTTCAGTTTGTTTAGAACCTTTTAACAAAGGAAGGAATGTCTTTTATTTATTTTTGTTTAGAACCTTTAGAATTATCTGCAGAGCTGCAATGAATTATCTTTCAATCAGACTGCAAAAAATATCAACATACAAATTAAATAACTTAAACTATGGTGGGATGTTGGATATTTATCTATTGTTGATAAGAGCAGTTGATAAGAGACTTCTTGCTCAATATCTGAGTAGCTATGATAAAATAGCTTTCTCAGATCATGCTCCAGTCTCCTCGAAAATTTTGTTAGAACATGGTGTCCTTGACGGTTCAACACTCAGTTGCTTTCCTTGTTGATTTTATTTCACAACAAATTGCCAATTTTCTTTCTTTAAATATATCTCCAGATGTATTTGTTTCCATATCGCTGGAAACCTTGCAGACTCATACCAGTGGGCAGATTATCTGATATGTAAGCAATGATAGAGAGCTGTGGAAGGAGAAGATGGCATATTTAACACAGCGTGAAGCAGATCTTGACAATTGATATGTTTCTCCCCATCTGATGATGTTTATAAGGAGCATCTAACGATACAAGCAGAGTTTGAATTTCTAGTGTCTCAACATACTGCTGAACTACTGATGCAAACAAGGTCTCATTATTACGAGCAAATCCTCTAGAAATGAATAATGCATTCAAGTTTTTCTCCTCACTTGTTGTCTAGAGTTCAATAGTTTCTTTAGGGATTTAGCCATTCCTTCATAGGAATGTGTGGCTGTGAATGATTTAGATGACACTATCACTGTAACTGAACTGACCACCATGGCGGCTGCTTCGCAAAGTGGTTAATGTCCCAGACCCGATGGTTTTCCTTCCGAGTTCTATAAAAAGTTATGGCCCCAGTTGTCCTCTCTCCTATTGGACATGTTCAACAACCTGAACCTCTTGCCCAAGCTAATATTTCTCATGCTAAAAAAGGGGAAAGATCCTTATTCTTACACCTCCTTTCACGTAAAGGCTTATTGAATACGGACTAAGATCCTGTCCAAAGCACTGGCCCTTCAGGCTTGTTTGACCAGATTGAGGTCCTTGTCAGAATTTTGTTGGTGGTTCCAGTGTCCTCATGTGAAGCTGAGAGGAGCTTCAGTGCATTGCGCAGACTAAAGACGTGGCTAAGGGCTACTATGGGCCAAGATGGACTTAACAGTCTGTTAGTCTGCAATATGCAGAAAGACGAGCTGGACAACTTTAACATAAACAACATATGCCAAGAGTTTGTGGGGCCCAGTGATACCAGGAAAAACACATTTGGTACTTTTGTTTAGTGTCTATTCATTAATGTAAGTTTGCTTTAAATTGCAGATGTTTTTTTTTTTTGCATAGAACAGTTACTGTAAATTGGTTATTTAATTGTTGATTTTGATACAAAACATTACTTATTTTATATCTTTTTCACAATAATAGTCATGTTTAAATTTTATTGTATGTTGATGGCTTGACCGTAAACAACATAACAAAAAATGCAATAAATAGTTTTGAAGAAAAACCTGCTTTGTCATTGAACCTGAGAAAAACTTTGAAAATAAGCATAATGACACAGTCTCCATGCTACAATAATAATGACAGAAGTAAAGTTTTTCACTGTGGGGACAAATCTTCATAAGTACAATTTGACTGTATTTGTGTCCCCTTCAAAAATTGCTTATGAGAAATTTTATATCTATTGTCCCCCCCCCACTGTTAAATAAAATTTACGCCCATGATTATAATAATTATAGCAACTGTATTTTCTGTATGGTTGAAGATCTGTCTGGTCTTTATTCATTTAATTATCACTGTAAATATCTGGTTAGCTATCTATCATTTACTCCTAAGAAAGCAAATTCAGACAGCGGTTGCCTGGATCAACACCCAGTACTGGGATGCCTGGAACCTGTGTGACGAGGTGATTGACTGGGGAGACGGTGTGGAGGAGTGCTCACGAGCGACACCCCCACTGTCCAGGTTGGGGGGGATAAGGAGGGATTGGGAAGGGCTACTTGGGAAAATGTGGAGGTATCAGAAAGGGGCCTCCAATGGTGAGATGGAGGGGGCGGAGGCTGGTATGAATGTAATGCATATGGTAAATGGAGGTGAGGAGAATGGATGTGAGGTAAGAGTGAATAGCTCTCCCTGGTTTTACCTCTTAGCCCGATTTCACTGTTCCAGCCCCCACTCCAGTCACTCTTGCTTCCCGCTTTAGTTTCCCCTCTCCTGGCCATATTATTGTTGCACTGGTTCCGTTGCTTGCCTGTCTTGTCTGGTTGTGTCCTGCCTTGTCTGTCCCTGTGCCATCTTTGGTCCTTTTGATGCCCAATCCCTCCCTTTGTCTCCTTCTACTGTGTCTTTTGTTCCCACTTACCCACTGACACCCACTGTCTGTCTTTTGGTCCATAGTCAGCATCCCTGTTGGATTACCTGGCCTGTCATGAGTTGTGTCCTGGGGGTTAGTCTCCCCTGTTGTCCTTGGTTTTTCCCTGGTCTGTGTGTCCCCTTAATGATGCCCTTGTACCCGGAGGGCACAGGATTGGGAGGGGGGCGTTTACTGTCATGTCTTGCCCATTTAGTCAACCTTCCTCCCCTTCTGTCAGTCACTATCAGCTTCCTTGTGTTTTCCCATTCCTTAGTCTGGTAAAGTGCCCAGTCCTATCTTCTCCAGTTGTGTCCTTGTCTGTTTGCGTCTCTGTGCCCAAACCTGCCTGTCAATAAAACTCCCCACGAAGGGGATTCTGCCCTACAGCTTGCATTTGGGTCCTACTTCCAACCAGTGACGTGACAGAGGAATACATGCTTAGTGCCAGGCAGAAATCTTTGATTTTGCATCCATATGGTGACTTGGTGAAGTTAGCTGATAGTTCTCTTGATTCCAAAGACATATGATTCTTGTCTGTGCATTATGCATATCCAAAGTTAAGAGCTTCAGATTAATAGGTGCGAAAAACGCATCTTGCGTTTGTCGAGTTCGAAGGGTTAACTCACTGAATATTTATGTTACGCCGAACATGACTCATTGTCGTTTTGGACAGTAAGCACTTTATGTATTTCATCCATTGCTCCTTTTCCTTATGGTATACAGCCGCTTTATACATGTGGAGACTCACACACATTTTTCACATTCCATTACTTTCACACATTTTACTGTCATTGTACATCTCTTCTGATGTCACATTTATTTATTTATTTATAACCTGGTAACTGCACACTGCACAAATACAAATAAATCATGAATTACCAAAACCTTAAATACTGTACAGAAGGATAAACTCAATTATTGCTGAAAAAATCTATACACAGATATAAAAATATAATATTCCCATCAAAATCACACATGCACAGCCAAAAATGTAGGCAGTAACTATATACTGCTTTGCCAAACAGGTACAGGTATCAGACACACAGAACATCAACTTGTTCTTTATACTCTTTGTTTATAAGATAACTGGGTGCATCATCCAGCAGAAGGAAAAATAGGCCGACCATTTAAGACAGAGAATACATTCAGCAAACTGAATGTGACCTTCACTGCCAGACATGCAACGTGTTAAAAGGTGCAGTGTTATACTGTACATAACATTTTAATTAAAGATATTCAAATTTAATATAGTGTACTTTAGTGAACTTTTGTTACCTTCCTCACACAAATATGTGAATTCGTCCCATACTGAAAGAAATTACCCTTTATGCCCTCACCGATGTGAATTGGCACAAATTTCCACAGCTTTCTCACCACAGCCAGCCATTTTCTCCATAATCATAATCAATTCCAACTCCTGCTATTATTTCTTTCACTGCAGACAGAATGACGTGGCCTTCCATCCACTTCAGTCTCATTCATTCTGCAATATGGGTGCTTGTGGTTATTAAGCAAGCAAGCAAATGATCCATCTTCTTCTGCAGTATCAGCACTTAAAGGAGAAAGTCAGTCTGTGAGAATAGGTGACTGCAGTGACTGTCCTTCCGTGCCATCAATGTGTGCAGGGAGTAAGACCAGAGTACAGACGCACAAAGCTTATATTTCTTGCTTTTACCAAAAACAAGCTGAAAAATAAATATGTCCAGCTGTTGCCTGAGAACCGCTGCGATATTTTTATTTCAAATACAAGCTCGAATCCATCCATCCATCCTATGTAACCGGGGGTCCGGCGTCGGCTGTCAGAGGGCTGAAACGGCAGACGCTGTCGGTAATCCAGGTCGGCTGATCGTAGATGGCAGTAAGCGCGCCAGGCATGACTCGGAGCCAAGGAGACGAAGCAGAGATCGGTACACAGGAAGACAGGAACACAAGGAGGGGAAAAACGCTTGCACGCTGCATAAACCATGAAGATCTCGCGTCTGGCCAGAAATAAGAGACTGAGAAGGGGAAGGTTGACCACAGATGGGAGGGGCGGGGTTCCAAAGCGGAACCACACCTCCTCAGGCACTTCCATCTCCTGCCAACATTCCTCTGTCCTTTATTTCCCTTCACACTGCACTCCTATCATGCTCCACAACCACAAACCTCTGAAATCTCCTACACTCTCTGCACTCGACTGACTCCTTACCAGCTTCTCTCCTGCCGCTGCCTGCACTCCTTCATGTTCTGTCGGCACCCAAACCACCTGCTTTGCTCACCCCATCATTTCTCCCAGATCCAGCGTGGGCTGATTAAAAGCCACTGCTAAGGGGGGCTCCTCCTCTGGTGTGTTGCACCATTCTCCCACTACTCCCGTCCTCCGTATCTGAATGGCTACTCCCTCAGGGCCTAATATTATCCAGTCTGCCGTCATGCGCATCCCGTCTTTCTCTCGGCAAGGCAGCGGATCTATCAGCCGATCCCACTCATCCCTCACTCCAGGATCACTGAAATCTCCCATCGCAATTAACAACTGTATTTATCCTATTTCCAATTTAGCACATTGCTATATTGTTCCTGTATAAATGGTCTCCACTGTTCTAAGATTTCCCAAACCTTTCCAATAACTTCTTCTAATCCGTATAAGCTATACTATCCCTGCTGGACAACAACCTTTGTTGCAGAAGGGTGAACTGTCCACTGAGTACCTCTACTCCCCCTTCGTACATTTTATGTCATCTGCAGCTGACACAAAGCATCTCTGCCTAACAAATTCACTGGGATATGCTCTGATGTTAGTTTAGACATATTTACATTTTTGGCCCCTATCTGAACCTCTACTAAACAAGATTCTGGAACATGCAGGTTGGACAGGTGTGTCCAGGCTGATCACAGCTCCAGCACACCAGCTGAATCAGCCTGTTCCCCAGTCTCCCAGGGGTCTAGGATCATCAAATTTGTGAGTAAATGGGTGCCCTCTGAGGAAACCCCCATCCATTGTATATACTCACTCTGTTCTAATTAGGGACCAGAGGCCAATTAGTGGCCTTGTTTTTTGGCGGTGACTAACTCAATTTCTTCGTCAGCTCCCTCTCATGCTCTTCAGCAGAGTCCTCCTCCTCTCTGTACAAGTCAATAGCGTGGATCAGCTGCTCCTCAGGAATAGTAATAAGTCCCACCACTTGCCTTAGCCTGCTTCTCACTGGCTTCAGGAGCGTGTCCTGCAGTGCCCTCTGGTACAGACCTCTAAACACCGAATCCTGCAGGTCCTGCTCTGCCTCAGTGCTCCACCGCTTTTCTTGGGCTTGCAGATAGGCAGCTGGGCTCTCCCCCTCCTTTACGGGCTCCACCTTCATTTCAGCCACACTCAATCACGGAGTCCCTGTCACCACTGCCAGCATTCTCTCCATTCCGTCTACCCCCAGGCCTGAACCGCTTTTATATCCCCCATCACCAAGAGCCGTCCCATAGTTTCCTCCTCAAATACTTTCATCCATTTTCCAGCTCCGTCTGCCAGGACTGTTCTGCCCATGACACATACTGTGTCTGTGCTCCTTTCACCACCAGGGGGAGCATCAGAGTGTCCCTATCGGGAGTCTCACAGCCCTCCTTCTTCCCACTGTTCTATGATCTGCATTATCCTCCTCTACTCCTTCCTCACTATCCGTTTCTATCTCCTTCTCCTGGAACTGACTCCATCCTCTACATGGAGGGTTAGGGCTGTCCATCAGATGCATCAGCCCTTCTGCAGCCCTACCACTTGCTCCGCACCCCACCTTTATATCCCCCCCTTTTTCTTAAACCCACATGCCTGGCCTTCTATTATTATATCACTCCCTCACAGTCCTTCCTTCACGGTCTGCCGCCGCAGGTCGCTCACTTCCCTGTACCCATATAAACAACTTTCTTCATCCTTCTGTTTCTTCCCCTCTGAACTTTATCTTGCCCTCTATTACTGGAAAGTGGCCCTTAAATATCAGAGGTGGCCCTTCTACTAACAGATACAGTCCCTGATACAGAGGAAGTCGTAACTCCTCCTGCTCTGTTTCACCTTTGACTCCTGCCTGATTTTCACTCATCACACTCTCATGACTTTCTGCTCTTTTCTCCAGGCCTCTCCCTTTGCCATAACCTCAGAACCTCCAGTTGCTCACTCCTTTTCTTGTTACACCTTTCTGTGTTCTTATTAGCTTTATGATACTTTATCAGAGTCTCCATCTCCTCACACACTGCCACATCCAGAAATATGGCAGAAATATAAAGTACAGATATTTTATGGGTTCCACTGAAATAAAGGTAGCTGATTATGAGAAAGATCTCAGTGTGTATGTTGCTGCTTCCATGTCCCACTCTCGCCAGTGTGGGGAAGCAATAAAAAAGGCAAATAGAATGTTGGGTTACATCTCTAGCTGTGTGGAGTTTAAGTCAAAGGAAGTGATGCTACGATTATATAATTCCCTGGTAAGACCCCACCTAGAATATTGTGTGTAGGTTTGGTCACCATACCTTAAGAAGGACATTGCTGCCTTGGAAAAGGTGCAACGTAGGGCTACGAGAATGATACCTGGTTTTAGAGGAATGTCTTATGAGGACAGATTAGTTGAGCTGAATCTGTTCAGCCTCGAGGAAAGGAGACTAAGTGGGGGCATGATCCAGGTATATAAGATTCTAACAGGTCTGGATGGCGGTGACATGACATACTAGAACTCGTGACCACAAGTGGAATTTAGCGGGAGAACATTTTAAAACGAATTTGAGGAAGCACTTCTTTACTCAGCGTGTAGTTAGAGTATGGGATAGTCTTCCTACTAGTGTAGCGCAAGCTAAAACCCTGGGTTCCTTTAAATCAGAGCTAGATAAGATTTTACCAACTCTGAGCTGTAAGGTAAGTTTTCTCCAAAAGTGCTTGATGGGCCGGATGGCTTCCTCTCGTTTGTAAATTTCTTATGTTCTTAAGGTTACTTTTCCTACAGAACAAGTTTATACATTGTCCTTTTATTAAACAAACGAAATAGCCTTATGCTATTTATCTTATTTACACAAAAGCTTGTCATTTTTGTCTCTACATGGTTGCGCCTTTACAATTCTCCTCTGCTCTCCGTATTGCGCATGGCGGACTTCCGCCCCGATGCAGACAGGTGAGCACACTCCCACCAGCGGACAGAGAGCGCACGTCAGAAAATATGTCACGTCAACCATCTGAAAAGCAGACAAAAATATCTGCTGTGCCATATATCTGTGTATGACTCCTCAGATCTCCAGTCCGGTCAAAAGTTTCACTAATTATCTACTTCTTCCCTTGCATGTTTAGTCCTATACTGAACTCCCTGATCGCTACACCTTACTGTTGCTTTAAGTTTAAGATTCGTCCAAATTTTACAGTAACCTACCCACACGTATACTACAGAGAAAGTTTTTGCATTAAAGCTCGCAAATATTAAATTTCGATTCCACAGTTATGGCTTTAGATACCTAGGGATCCTTGGTATATCATACTTATACAAAACTATTTATAGTAAATTACTATGTGAAATAAAGAATTATCTCCAAAGATGGGAAATCCTCCCTCTATCCTTATTGGGGAGAGTGGAGAGCATTAGAATGAACATACCACCTAGGCTTCTCTTTATGTTCCAGTCCCTGCCCATAGGGGTCCCTATATCCACATTCAAAACGCTCAATAAATGGTTATCCAAATTTACCTGGCAAAACAAAAGACCCAGGATTGAACTGAAAAGACTGTTAAACCCAAAAGAGAATACGGGTCTGGACTTACCTAATTTAAAAAAATATTACTTGGCAGCCCAACTTAGATCACTAGTGGTATGGATAACCCAGGAAAGGGAGGCTCAGTGGGTGGGAATGGAACAGAGTATCTGCCCAAATTTGCCGCTGGACATAGCAATTATTTTTAATCAAGATACATGGAAGATGTGCAGAACCACAAATATTGTGGAAGACCAGTTCCAGCCACTACATGGACTTTTCTCTCTCTTGCCTTCTGCTTAATGGTATAGAAGCACGTGTGCTGGTTCCTCCAGACTGTGTAACAGTTTCATACCACAAGTCATCAAAATTCTTCATGCACAATCATGCTAAAATCTCTGCCTAGGCAAATGCTATTCTAGTGCACCTCCTCAATATATGGTCCCCAATGATTCCAGTATAATCTCTCTGGTGTTTGTATATTACAGTTAACAAAAGCTGATTTAATTTTCTTTTGAACAATGATCCTTTTGTCAGAGAAGCCCTGTCTTGCAAATTTCCCATGCTGATATTTTGCCCTCAGTGAAGCTGCTTGGGTATGGGAGGTATTTTCTGCAGAAAATAAAATTAAAATGATAAAAAGAAACTTTGCCATTTAGTTTCCAAAGTCTCAGCACAATAATCCTGCAAAATGAAAATGAAATAGCACCATTTGCATTTTAATTTTCCACTCATGTATGAATCAGATTTGAAAAATAAAAAAATGTAATAAAATTTTTGACTTTTCATTTTCCAATTAGAATTTTCATTTCCTACTTTGCCTTTTTATTTTCAAGTTCACTACATGCAAATACATGTTAATCGGCGCTGTGGGCGGAGCTATGGATCACTGTTGCACTTTTTCAGTGCGTTTGCGAATTCCGTTGTCTTCCTGTTTCTTGGCCATGGTCAAACCTGTCGCCCAAACTAATGGCAGTCACACGCGGCTTAAGTTAGCTTCTTATTTACAGCACCACTAGAAGGGAATGTTTGTGCATGATGCAGTTTTTACAAGACATTTTGGAAATACAAAATATCGTATGAATAAATGGTTTGAGCTATAGAACATATATTTATTTCGTATAAGAAAGTCTTCCTGTATTGAAAATGGTGGAATTACCTGGACATAATATGATTTTTCATTTGTAACAGTAAACTGGTTGCATGACACTTTGGTCAATTGTTCACAGTCATTTGAATAAGAAGCCATATTTCCAAATGGAATGCAGAGGTCTTATTCATCTTGGGTAAGGCAAATATGAAATGCATAGTACACAGCAGGCATGAAACTCTGATGACACTGAAGTTAGCCTGGGCCAGATAGCTACCTAGCTGAAAACATGGCAGTCTGGCCAAGGCTAATTTCAGTCTTTCCTTACAATGGCGTACCTGTATAAATATGTGTGCCATAGCTTAAAAATTCTGTTTATATTTTATTTTGTATTTTCAAAATGTCTTAACTAAAAACTGTACAGTATGTGTAGCTGCGAACACTCCTTGTAGGCAAATTAAGCCGCGTATGACTTAGTTTGGGCGACAAGGTTGACCATGGGCAAGAAACACGAAGACAACGGAATCCGCAAACGCAGAGAAAGCGCAGCAGTGATCCGTAGCTCAGCCCACCGCCCCAATTAACGTACCTTGCTTAGCTGGACTATCTTAAATCCGAAAAATTATCGACCACTCGCATCAAGTGTTTTTAAGTAGTCAGTCAACAGCATGCCAGGTAGACTGTTACAGACATGCTCACAATAGACAGGAACAAATATGTACTGTATGATTTTAACTTTTATTAATGTTTTTGACTGTTAAACTTTATTCATTTTACCTGTGAAAATGTTAGTGGATTTACAGTTAGTGAAAGCTAATTGTTCTGCTGACAGTTTTCAAAGTTAGCAGAAATGCTAATCCACTAACGAAAAAGTGACCTCTGCTGATTAGCAGTTAGGGGAACCCTGCTCACCACTACGTACAGGCGAAGATGACGTTTGTCATATGACATAACAAATTAATAAAATATTTTTTATTATATATTTTTTTCAGCTGTTGTAGAAGAGATGTTTTGCTGCTTCTAGTATAAAATAACACATAGTAGGGTGTAAAATACGTTTCATTTTATGGCACCATAACATAACCTTCAGTAGTTGTACATGATCATGTCTCAAGATGCTCCTGTAGGTAGTAGCTCATGTTCAGCAAGGGTCTAATTTCCTTGCAGATTTTTGAGGAGTGTTGTAGAAAGATGGCATTCCACAGCTTGCAAGCTAGTAGCATATCCTACCTCAGTGATCTAAAATGCATTTGACAAACAATTTACATTAATGGTCTGCTACAGGTCCAAGAGGGAAGTACTACTCTGGTCATATCTGTGTGCTTCCAGTGAAGAACTACTCCCACGAGCTGGAGCAGAACTGCAACATCCTACTGCTCAAAACCGAGCAGCAAGTATGCTACACTATGCTGAGAAACATTTTGATGACATATGCTGCCCAAATGAGAATTACAGTAGCATTAGTTTTACCTTAAACAACCCTTAAGACATGCAGGACAAGCATGAGTGACTGAGAGAAAGTGTTTGCAGCAAGTATAAATTTGGGTCTGAGGGAGACACAAAGCCACTATTGTGCAAATCACTGTATCTGTTGTAGTGCTGCTCAGTAAAGTTGTAATTAATTACACATGCCAGACTCTGACTCTTAGTAAATCATTAAATACAATCCTAGATAAAGTATCCAGAATGCATCACCCCAAGATGTCTGGATTCCCCCTTTACTCTGCCCTCGTCTTAATTCAGGTCAGATCATCATAACATGACTTGGATATTCAGGTAACCATGGTTAGAGACACCAAAAGAGATGAAAAACACATATAAAGAGCATCTGCATAATTGAATCTTTATTGAGGCACAGCTCAGCATTATTTAAGATGCCTGGCGTCACAGAACACTGCCATGTTCATGCCATCTTTCTGTGTCTCGCTGGCGCTGTATCTCTGCACCTCCCATCTTAATGCTCACATCACATCAATCTTCTGCAAAAGAAAGCATGAATGTACAGAAAAGAATGCAGTTTAGGAAACAATAGGAATTGGAACCTATGCAAAACATTCAGTCACAGAGCATTTTCTCCATAGTTGTTGGAAATAGACTTGTTCACTGGTTTCAAGAGCAAAATAAATCATGAAGACCTTTGTGGTGAACACATGAATGAGACACAAGGACGGTTTTCTCTTACCTGTCCCAAGACTCAGCAGTGACTTCCTCTCCCTTGCCTCAAATGGTGACATGTTAAGTTTCTAAAGTAAAGTACAACAATGGTTGCTTTATAAACCATCCCCAAGGGTTACAAGCTAACTTGATGCAAAGCAACTGCTATATCATCTGTATCTTTTATTTTTAAGTGAGAGAGCAGCATACCTTTCTAGAGGCAAGAAGTACTTTTTGCATTTTGCCTAATGGTCAGCTTTACTTCAGAAAGGGATGGAGCTCGATCTCCTCCATCCTCAGCCTATCTGCCACTTTGACTGTAAGGCACTGTTTTATTAGATTACGACAGTCTGTCAAGGAACAGATTGGGAAAGTTGCACAGTTAGTCGGAAAATAATATTCCCTCTCGTGGAACTTGAGTCACGGAGCAAAGTGTAAGCTACTCACTTGGAGAGACCCATGGTGGGAATTTATAGTGGCCAGAAACGAGTGCCCTCTTCCTGCGGAAGGGGAGGTAGCCGCACACCAGCTCAAAGAGCGTGACCCCCACCGACCAGACCGTGGCGGGGCCAGCTCGGTACTTCCGTTTGCGGAACCACTCTGGGGGAGCATAGGCATTTGTCCCTGAAACAACAAGGTGAAAATCTCACAAAACTTTTCGTACAGCTGGGTATTTTTCCTGAAGCAAGCCAGGTTAGGACCCAAGAATACAAATCCAACTTCCCTACAGGGAGTTTAATCACAAGTCTAGTTTTGTTGAACACTGGGTTAAACACTACCTGCTACTAATCCAGAATGACAGGCTTTTAATTAACCTCTCTTACTGACCTGCAAATTCCCTGTAGGCATCGTCCATCCATACATCTCCACATCCAAAGTCGATCAGTGTGACCTCTAGAGTTTCTGTATTGACTAGGAGGTTCTCCGGCTTCAGGTCGCGATGCAGGACGTTAGAGTCCTGGCAGTGACGCAAAGCGCGGAGAACCTGCAGCAGTACATGCTTTGCCACTTCTTCAGTGAGGAATCCTCCTTTGCTTTTGCAAAATTCATGGAGATCCAGGCATGGGTCCGGCCTTTCCAAAATCAGGATATAGTCATTGACCCCAATAAACCAGTCAATGAGCTTAATGATATTTTTGCAGGGAGCCGGAAGGCTGACGAGGGTCATTATGGCCACCTCCATGGGGACGGGCTCGTCAACTCCAAGCTATGAAGGGGACGTACATATGTTAAGAACATAAGAAATGTACAAACGAGAGGGGGCCATTTGGCCCATCAAGCTTGTTTGGGGAGAAGTTAACTAATAGGTCAGAGTTGGTAAAATCTTATCTAGCTCTGATTTAAAGGAACCCAGGGATTTAGCTTGCACTACACTAGCAGGAAGACTATTCCATACTCTAACAACAAGCTGAGTAAAGAAGTGCTTTCTCAAATTCAGTTTAAAATGTTCTCCCACCAATTTCCACCTATGGCCACGAGTTCTAGCATTTAAATTAATATTGAAATAGCCATTTGGCTGAACAGCATCCAGACCTGTTAGAAACTTATATACCTGGATCACATCCCCCCTTAGTCTCCTTTGCTCAAGGCTAAACAGATTCAGCTCAGCTAACCTCTCCTCATAAGACATTCCTCTAAGACTAGGAATCACTCTCGTAGCAATACATTGCACCTTTTCCAAGGCAACAATGTCCTTCTTAAGGTATGGTGACAAAACCTGCACACAATATTCTAGGTGAGGTCTTACCAAGGATTTGTATAATCGTAGCATCACCTCCCTTGATTTAAACTCCACACACCTAGAGATGTAACCCAACAATCCTTTTGCCCTTTTTTATTGCTTCCCCACGCTGGCCAGAGTGGGACATGGAAGCATCAACATACACACCGAGATCTTTCTCGTAATCAGCTATCTTTGTTTCAGTGGAACCCATAAAATATCTGTACATATCTTTATATTTCTGCTCCCTGAATGGGTTACCTTACATTTATCTATGTTAAATTACATCTGCCAGGTATCAGCCCAGTCGCTAATTAGATCCAGATCCCGTTGTAGCCTCTCTGCTGCTAGATCAGTACCTGCTACACCACCCACCTTGGTGTCGTCTGCAAATTTAACCAGTTTACTGTATGTATTGGCATGAATATCATTAATGTAAATTAGTAACAATAGTGGTCCTAAAATTGAACCCTGCGGTACCCCACTATGATTGCAGGCCCACTGTGACATTGTGACTCTAATAATGACTCGCTGCTTCATGTCAGTTAACCAGTTTTCAATCCAAGCTGCTACAGTTGCTAAAATCCCTACAGCTTTGAGCTTAAGCTAGAGCTGCAACTGTTTAGACAGAAATTAATCTAAAGAAACCGAGCTCCTTGGCTGAGGACACTTACCATTTCTATCTGCATGCCACCCTTTCTGGCATACTTTATGGCCACCTAAAGGGGGAAAAAAATTAGTGTATTGAGATGGTGTCACATTTTACAGGATAAGATGGATCTCTGGACAGATATCACTATGCATGTTGTGATCACACCACTTGGGGACTTACTGGGAGGCCATCGCTCTTCCGACTTCCGGCATAGACAGCTCCAAAACCACCTTGGCCGAGGAGCTTCCCCTTGAGATATAGCTCCTCCAAAGGTTCTACAACATTAGACAGGTACACTTGAAGAAAAGAATCCATACGGCACTTTCTCCATGAGAACAGACTTGAGGATACTTCACTATTAATTTTAAATAGCATGCATTAATATTTCATTACCGCATACCTATCCTAGAGTTTGGTCTGTTAAATCTGCATTATCATTAGTTTTCCTATTAGATGCCTATGTCAGAAAAAGTTAACTTTTTTAATTAGAATTCTCATTCTCTCTCAAAGACAGTCATCTGTTGATTCAAACCTTTGCGGGGCATTTTGAATCCCAGTTCTTGGGTGTCACGGCGAGGCGCTTCGGCAGTCTGCGCTTCGCTAGTCTGTGCTTCCTGACTCTTCCTCCTTTTCTTCGACGGAGATTCGTCGAGAGTATCGGAGTGGGGTCGCTTGGTGGCCATTTTATCTCTAAATCAAAAGAATTTTATTGTATGTTACGCTGTTCGATGTGGATAACACTTTACACTAAAACACATAACTTATAATGGGTACTACCTAATAAATTAAAGGCGATTTAATCGTACAGCTCAAAACTGTATTTTTCTAATATAGTATGACATATCTGCTAAAATCAACCAATAATAATCGATACCGTATAAGTTATAAGGATTCGTTGTCGGAAGAGAGTAAATAAGTCCCTCACCATGCACAGAACGATGAAAATGATTGATAAGACATCCTGAATTCTAGAATGACGCGCGTTTTAATGCACGGGCTCACCCAGGCTAGATCCCAGGGGCGCAATCCCCGGTCATAAAATGCAAAAATAAATGACGTATTTGAAAATATTATTTTGCAGTAATATAGTTAGTTGAGAGTTTGTTTTGTATGTTTGTTTATGCTGAATATATGCTGTATATATTGTGTGTCCTGGATATTTATACAATAAGTCCATTTTTGTACTTACTCATACTCATATTTATTCCAGCATCTTTGCCCGCTGTGTGACGCACACAAGAGTTTTGTCCCAATTTGTCCGTCAGTTTTATGGTTATTTTGTTCAAAAGTAATACTAGAATCGATATTCCTTTGTGCACCGCTAGAGGGGGTTATAGCCTCACGGGAACATTAGTTGAAGTTTCGCGGGATTTTCTTCAGGTAAAGAAACGCCTGGAATACGAACACCGCGGATGTCTCCCGTCTGTGCTCTTTTAGTTTTAGAACAGGTTAGTACAGTAAATAATTACTGTTTCATGTCCCAAATGTTACACACAGGTGTTTAACTGTATTGTCAAAATGGTAAAGTGATTTAAAGTGCAGGATTGCTCTTCGCTTCTTACAAACCGAACATTAACGTGGTTTGTGAAAAGGGTGCCCGTGTTAGTCATCTTTTTATATATATATCTTATTATTAACATGTTAAATGTCTAATTGTTTTTTTACGCTGCCTGGTATCTTGTCCTGGCATTTATGCAGTTTAATTAGAAGTTATTTTCACTGTTACACTGAACCAGAATGTGAAAAAGTATATATTTGTCATTGTTCAATGTTGCTCAGACTATATCGGCCACTATATCATGGCCACAATTAAGCACGGATCTATGGACGGCTTTCCAGTTTATTTTGCTCTGCATAAATTGAGATTTATATAACACTTATTGTTAAATGACACGATACAGTATATAGAGATGTATTCTGACTGTATTTGAATACGTTTGAGAGTGATGATGTGACATGTTGAATAGGGATTTTCTTTAGATAAAGTACATACACCACTGATGTCTCCCGTCTGTGCTCTTTTAATTGAAAAACAGCCATCATCTACGTACATTTTCAACTGTGCGCGGTCCTGGGACCTGTAACAGCTGCATCACTGCACTATGGCCCACTTCTGTGTCTTTGCATACTGTGCTTTGGATTATTTCATTTTTTTACCGAAACACACGCATGTGCGCAAACGCACATACGGTATATCCTGGAAAGAAGAAGGTGTATAACTCACAAAATCGTTCATTCAGTTGGGTATATATGCCATTGGTGTCTTTTTGTAGTCTTCCTTTTGTTGTTGTTGTTGTTGTTATGTGCACATACATTGAGAGCAAATGAAATTGTATCAGAAATAAACACATTGTTAAAAGTTAACTTAGAAGTCATGTGTAGTTCAATAATGATTAACTTTTTTTCATGGATAGAACTGAATAATTTTAATATGCTAAAAATCTTACACATGAATTATTCATTTAACAGTTTTTATTTTTAACAAACACTGGTGTGTTCCTCACTTGTTCTGAGTGTGAAATGTATAGACTTTTTAAAATCCACGTACATCGCTAAGATAACATTCTCAAACATTACTTTTCGATGTTTACCACGTTATTTGTAGCTTTTTTGAGAAAAGCTGTTTTGTAAATGAAATTATTAACATAAGGCAATTTAGTTTGTTTAATAAAAGTACAATGTATAGACCTGTTCTATACGAAGGATAACCTTAAATGACTTCTGTTGTGATTAGACGTGAAGCAGAGGGCCTGAGCTGAGGACCTGACGGTTGTGTGGTTTTCGCTCACTGAGACGAGAGACACAAACACCCTGCTCTCAGTCGGTCAGTATTCCTGTAAAATGCAGAGGTGAGACTGCTAGTGGAAAATTGCTGACTGCAGCGTCAACAACACATTTAAACAGCAGCACAAAGAAAATGTTCCACAAATGCAGGACATCTGTATCCTTACAGCACACATCAGACACGCTGACCCTCAGGCTGAGCTCCTCCAGGCTCTGTGCTCTCCCGCTTCTCGTCAGTCTCTACACAAATCACTGCTGCTCCAGTGAAGATCCTGAATTTTGCAGGTGATACTACTGCGTTTGCCATCATAACTGAAGGCGATGAGTCTGCCTACAGACTGGAAGTCGTACAGCTGACTATCCAGTTCTGAACTCACATTATCCCAAATGTCCACATGCTTAGACTCCTCTCATCATCAGGGAGGAGCGTCCCTGGGCACTGTAGAGTAGATGGATGAGAGCAGGCTGATAACAAGGCTGTCATCAATTTTATGTGACACCTCTCACCCCCCCCCCAGCAGACTATGGAGGCTCGGGGCAGCTCCTTCAGTAAGAGACTCAGACACCCGGCGTGTGACAGAACGGTACCGCAGGTCATTGGGCCCCACAGCAGTCAGGCTTTATAATCTGCACTCTGCTCATTGAACTTTTCCCCTGTTCACTGTCTTCTGATACAGTTTCTATCTGCTGCTGATCTGCAATATTGTTCCTCCTTATTCACTGATGTGCAGTGTTGCATTGAGCCAGTGCATTATTCCCTGTGTGGCAGCTTCCTTTGGGAGGCTAATATCTGGCACATGAGCAATAATGTTACATGCAATAGGATTGTGTATAAGTTAAGGATTGTGTATAAGTTAATTTTAATATTCCTATAATATTCCTCTGTATGTAATATATTCTTATTTTTTGTTTCTATTATTACCCTATATTTATATATACATACATTTCTTTTACATTCATAATGATGATGTTTGTTGTTTTGTGCCCCACTGCTCTTGTAACAAGCCTCAATCTTGACTCTTCCTTTTAAGGTCTTGGCCTTAAATCACACTTGATATAGGTGGTGTCGTCCCCATCACCCTGACCAGGATACATGCTGTAAGTTTAATGGATGGTGTTTATCTGTTTGATGAAAAAGAATGTGAATAAAACAAAAATGTACCATTATAAATGGGAACCCTAGGATGTGTGGTGGTTAGAGATGTGGACTGATACTGAGAGTAATATGTAGCAATCATGTGCTCCAGTCAAATGTCCAGCTGCATGAATAATAATGGTGGCTTGTTTGGATAAAATAACTTAGGCTGAATACTTCAAAGCGTGACCTGGGTGAGGTAGAGAGGAAACAGGGTCTTACAAGAAGCAGATATTGTTCTGTCTGTGTGGTTTTTACTCTTTGCAAAGTGAGCCCAGCACAGTGCAGTCAGTGGGTCAGTCTTCCTGAGCTGCATCTAACCAGTGGAAACATCTGCAGCACTGCAGAGAAGCACTCAGCAGACAAACAAACCAAAACAGCTTACAGCTGTATGTCACTTTTGGACAGAGGTGGACAAAGTACACAACTTCACTACTTGAGTTAAGTATAGATACTCCTCGTCAAATAATACTCAAAGCTTTTCAGTTAATTTTTTACTTCAGTTAAAGTACTGGAGTATTTGGATCTAAAAATACTTAAGTATTCAAAAGTACATTATGTTTTAAATGCAACACATTTTTCAGAACCTAATGACTCCTGAACACCCCACTGAATACACTGACTCGCTTGTACATCCTGTAGAATAAAAAGCTTGTGGAATATGATACAATGACGATAGAAACACAACTGACATAACAAAAGTACAGCCATTGTCATTTTCATCTTATTTAACACCCCCCACCCCACTCACACAAAAGAGCATGGTAGTGTTCTTACAGAGCCGTAGCAGTGTGTGTGTGAGTGTGTGTGCATGTGTATGTTTGTGTGTGTGTGTATGTTTGTGTGTGTGTGTATGTGTGTGTATGTGTGTGCATGTGTGTGTATGTTTGTGTGTGTGTGCATGTGTGTGTTTCTGTGTCTGTGTTTGTGTGTGTTTGTGTGTGTGTCTATGTGTATGTATGTGTGTGTGTGTGTGTTTGTGTGTGTGTCTATGTGTGTGTATGTTTGTGAGCCAAGTAACAGGACAGGGAGCAAGAAACAAAACTCCTCTTTCTTAATTATCCACATCGTTATTAACGACACAGGTACATATACAGGTACATGTATATACTCAAAAATACATACAGTACACAACATTAAATGAAAAACGTAATTTAAGAACACTTGAAATTTTCATTCAGTTTCTTTCATCTGTTTAATATAATCGATCAGTCCCTGTGCGTTTGCCCCAAACCATTCAGCATGGTACACAAGGGAGACAAGTAAGCATGTGTCACATCAAAGAACTGATTGCAGCAACTCAGCCATTCCACAACATTAAAGCTGCTTATTCCCCCCATGCCATGAAGAAATAATCTCTGTGGCTCCCCTCTCCCCCTCCCTCAGCGCCCAGTCTGGCTTGAACATTTGCACTTCCAGTAAAAATGCGCCCCAAACACACTGACACCAAACTCAGCACCGGTGTTCCGTAAAATCCCGAGATTCAGTCTCAGAAGCACTGGCTCCCCTGCCCTCCTCTGAACATTATTAAAGCTACACCCTGAACACTCTGTGTGACTGACATGAATGAGAAGCATCTTTATTCATAATCTCTGTAGCGGAGGTCAGAATACAGAGTGTCATTATTCCCGTCTTTCTTCTGTCTCCTGGGTTTTGGCTTCTTAAGGTTCAGGGCAGCGTAATTCAGTGTGTCCTCGTCATGGCACTGTGGAGACAAAGATGGCAGAATTGGATTGAAAAAATCGGTTTGCTATTACTTATATGCACAAATAGCACTTAAAATGCTGATCCCAGGATGGAAATCAGTCTGAGGTTCATTTGTTTTACTGACGATTTGTAATTTGAAATATTTATTACATACTTGCTTGCGTGACCATTCCACTTTTGATATATCACTGTTCTTTTCATCTGTTTAAAATATATAACACATCAATATATTATTTAATTTCACACAGTATCATAAAGTGGTCAGATAACATTCAGAATTTTCAAGCAATCAACATCCTTTTTGTCTCAAAAATGAAAGTAAAAATGACTTCTGTCAATTTAAGTGTGCATGTTTGGATATGTGTTATTTGTTCTCAGATATCATATATAATAAAATTGCTATAAAGGAGGTCTTGGTAATAAAAGTTATTGATATGCAACTTATTGCAACATGTATATTTCAATAGATTTAGCAAAATATGAAAGATATAATACAAAAATGTAAATCTTACAGTACAAACAGGTTTATATAAATAAGGTGAGATTTAATAATGGATTTTTAAACTGGGTTACCTGCAAGAATGGTTTTAATATGAGCATTTTATCTATCATAAAACAATTTTATATTTCTATAATTTGTTAAAAACTACATTTTGTCCTTCTGAGTGCATAAAGCCGGGCAGCGTACCTGCACAGTGTGTACAGGTCAGTTTACATCTTATACAAATGAGAGCAACGTTCAGAATAATGCTGCAAGATAAAACTATCAGCAAGCCAGAGTGAAGAGGATCCACCAGCTTCTGAAAGCCTGTAACAACGAGATAGATTTCAGCATAATGATATAGAGACACATTTCCCATTTGCTTACATTACATTAGTTAAAGATCAAATCTATAACACATTACAGCAGTTGTTTTGTAAGTAGTCCAATTTTAACATGAACTTTATTTGCATTTTAGCAATTTCTATTAAGTCATATTTGAAATAATTATTAAATTAACATCTCTGTAATTTAAATTTAAGCACTTAAATTAGAAAATTCATTACATTAAAATAAGAAATAAATGTCTTAATAGCAGAATAAGCTAAATAAAACTTTGAAGCAGATATACTCTCCACACTGGATGTTACCATATATATCCAGCTGTGTGCCGTTCCCAAACAGCATTTCCCCACACTGGGTGTTACCATCTATATCCAGCTGTGTGCCATTCCCAAACAGCATCTCCCCACACTGGGTGTTACCATCTATATTCAGCTGTGTGCCGTTCCCAAACAGCATCTCCCCACGCTGGGTGTTATCATCTATATCCAGCTGTGTGCCGTTCCCAAACAGCATCTCCCCTCACTGGGTGTTACCATCTATATCCAGCTGTGTGCCGTTCCCAAACAGCATCTCCCCACGCTGGGTATTACCATCTATATCCAGCTGTGTGCCGTTCCCAAACAGCATCTCCCCACGCTGGGTGTTACCATCTATATCCAGCTGTGTGCCGTTCCCAAACAGCATCTCCCCATGCTGGGTGTTACCATCTATATCCAGCTGTGTGCTGTTCCCAAACAGTATCTCCCCACACTGGGTGTTACCATCTATATCCAGCTGTGTGCCGTTCCCAAACAGCATCTCCCCACACTGGGTGTTACCGTCTATATCCAGCTGTGTGCCGTTCCCAAACAGCATCTCCCCATGTTAGGTGTTACCGTCTATATCCAGCTGTGTGCCGTTCCCAAACAGCATCTCCCCACACTGGGTGTTGCCATCTATATCCAGCTGTGTGCCGTTCCCAAACAGCATCTCCCCACACTGGGTGTTACCATCTATATCCAGCTGTGTGCCGTTCCCAAACAGCATCTCCCCACACTGGGTGTTACCATCTATATCCAGCTGTGTTCCGTTCCCAAACAGCATCTCCCCATGTTAGGTGTTACCATCTATATCCAGCTGTGTGCCGTTCCCAAACAGCATCTCCCCACACTGGGTGTTGCCATCTATATCCAGCTGTGTGCCGTTCCCAAACAGCATCTCCCCACGCTGGGTGTTACCATCTATATCCAGCTGTGTGCCGTTCCCAAACAGCATCTCCACACACATGGCCACGGCGCAGTAGTAAGTCCCAGCATCGGAGAGGCTGAGGTTCCCCTTGGGGAGGCTGTAGACGCAGCTCCGTGTAGGAGATCCAGCCTCAGGGCTCTTCTCACACTCATCACTACTGTTTCCGTGGCTGTAAATGACTCCAGGAAGGGATTCTCCTGATCCATGTCTGAACCAGTAAAGACTGTGTTCTCCTGCACAGCTCCCAGTCTCTATCGTACACTGCAGGCTAAGAGTCTCCCGGCTGCACTGTGTCAGACACAGAGTCTTTACCTGAAAAGCAAAATAGTCATGATGACAGCCCTTTGAGAATAACAATGGAAAATACAGATCCTCAAATCCTGAATCGATGTTCTTCTAGCCATCCAAGAAATCAGTAACTTCTTGGAGAACAGCTGACATTCTTGTCTCTTATTATTGTATTACTGTTTATTAGTATATATTCGGTAACACTATACATTAACTGCACCTACATAATACCTAAATTAAAATTATATGACAATAACAAACATTATAATCATATAATGTCTGGTATTAATGTATGAAGGTAATTAATTTCAATTCAAAGAAATTAAGTGTGTAAACTGATTTTCGTTACTTTACATTTGGTTTATGTTGCCCCTTTTCCACAGGAAGGTATTTATTGTTTTTGCATATTTAGCTCTTGATGTGTTTTGGTATTTTTGAGCATTTTGCTGTAGTACCTGCATGATTTAATTCAAGAGCCGAATGTATTATCTTTGCTTCTTACTGTTTGCCGATTACTAGTTTGTCTATCTTTTAACATCAAAGAAAAAGTATACATAGTAAAAGGAATTACTTGGTTTCCTAGTTGCTCCTATTTATTTTCTTATGCGCACAAAAGTAAGTTTTTCCATTCAACCATAGCACTACAGCGAAAAGCAAAACATCATGGCAAATGCAATTATGCTTTATTCCAAAACACATGGCCAATTTTTCATTATTATTACATTTAGTCAGAATAATATCTTATTTAGAATTTAATTTGCAATCTTCTGGCCTGAAATATTTTCCTGCTACACTGAAGACTCTCTCAGCGTGTGCAGAGAAAGCTGCAGCCAAAGGGTTGGCATCCTCTGATAAACATGGTTGGCTCAGGTATCAGTGACATTATGTGAAGCTTTCATGGCAGGAATAGGGACTAGTTTGACTTTTGATGCAGGAAAAGTGTTTGGGACGTTTCTTAGGTTAGAAACTGCAGTCACTGCAGCCAACACTGACGTTTAAGGAGAGACACTCAGTTCTTCCTATGAGCAGATCCACCATGGTGCACAAAATGACAACAATGTTAATGTGTTTATGTATAATTCATATTTAAATAATAGACTGTATAGTTAAAAGCTACACCTACAGTACGTATATGAACTTGAATTTGAATCCAAACCCTTTTTCGTTCTTTTTCTTTAAATTCAAATATGAATTTCAATGCTGTCAATGCATTTTCAATGCAACCTGTTTTCAACCACAATTCAAATTTAATTCAGATTAACAAAATGAACTGAAATTCAAGTTCATATGCGTATTTCAAAATCCTGAATTTTAAGATACATATTTGAGAATTTCATTCTCAAATCAGTTCTGAATGGTGCACATCCCTAGTTCTTATGTTAAATCATGCATTTTTGTTCAGAGTGAATACACACTGACTGCTCAGATAAATAACGTCAAAAATATTTTTCTTTTGTTGCTTAAGATATTTGCACAGTCCTATACATTTTTTTTATGTTATTTGTTTTAAAGAGGCTGCAATGTTTAACATTAACATCTCTATAAAGAGACGGTTAGGCTTTTGGCTGAAGATTACTAACAGCGAGCAAAATGCAACAAATTGTATAATAATAATAATAATAATAATAATAATGAATGATTTTTGTTTGATGTTTATAAAAACATTTATGGAACAAAGCAGACAATAAGGTATCTTTGCTAATTTTATATCGACAAACAACTAAACTGTCAAAATTATTTTACAAAGAATAATCTTACTGACATTGTAATAAATCAAATATGAGAATAGCTGGAATCTCATTTACCTGTGATTATGACAAAGGTTCCATTCCCAAACGTGACCTCATGAAGAAACACAGCAGCACAGTAATACACTGCAGAATCTGACGGCTCAACGTTAGAAATAGTGAGGTTAAAACTCCCCTCTGCATTCAGTAAGGAGTAACCTTTTATGCTTTTATATTCCTTGTAAAATTCACCAGGTACGTAGAGAAGTGCTTTCGCCATGGGCTGGGGCTTCTGACCAACAGCTTGCTTAAACCAAGCAACAGAAGTTGTTTCTTCTGGATAGAAGCATGTCAGGTTCACACTGTCTCCAAGCTGAACCCTCGTCAGGTGACTGGGCTGAACAACATCTGTAGTCAGTGCAGTGTCTGCAAAAACAGAAAAACAAAAAAATCATAATCAAATAAGACATATAATAGTAATCTAAATAACTATTAACTATGATGAAGATTAAATGGCCAAATTCCAATGATCACATCATACCAGAAATGAAAATATTAAAATCCAAAAATAATTTATAATTTATATTTTAGGGCCTTACTAATGAAAAGGAGAAGACGAAAGAGTCTGAACATCTTTGTGGTTCCACTGTTTAGAATAAACTGCTCTGCTGCTAAGTGAGAGATCATGGTCGTGGTCGGGATGAAAGGGCAGGAAACAGAGAGGAAACAGAGAGAGACACACATCAGGCTGATCTGATTGGCTGTTCACATGGGAACTTAAGTAATAGTGAAAAAGCATTCTAATGTGCACTTACATGACGTTTATTAATTTACTCCTTAACTTCCAGTTAAAATGAGAACAATTAGATAAACAGGAGCAGATACTGAGCATATAAAGTTCTTTGTACAGAGTGCTGAGACACTGTGGGAGAGCATTTGCTAATCATCTCTCTCAGACAAGCTCAGCACAGTATGAGTCTGTTATCAATCTGATATTAGACAGTCTCTCATACAATAATGATAATTGATACTTTATTGGTCCCTGTGGAGAAATTGTCTTAATTTCTCCCTCAACTTGCTCTCTTTTTTTTAGAGTAAACAGAGTAAGTTGTCAGCGAAGGGCGGCCACCTGTAGTGATGCCCAGTAAGCTGGGTGTTAAGGGCCTCGCTCAAGGACCCAGAGACGTGCTGTGGTTGGGTTTGAACCAGCAACCATCTGATTACAAGCACACAGGCATTAGATCTTCTAATCACACTTAAAAGGCAGATTAAATGTTCTTTCCACCATGCAAACAGAACGTAAATTGTAGCTTTACTGCTTACATTTACATTCACACATTTGCATTTAAAACAAGCATTTTAAGTGATGTACATGAGAGTAAATGGTGAATCAGTTTATTTTCCACTCTACACATTACATTGGCGCCCATTATAAGGAACTGTACAGCGACATTGCAGTTCCTCAGTTGCTTTGATGCATTTCTGGAATCACCCTTAACATCTGCAATACTGTAAGTGCATTTCCCAAAACAATTCTTGCAAACAGCACCACACAAATGGACTGTCTACAAAAAAGTCATAGAGGCCACCAGCAGCCACGCATGCAAACCTAACCGTAAGGCAGGATGTTAGCAGCCCGCACCCAGAATAATAAGCAAACTGTGCAGAATTTGGTTTTGTTATGGTGTTTGTGATTCAATATTAATGGTGCTTTTATTCTAAAAGATAATTTGTTGACATCAAGACACGTTGCAAAATGCTGCCTGTAAGCGCAGTTGCACTGCTCTCTATAGAGGTAAAAATATAACTGTAGGCATGAAATAATGCCGCCTCTAAGCAAAGAGTTTAAGACATCGTGGCCTTGACGGCCTTTCGTAATATAACTCCACGTAAAGCAGCATTTTGCAGTGTGGTAACTAGTAATGGTAGTTTGTAAATCCTTTCATATCTTCCCACAATGAAGATAATTAACTGAGAACTGTGTGTCTGGTCAGACTGCACTGTGATGTGCTTAGTGAAGCTGCAGTTGTATTTTAGTGCATATAACCTGCTTTGGCAATGTAGTATTGCCACTGCTTTGCTATATTATCACTACTTTTTATCTTTTACTTAGTCTCGACCACAACTTGTAATTTACTGACAGCCACCAACATCCTATTAATCTTATTATTCTGAATTAAAAATTGTGTTATTAAATAAGAATAGCCTGCTCAAGCCCCCCTCCCTCCAGGCCAAGAATGTTTTTTTTCTTTATGGTCCAGTTCAAAATAATGTCATCTGCAGAAATACGGAGCACTTGTAATTTATCTGTATTTTAGATGGTAGATGATGGGCTGGGTGACGTCGTGGCTGGACGACTTGCAGTGTAGCTTGTTATCTGTGCATTCTGGGCAGGCTGCTGACTTCTGATTACTTTTGGCATTTGGTTCGATGTTACGTCATTTCCAGGTGTGTCGGTGCCCAGTATGAAGCTAATCGCCGCATTATAGGTATGAAAAGAAGACAGAATAGCAAAAATATTGAGGCAGAATTAATTCAACAAAATATCAAAAATATTATTCAAGAAAATGAATCACCTCTTGAGACTGAAGGCGCCTGTATTTGCACAAACGAGCCTCGTGAAAAAGAAATGCATTACTGTCGTGTTTAAATGAAATAGTAGTGTCACATTTGCGATATTTTACAGGAGGATGTTTATCTTAACTTTGACTGTAAAATATCATAATAAACAAGAAATGTGAGTTTTTAGTCTGCTTAAACAAGACTACCGATGTTACAGCGAGCGGACGCTGCTGCCGCGCAGGAGAAGCGAAGCGACATTGCCTTTAAAATGAGAGATTACATTCCGTGGCAGGGGGACAGTTTACAGCACGACACCGGCATTAGGCAGCAGGATGGGTGGGGTTAGGTGATCTCCCAGACTGAAAGGGATTCTGGGGACTCGGGGGACAGTGTCGCCCTGAGGGACTGAGGGCCACGTCAGAGGGGGCCTGCTGTAGAGGGGCCCAGACAAGGGATGGCTGATGTAGAGGAGCCAGGTGTGGAGGTGCCACATATTGAGGAACCCTGGTGATCACACTACAGGGGGCCAAATGTTGGTGGGCCAAGAGGAAGTGGCTGGGGAGTAGAAAGCATAGATGTCTTGGAGGTGGGTAGACTACAGAGATTTATGCACCCCGGGATTCCCTCAAGTGCCTCTCAGATCTAGGATGGCCCATACTCGGTCCTCCCCAGGAGTGAGAGGAGGTAAACTGGTGCTCCCCCAGCCCTCCTCTCCTGCTCCCTCCAGAGAGCTGCAGCCCTCCTTTTGGTGATGCCGACATCGTCCCTGCACTTCCCCCTCACACCCTCTGCCATGCGGCAGCAACCATGGCCCACAGAATGTATCTTTTTCTTTGATCTCTTGCTATTTTCCTGACATATTTTTGTGTTTTGCTAACATGCATCATGGTACAGGAAACGTACCCCAGAGCAGGACTGTAGACTAAACCATTTTCAGGAAGGGTAGGTGTGCTTGGGGTGAAAAAAAACTTTAAATTAATTGATGAGATATATTAATTTTATCTGTATTATATTGAATAAATACAGCCCCCCCCCCCCCCCCCATATTTATGACTGACCCACAAACTCACACACTGTCCACAGATGAGAACAGCGCAGACCCTGCACAGTGAAGGTTGGCAACTCCTTCCAATTTTATAGCCCAAACCACAAGTAAAAGATACCCAAAATCAGACCCTTCATAAACTTTTCTATCTCCAAAAATACTCCATAATGCTGCTTAAAATTAAGCAATGCACGCACAAGTTAAAGCTCTTTTCTTTGTAATGAATGAGGAAAGAAATAGTTTTGGATAAAGAAGTGAATTAGTCTTACTTTATTTTTTCATGTGAGCATCCTCCTGCAGCATTTAAATATGGAAAAGTGGCTGATGGATGGACCTGTATTAAATTTGGGTGGGCCTGAGTGAAGCTCATTACCCTACATTTTCTTAAATAGGCTTAGATATTTACAACATGGTGACTGCAACAATAATACAGCCATGACTGTGGTGTTCTACCTAAAGAGCACCACTAGAGGGAGCTCACACATTCTGTCGTACTTGCCACAGTAACAGCAGTGATGTGTAGTTAGAAGAGTTAGAAGCCGGTAATACATATAAAAATGTAATTTCATTAATCTGAATGGGTGGGCCCAGCAGAGCTCACCCAGGCCTATCTATAGCTCCGCCTCTGCATCAGTCCATCTCTTTGCAGTCCAAATCGTACGTCTACCAAACTGGACAGAAAATTTACAACCATTCTGTTTTGGTGGTCAGATTTAAGGAATGTCACATTAGTAAATTCACGTTCTACATGAACATCTGAAATTGCCAGAGACAAAATCGGCAGTACAGGCAGACCAATGTCTTTGAAACTCCTTTTTCCTTCAGCAGCCTCATACTGCAAAACCTCAGTCCAAAGTTCTCCATGTTGGTCTTCTCTTTGAAACTGCAACAGGAGAGCTCTCTCCACTGGTTTTATAATTCACGAAGGGAACAGGAAAGGCCCTCTTTTGGTAGGCTGCCTACTGCAGGCTCTCTTACCTGGGGATGAGGCATCTCCAGCTTTCTCAAGAGACTCTGGAAGTCACATTTGATACTGTGTCTGGAAGCAGTCCATGCTGCGCTTAGGAATGACGTCTGTTTTAGTGTAGAATTGAATGTGGAATTTACTGTAAATACCTAGCAAAAAAAAAAGCTGCCAGAAAGGTATTGCAAAATTGCTGTTAATCACTGTAGAACCCCCAGCTCCATGGGTGTCCCTACAGGTGGCTGCCCTTTGCTGCCAGGCTTGCTGTCACCTTTGTCTGTGCCCGTGTGTCAAGTAGAGCAAGATGGGGTAGGTGAAAAGAGAATTTCCCCAAGGGGAGTAACAAAGTATCTTCATTTCATTTAGAAAAGAATTACAAAATGTCTTTTACAGGTTTTGTCGTATGTAAATTACAGCAACTATCTTTTTAAACAGAAAAATAAAAATTAACTGTAATCTAGTTTAAAATATTATCTTGCATTTTACTCAAATTACAGAAGTTACCTTTTCAACTGGAATTGGCAATAAATACTATTAATACTTCACAATACTGTATGTTGTTGTAGAATGCTTTAAAAGTTAATTTTTATTTTTTACATTAGCAACTATGCAATCTATGCATATTGTTAAGTGGTTTAAATGAGACTATGAATAAAATGACAGCCTGAGACAGAGACCCACACAGAACAAACTCACATTAACAGGAAAGATGACATTAACATGAAAATGAGTTGCAACAAAGTCAAGTGTTTTTAAAACTGACCATATTATAGATTAAAGGCTCAATCTTAAATCAGGACCTGAGACAGAAATCTATTAAGAACAACATGACATTAATGTTAGAATAATGTTATGATATTTTTTGCTGATCTGTGTTAATGTAATACAACAACTCTGTTCTAATAGCTCCCTGTTACTTTAATGCTGCATGTGTGTGCAATTTATAGCAAGTTAGGCAAGCTACAGATTCAACCATTAAACTGCATTTTCATTCCACATTTTTTGACAGTTCGGTCCAAAAACATATTCCACCAAATCAGCCGTAACAAATTACAATAACTTCAACCTTCAAATGTATTAAAGTTGATCTTTTTCAGTGTGTTCCTAAATCTTACGGTACAAGCAAAAGGTATAAATAAAAGATTAAGAACAATTTCCATTCGAATAGTGGAGAAGAGTCCTCATCTTTTGTACATGTCTCATACTCAGAGTCCATCAATCGCCTGAGGAGAGAGGAGACGTGAGGATTAACTGAGTTGTTCTTCTCAGGCATCGTCCCACTTCTTTGGTTTACAGTCTTCATGCTGCTGGTTGGACTGATTCCAATGAAACATTTGAAACCATAAAATCACATGAATAAAACTTACGCTAACCCTCACTGAAGCGGCCTGGTATCTGTTTCATACCTCACTTTACAACACACAGGACTTTTTTTTAACAATTTAAAGGCACAAGTTATTTTACGTCATGGCCAACCCACGTTTGCTAGTTTAATGGCAGAAAAATAGTCAAAGCCAGGCGCCTGGTCCACAGGGGTTGTACTCAGTCACTGGTGTATTTAGGGTGTAAACATGCCATAAACTAATTTTTTCAAACAATTTCTTTAAGAGCTACATGCTCTTGCACCTTGGTGGATTGCTATTATAATGGTGGATTTGCCATGTAGAAGAAAAGATGTGAGTGATATGTTTCAGGAAAAAAGAATTAAAACAAATGTATTTTTTTGTTATCAAACAATTATTTATTTGCATGAGTGAATAGAAAATTACATTAACTCCCTATGACGCCACATGTATCATATTTAAGACCTCTACGTCAGTAATATGATTATCCCTTTCCTCAAAAACCCGTTGTATATAATGATATACCTGTATTCTGCCCTCTGGTGGATGACCTATGTAGTTCAGATGGAAAACGTCTTTTTTTTTTCAAGAATCACTGACGGCTGCAAACACGTTGTAGCCGGCAGGATTTTCGTGGGATAAGAAGTTCTATTTTGGGAACAGTTACAATAAACGCAATGTAGCGAAAATTAATCATATTTCAAAATGAATCTTTATTAGTGTGAACTAACTAATAATAACTTAATATATCATGGAATATTTTATAGAAAAACGTGCTGAAAATGTGTGTATCAAATATGATACTACGGGTATGAAAATGTATTATATTTGTCAGTGCATCAGGTGTTGTTTTAGTCAATTTCTTGATTAAATTTTATACCATAATACAAACAAAAATTAATATGTAACCGGTACGAGTAGCGACCATATAGCTGAAAAGGGGACCTTTATTTTGATACCCCGAGGGGATTTTTATGATGATATGGGGCGCGGTATTCCATCAGATTTATACCCGCATAATCTCGCGATTCGAATCGAAGTACTGTTTGGTCTTGGAGGTTTCTTGGGAAGAGGGAGTGCGGCAAGTAGCCTAGTCTTCCTCTGGATAAGGCGGACCACTCTTCGTGAAGTTTTGGGGCATTGATGGTGAGGGACGAACGCATTTGCCCAAAGGCACAAGGGGTGAAGTCGTGTATCCAGAATAAGATTGTTTGCAAAGACAAGGTATGGGTTTTATCTTTTTCCTAACATAGTTAATTGCTATTGAGTCGGACATAGTTTTAATTATTGACTGATGCGATGGTAATATATAAAAGAGCTGATCGGCTGGTGTGAGTGCGGGTCCTCTGGAGGTAGATAAACGCTTTTGCTGTGTGGGATACATGTTGGTTTTATGTTTATTATGAGGAATGTAGTGTGGGTTTTATAATTTCTGTTTTGGCATTTGCAGGAAACCGCAACCTTTGGGGAAAGTTGTAGCCACTGTTTCTCTTCCCCTCTTTTAGGGCGCAACGTATATACTGCCTTTGTGAAATTATCTGCGAACGATACACATGTATAACTCCGCTGAGACCGTGGACTTTCTCGGGTGACTCTGTCCGTACCCTCTAGCAGGTTGTCCCTGGGCTTATTAGTTGGAGCCTGGGACCAGTGCTCTGACGACCCCAGTGTGCGTATTGGAGTGGATTTGCTGTGCGCTGTCGGTATTGGTTTTTATTTTGTTCTGCAGTGAGGACTATTTTGTTGTTTTGAGTATATGGTATTTTGATTTGTTTAATCCAGGGGTGCTAATCGAGCAATAGGGTCCCAGCCTGCTGTGAGGATATCTCTGGCTGCCCAGTGGCGCGGGCCGGGGTTTTAAACTACCTACTGGGGGATATACTTCACCAGTGGAAACATCAACCAGGTCACCGGGAGTTATTGAACCCTCCCCTTTTTGTTATGATTGTTACTAAAACCAATAAATACTTTTATGATCCAGCCCTAATCTCTCCTGTGTGCTCGCTTTGGATACCGCTTGATTAGGGGGGGGGGGGGGGGGTACTCGCTCAAGGTCACAAATATAATACTCAATTTAAGCTTGATTATTTCTTCCAGTATTCGTTTTGAGAATTTGACGTTTATGCTGTTTTGTCTTGTTTGTCTGTTTTGTCCATGCGGGGCGACGGAACACCAGCGACGTCCATTGTGTCCATGTGATTCACTTTTACTCTGACACCATATTTTGTCTTGTTTATAAAGAATTACGGCAGGATAGCTGTGCAGAATCTTTATTGAATGACACGGAGTTTATGTTGTACTCCGTACAGGCAGGTAGAACTACTCCGACTGACTCTCAGCGAGTATGCATAAACAGATCACGTGTGCATTAACCAATCAACATAAAGCTTCTTTTAAACACGTACACATAATTTAAATAATCAATTCTGTGTCTAACAAATTATGCAATATATTCTGCAGAAATATTACACACTCTATGCAGGATTTTGTATTGTATTAACTGTATCTGGGAAATCTGGGATTTCTAATCAGGTTTTTAAACATATCTTAGACCAGAAATTGTGGTCCCAGCTGACTGATAGATCTTCCACCCATGTTGCAATGAGTCATTCATTTTAGAAAGTGTCCTGTATATGTTAGACAGTAATTTGGGGGGTTTCAGATTAAGGAATTCTGCCACACTTTGCGGTATTTGTAATTTGATTTGATTAGGCCCTAATGTTTTTTTTTTCCTATAGATTTAACTTGTTGATATTCTAAAAATCTATTCTTGCTAATCCCATATTGTTTAATATGTCAAAGGGAATAAAGTATATTCCTTGGAATATATGTTCCAAGTATTTAATACCTTTACAACTCCAATCTGGGAAGTTTATCAATTATTGTTTAGTAGTACGTCAAGGTTGTTCCAGATGGGAGTACGCTTGCATGGGATTAATGAAGACTCCCACTACGCTGTCAGAAAAGAGCTGATACTGATGCTTTTGAAGCATTCCTGTCGTTTGATGTTTGAGCTAATGAATGGTAGATCCGAAATCTCTATCTTATTGCATAATGCCTGTTCTACGTCTGGCCAAGGCTCATCTAAGAGGGTATGTTTTAACCACCCTGAGATGTTTTGGAGCCTGTTGGCTAAGAAATAGTGGTGAAAATTAGGCCGATCTATTCCTCCTTTGTCCTTAGTCCTTTGCAGTGTTTCTAAGCTAATACGTGGGGGTTTATCTTTCCAGAGGAATTTAGAGATGGCGGAGTCCAGAGATCTAAACCAGTCAGGTGATGGTTTACTCGGGATCGTTGCAAATAAATAATTAGTTCTTGGCAAAGCCATCATTTTTATTGAGGTGACCCTTCCCATAAGTTATATGGGTACGGACTTCCACCTGACCAGATCATCCGCTACTTTATTTAAAAGTGGGAAATGGTTTAGTTTAGTTAAATCTGCCAGCCTAGGTGTAACATTAATACCTAAATATTTTATATCTCCAGACGGCAGTGGAGTGGGAGAATTATTCTGGAAGGAGCAATTAATTGGAAGAACTGTAGATTTTAACCAATTTATCGAATAATCTGAGACTCTTGAGAAAGAGTTTATTAATGTAATCACCTCAGAAAGAGTGGTTTGTGAATGCTGGAGAAAAAGTAACACATCATCCACATAAAGACTTACCTTATGTTCTACATTCCTGCGTTTAATGCCTTTAATCACTGTAGCCTGTCTAATTGCTGCTGCTAGTGGTTCAATAAAAATCGCAGACACTGAGGGGGATAGAGGACATCCCTGCCTGGTGCCCCTCTTCAGACTGACCAAACATCCTCCAGTTTCTTTCGTCCTGACACATGCTGTTGGGGAACGATGTAATATTTTTAACCAGTTTATGAAAGAGTTTCCGAAACCAAATTTGCATAAAGCTGCAAATAAAAAATTCCAGTTACTGTAACTCTATCGAATGCTTTTTCTGCATCTAGAGACAATATTGTAATTTGAAGGTTTTTATTGCATGAATAGTCTATGTCTAGATTAAGTAATCTACGTGTATTTGTTGATGAGTGCCTCCTTTTATGAAACCAGTTTGGTCAGGATGAATTATGAGAGGGGTTAACTTCTCTATTCTTTTTGAGAGAGCTTTGCAGATTATTTTAAGGTCAACGTTTATAAGGGATATTGGACGATAGCTGGTAGATACTGTAGGATCTTTGCCTGGTTTTCGCAAGAGACTAATGCTGGCAGAATTCATATTTGGTGGTAGCCGACCATTTTCCCTGGTTTCTTGCAACATTCTGCAGAATGTTGATGCCAGAATTGTCCAGAATTCTTTATAGAATTCTGCTGGAAATCCATCTGGACCTGGAGCCGTTTTATTGGGCATACCGTTCAGGGCTTCCTGGAGTTCACCTGGTGTCAGCGGAGAATCCAGTGCCATCGCTTGATTGTCTGATAATTTCGGAAGGGTTATACTATCAAGAAACTGATCAATTTCGTCTTTAGATGGGTTTATCTGTGGTGAATATAAAGATTTGTAAAAGTCCCTGAAAGTGCTGTTTTTTCTGTCAGGGTCATATACTGTATCCCCATTTCAGTCTTTAACAGCACATATAGTTGTTTTTTTCCATATCTATTTTTAACTGATTAGCTAAACATGACCTGATTTGTTACCATGTTCATAATATTGCCAGCGAAGTCTTGAGTTTTTTTATTAATAATTTCATTTAAATCTAGTTTTGCTTTACGTATTTTATTCAGCATTTCCTGTTCCTGGGATGATATGTAGGCTTCTTCTAAGGATTTGATGGTTTCTTCTAATTCCTGGATGCACTTGTTTTCTCTTCTTTTTATGTGATGAGAATGAGATTATTTTACCTCTCATCACAGCTTGCTGATGTTCCAGGCAGGTCGTTATAGTCTAAATATAAAGCCCACTCTTTTTTAAAATAGTTAACAAAATCTCCATCTTTAAGCAATGATGTATTAAATCTCCAGTTTCTGCTTGGTGGAATGGCCTTCTTATTTATTAGGGTTAAAGATACAGGAGCATGATAGCTGACAGCTATAGGGTGTATCTCTGTGTCTGAAATGTCACTCAGCAGTGAGCTACTGACTAGGAAATAATCCAGACGACAGTAAGAGTGATGGACATGTGAGAAGAAAGTATATTCCCTACGGGTGGGGTGAAGAGAACGCCATGCATCGCAAAGTCCATAGTCGCTCATGTGCTGTTTAACTATATTTGTGGATTCCCAATTGCGCTGAGCAGCTGTACTGAGCCTGTCCATTTCTTTATTTAGTCCAAAGTTGAGGTCGCCCCCAAGAACAAGTGCGCAATCCAGGTGTTCAGAGAGTGCGGTAAAGAAAACCCCTCATTCTTCCACGTTTTCATCAACATTTGGACCATATATACTAACAATACATAACTTTTTGTTAAGTATAGATAATTTAGTGATTATAAATCTACCCTGTGGATCTATAATTGTGTTTAGTACTGTGAAATTGACATTTTTATGTATTAGAATGGGGAGGCATGGTGATGCAGTGGTTAGCACTGTTGCTCCGGACCCCCTGCGGCCCAGTAGGATAAGCAGTTTGGAAAATGGATGGATGGATGGATATTTTTATTAATTTAATTTTGAGTATTATGGTGTTCCATGGGGGCGGCATGGTGGTGCAGTGGTTAGCACTGTTGCCTCACACCTGGGTGACCCAGGTTCGAGTCTCCGCCTGGGTCACGTGTGTGAAGTTTGAATGTTCTCCCCATGTCATCGTGGGGTTTCCTCCGGGTACTCCGGTTTCCCCCCAGTGTCCAAAAACATGCTGAGGCTAATTGGAGTTGCTAAATTGCCCTTAGGTGTGCGTGTGAGAGTGAATAGTGTGTGAGTGTGCCCTGCGATGGGCTGGCCCCCCATCCTGGGTTGTTCTCTGCCACTTGCCCATTGCTTCTGGGACAGGCTACGGACCCCCCACGACCCAGTAGGATAAGCGCTTTGAAAAATGGATGGGTGGATAGATGTATTAGAATTGCTACCCCTCTTTATTGTAATAATAATAATAATAATAATAATAATAATAATAATAATAAATAAATAACTTAATTTCCCTACAGGGGATCAATAATCTTTACGCCTCCTCAACTTTTTCTTTGTGGAGTAAGTTGACCACGAAGGGCTGCCACTCGTAGTGGCGCCCAGGGAGCTGGGGGTTAAGGGTCTTGCTCAAGGAGCCGCAGATGTGCTGAGGCTGGGTTCGAACCTGCGACCTTCTGATTACGAGAACACAGGCTTAGCCCACTGAGCCACACGCTGCCCCCTAGTGCCCACTTTGCCTAGAGTTATAGCAGGCTGAGAACACATTGGGAAACTCAGATGTTTTAAGTTCATCCTTTGGCAGGTCTATGAGTCTCTTGTAATAAAACAACGTCTGCCTGTAGTTTTTTAAGCTGGCTACCAGGGAGTGGTACTGGGGTCGCCGTACTGCTGCCTATCGACGTAGAGCTGGTCTACGGCGATGACAACTCAGGAGCCCTTCTAAATAAAGTTGCGTCGGATTGGGAGCAGAACTTTGCGTCGCTCCAGGATTTCTGGGGAACTGGTCGTTTACGCCAAAGTCCGTTCCTTTCAGCTCCCTGCTGTGGCTCTTCACCTGCTCCTTCTGCTTAAAATATCCAAATTTAGCTACAATAGGACGCGGTCTCAGTGCACCAGGCCTCTTGGCTCCCAGCCGATGGACTCTCTCAAAGCACATGTTTTTCACAGTGTTCTCCGAAAGCTTCAGGTGGTTCTTGATAAAGGTTTTGACAGTAACTTCTGCGTCCTCTTCAGCAGATTCTGGCATGCCTGAAAACACCAGATTATTTCTCATGCTACAGGCCTGTAGATCGATGACAGTCTCTTTTATTTTTTTATTTTATTCATTTAGATGGGTCACATTTTCAGTTTCAAACTTAACCGAGTCCCGTAGTGAGGCGTTTTCAGCACCTGCTGCTGGTTGAACTCCAAAGATTCCCTCAGGGATTTGAATTCCTGATCTAGAATCTCGAGCAGAGCCAACCTCTCGTCGAAGCTGGACAATCGTTTGTCGATTGAATCCAGGATGACGGCAAAGTCTTTACCAGTCGGCGATGCTGTGCCAGGGGAGTCTGCCGGGCAGCTTCTTTTGGAGGACGGCATCTCGCTTTTGGCTGGAGAAGATGCATTTGCGTTCTTCTTCATGACTATAATGTTGAAGTACCAGTCGATATATTCCTCAAGAGATTCCAAATTCCCCTCGCTGTTCATTCAGATTTTCCACCAAGTCTCCGGCATCTGACGTCACCTACAGCATTTCCGCCTCTGACGTGCCCTCCAATGTACTCATACTTGTACTTGCAAGATCTCAATTCTGCATTACAGTAGCGTACATTGTCCTGGAGGATATGGGTGTGAGGCAAGGAACAACCCAGCATGGGCCTCCAGCATATCGCAGGGCACAGATACCAGTCGCACCTACAGGCAATTTGGTAACTCCAATTAGCCTAAGTATGTTTTTGGACTGGGGGGGGGAACCAGAGAACCTGGAGGAAACCCCACAACAACACAGGAAAAACATGCAAACACACATGGTGTTATGGCCGCAACTCAAACCCAGCTCCCAGAAGTGTGAGGCAATAATGCTAACCATTGCACCACCATGCTGGACCATAAGTGGAAATCCAACAAGTGAAATTGATTTATTAGGGTTAAGCTAACAGACACCCAGAAAAATTTAAATGTAAATCACTGCAGTGCCGTGCAAACCTGTGTGAACAGCCAATCAGATCAGCCTGCTCTGTAGCATGTACCTCCCTGTTTCCGGTCCCTTTGTCAGTTTCTCACTGGCTGATTCAAAAGAAGCGGAACCACTATGATGTTCAAACCCTTTGCTCTTCTCATTTTCATTAGTAAGCTCCTGATCACCGTAACCAGTCTGCATTTAAGACATTTTTCCCACACCCCATTCTCACAATAAGCGGATAATAATACTAATAATACTACTGTAATAATAGTGTTACAGTAGACTTACTCTTTAAAGCCAGATGGCAGTGCTCACATACTGATGAATGGTTGGGTAGTCAAGTGCTAGAAAGCAAACAAACTGATTCACCATTTACTCTCATGTACATCAATTAAAACTGTTTGCTCCAAGATAAAAGATGAAAAATACAAAAGTCATTTTTGCCGTCTAACCTCTGATTACTGCATAACATTTCTGATAACTGATGAGTAGAAGTCTGTTGTCAAATGTCTGTTGCTTGGTGGTAAGATGTTTCCAAAAGGAGAACCACACAGAGCACAGTCATTTTCAAGGTTATTTCTCACTGGTCAGTGTGAAAGGCTGCATCATTACTATAACGCCGGGCTCAGCACAGTGACTGCACCTGCGCTGCACTGTAGACCACAAGCCAGGCTGCAGACCATCAGCTCTGAAAGTTAAAACAGGACTCGTATGTGTGTCATGTGTTGTTTAATAAAAATTTACAGAACAGAACATAGTGGATTCAGTTTCCTTTGCTCTTACACTCCCAGTCCAAAGTGTGGCCACAACTGCTGTCAATGCATCTGTCTCTTTTTTCACTGTGTTATTCACCTTAATATCAAAAGGCTCCAAAGCAGTACAGTAATGCAGAACAAATATTGGAACTAACAAGGAAGTGGGGAGGTAATGGACAGAAGTGTTGGTTTTTGGTAACTCCACTCCTCTGACCTCCACTCCATTTTAGGTTCCTTGGAAAAATATCGAACACCTAGGGGTTAAAGTCAACACCAACCTTAAGTTTGACACTCAGATAAGGTCAGTTGTCAAGTCAAGCTTTTTACAATTGAGGCAGTTGGCCAAAATAAAGCCAATTCTTTCTAGGCAGCACTTTGAGACAGTAATCCACTCTTTTGTCAGTACTAGTTTGGACCACTGTAACGCCCTCTATGTTGGAGTTAGCGGCTCCACTATTGCTCACCTCCAGAAGGTTCAAAATGCTGCCGCACATGGAAATATGAGGATGTCTCCCCCATTTTAGCCTCACTCCACTGGCTGCCCGTACATTTTAAGATTCATTTTAAAATTATGTTATTTGCTTTTAAAGCCCTCAGTGGTCTTGCTCCACCTGACCTCTGTGAGCTGCTTCACCCTTACACCCCCACCTGCTCTCTCAGGTCAGCTGATCAGCTGTTCCTGACGGTTCCTAAGACTCAGCATGAGCTTTTGCAGTCGCAGCTCCTAAAATGTGGAATGACTTGCCTTTTCACATTAGAAAGGCCTCTTCTCTGTCCGTTTTTAAATCTCTTCTTAAAACTCGTCTCTTCTCCTTGGACACATTGTGAGATATTAACTTTAATAGTAAATTTTATTTCAATCTTTTATATATTAATAAATATTAATATAATTTTTATTTTATTAATGGCCGTTTACTTACATTTAATGTTTTGGTTTTCATTAAATTTCTTTTACTTCGTTTTTAAGTGTGTGAATGTTTTTATTTATTCCTCTGTGCAGCACTTTGGTCCATAAGGTTGTTTAAAGTGCTTTTCAAATAAAGCTGGATTGGATTAGATTGGAAGATGGCTCAACAAATCTCTCTCCCAGTATGTAAAATTCGATAGAGGGGCGCAAGGTAACATTCTGTCAGGGGCCCAGAATTTTTAGCTACACCGCTGTGTTACTGTATTTTTATTTTTACTCTAGCCATCAACAACTCTGGAGTTGCTATATTGCCACCTGGTGGTGAAGAGATCAGACAAAATACAGTCAGGTCCATAAATATTGGGACATCGACACAATGCTAACATTTTTGGCTCTATACACCACCACAATGGATATCAAATGAAACGAACAAGATGTCCTTTAACTGCAGACTGTCAGCTTTTATTTGAGGGTATTTACATCCAAATCAGGCAAACGGTGTAGGAATTACAACAGTTTGCATATGTGCCCCCTACTTGTTAAGGGACCAAAAGTAATGGGACAGAATAAGAACCATAAATCAAACTTATACATTTCAATACTTGGTTGCAAATCCTTTGCAGTCAATTACAGCCTGAAGTCTGGAACACATAGACATCACCAGACGTTGGGTTTCATCCCTGGTGATGCTCTGCCAGGCCTCTACTGCAACAGTCTTCAGTTCCTGCTTGTTCCTGGGGCATTTTCCCTTCAGTTTTGTCTTCAGCAAGTGAAATGCATGCTCAATCGGATTCAGGTCAGGTGATTGACTTGGCCATTGCAAAACAGTCCACTTCTTTCCCTTCAAAAACTCTTTGGTTGCTTTTGCAGTATGCTTTGGGTCATTGTCCATCTGCATTGTGAAGCGCCGTCCAATGAGTTCTGAGGCATTTGGCTGAATATGAGCAGATAATATTGCCCGAAACACTTCAGAATTCATCGTGCTGCTTTTGTCAGCAGGCACATCATCAATAAATACAAGAGAACCAGTTCCACTGGCAGCCATACATGCCCACGCCATGACACTTCCAGCACCATGCTTCACTGATGAGGTGGTATGCTTAGGATCATGAGCAGTTCCTTTCCGTCTCCATACTCTTCTCTTCCCATCACTCTGGTACAAGTGGATCTTGTTCTCATCTGTCCATAGGATGTTGTTCCAGAACTGTGAAGGCTTTTTTAGTTGTTGTTTGGCAAACTCTAATCTGGCCTTCCTGTTTTTGGGGCTCACCAATGGTTTACATCTTGTGGTGAACCCTCTGTATTCACACTGGTGGAGTCTTCTCTTGATTGTTGACTTTGACACAGATACACCTACCTCCTGGAGAGTGTTCTTGATCTGGCCAACTGTTGTGAAGGGTGTTTTCTTCACCAGGGAAAGGATTCTTCGGTCATCCACCACAGTTGTTTTCCGTGGTCTTCCGGGTCTTTTGGTGTTGCTGAGCTCACCGGTGCGTTCCTTCTTTTTGAGAATGTTCCAAACTGTTGTTTTGGCCACGCCTAATGTTTTTGCTATCTCTCTGATGGGTTTCTTTTGTTTTTTCAGCCTAATGACGGCTTGCTTCACTGATAGTGACAGCTCTTTGGATCTCATCTTGACAGTTGACAGCAACAGATTCCAAATGCAAATAGCACACTTGAAATGAACTCTGGACCTTTTATCTGCTCATTGTAATTGGGATAATGAGGGAATAACACACACCTGGCCATGGAACAGCTGAGAAGCCAATTGTCCCATTACTTTTGGTCCCTTAATAAGTGGGGGGCACATATGCAAACTGTTGTAATTCCTACACCGTTCGCCTGATTTGGATGTAAATACCCTCAAATAAAAGCTGACAGTCTGCAGTTAAAGGACATCTTGTTCGTTTCATTTGATATCCATTGTGGTGGTGTATAGAGCCAAAAATGTTAGCATTGTGTCGATGTCCCAATATTTATGGACCTGACTGTATGTACACATGTAACCAACAGTGGGGCGGCATGGTGGTGCAGCAGTTAGCACTGTTGCCTCACACTTCTGGGACCCCGGTTCGAGTCTCCGCCTGGGTCACTTGTGTGTGGAGTTTGCATGTTCTCTCTTGCTAAATTGGCCGTAGAAGTGCATGTGTGTGTGAATGGTGTGTGAATGTGCCCTCTGATGGGCTGGCCCCCCATCCTGGGTTGTTCCCTGCCTTGTGCCAATTGTTTGCAGGATAGGCTCCGGACCCCCCGCGACCCAGTAGGATAAGCGGTTTAGACAATGGATGGATGTATGAGGGTGAGTCACAATGACAACAGCTGCTCTGTTGACTTGGTCCCAGGAGTTGTCAGCGTTGGTCTGCCGGGGCCCCCGTCCTGTCTGTGGAAGCACCCCTCTTGTTGGCTGTTCTCTCTGCCTGGGCCCCCTCTCCTGCTGTCTCACCTTTGGGTTGAAGTGGCCCCCCTTTGCTTCTGTAAAGCTCTTTGTGTATCTTAGAAAAGGGCTGTATAAATGTAACATTCATTCATTTATTCAAGGTCCCAGCCAGAAGAGTGCAGTCCCACACTGCCCCCCACAGCCTGAATCAGCTGCATGTTATAGGATTAAGACACTTCCTGCATTAGGCCATTTACCCTCAGTGTATTTCCACATACAATGACAGGATGGATGACAATACTGTGGCCCTAATTTTCAATACACAGTTTTTACAGGAGTCTCACCCTCATCCACATTTAGCTTCCGTGGAGAGTAGAGGTGCTGCTGTGCTTTCCTTACTGTGGAGCTGATGTTGAAGGACCTGGTGAGATTCTCCGCCAGATGGACAACAAGGAATCTGGTACTCTCTACGATCTCCGCAGATGAGCCATCAATGTGCAGCAGAGAGTGGTCACTCTGTGTTTTGTGTTCTTCTAAAGTCAAAAACCATCTCTTTGGTCAACATTCAGAGACAGGTTGTTGGCTCTGCAGCAGTCCGATAGTTATCGCACTTCCTCTTTATATGCTAAGTCATCGTTTTTATTGACGAGACCCACAGTCTTGTCATCAGCCTGATGTTGATGATGTGATTCAAAATGTGCATTGCTGCTCAGTTGTGAGTCATCGGAGTTAACAGCAGTGGGCTGAGCATAAAGTCCTGGGTTCCTGCTACAGCGTCTGAGCAGCCGCCTTCGTCGCCCGTAGCTCCAGCGCAGCCCCAGCCGCCGCCTCCTTTGCCCACGGCTCCAGCGCAGCCTAAGCAGCCGCCTCCGCTGGCCACTGCGGCCCTAGAGCCCGAGCAGCCGCCTCCGCTGGCCACTGCGGCCCTAGAGCCCGAGGCGCTCCCTCTGCCTCAAATGACTGTGCCCCCTGGGGCTCTTGTTCCTGGCCCCACTCCTGTCCCTGACCCAGCTCCAGACTTTCCTGCCCTAGTCCCCGAGGAGGTCCCGGATAATCCGACCACTGTGTGTGCCACGCCCCCTGATTATCCACGTGTGCTTCCCTGATCGTACCCAGCTGTGTCCGATTATTTTCAATCAGTCCTGTCTATTTGAGTCCATGTCTTACTAGAGTTCAGTGTCCGTCATTGAAGTCCGTCTGTGTTAGGAGAAAGCGCCGTAGCTTTCACTCCTACAATCTAGTTATGTTGGAGAAAGCGCCGTAGCTTTCACTCCTACAATCTAGTTATGTTGGAGAAAGCGCCGTAGCTTTCACTCCTACAATCTCCTGTGTGAGGAAGCGCCGCAGCTTACTACTCACACACTTCCACTTCTAGGACCCAGGAATAATCGAGACAGCACACGTCTTTCTGTTTTACTTGCGCAAGGGTGCCCACTTCAGGTGCAACAGACAGTATCTGCGCCTCTGTTGAGTGTCACACCGGACAGTCCCTTGGCTTCTTTATTTATAGGGTAGGGGAGGGGTTACATGGGTCTTGTCTTTAACTAGTCAATGCTGTGTGAGGCCTCCGTGAAACAGGGTTAATACAAAGCATTACATATCTCAAGGTGGGCCCCCTGCTATGTTGACAGAATCTGTTTCCTTTCTCAAGGTCTCTTATTCCTGCGTCACAATCTGGTAGGCCCCTGTGAGGACATCTTGTCTGCAACCCTTTCTGGGCCATGGGTTAGTTGTTAAGGGTTGCACGTACACATATAGGAGGATAATAATATGATAAAATACACAGATACACTCTAACAGTCTGTGTGAGATGTTTCCTGCACCCCGTGTTCCTAATAAATCCCCGTATTTCCCCGTATCCTGCCTGCCTTGCCTGTTTCCTGCCCGTCCGCCGCTCCCGTTAAACGGCGATCGTGACACAAGGCACATGCTCATCAACAAGTACCAATGCAGCAAATACAGATGAACAATTTAGGAGGAATACTAGTCAAAGGAAGAAAGAAAGGGTGGCCTGCTTATCTCATGGTCACAGACACAAACATCAGGGAGTGTTATGAAGAAGACACCACACTTAACACCATTGGTTTTACGCAGTGAATTACACCAGAGAGAGTTTTTACATTCTAGCTGTGTTACGTAACATTCCTCAGCCTTCAGGTTTTTTCCACACAATGCAGGACATGCAGGGGTGCCAAACAAAACAGCGGAACTGCAGTGTAGCCAATTATTTGTTTCAGTAGTTTTAAGAAAACTAGAACATAAATTGTTTGTTTTACTTTGTTTCAACTGGACTTTTACCTGACTTAATTATTAAAAAGTTAGATTGGCTTTAAGTGATGAAACATGTTGCTTGTGTTAATATTGCTTAATGAAGTGTAGGTGACATAGAAGCATGCAGTTTGATGTTTGGGGTCTGTAGTTTTTAATGGGACTATTTGAATATGGAGTACTAGTGTTGTACTTTTTAAGGGTACAGCACACAAAAACTAATACAGAGTATTAAAACTGCCTCTCTTTAAAGGAACTGAGTTATCTTAGTGTATTTTACATCACATACACTCTCGGTCCGCTGGGGGAGTCCATCCCACTGTAGTTGGAGAATGCTGCCATCAGTCGCTCGGTGTAGCACTCGCAGGATTTACCAGGCTCCTGTTTAAACTGATGCATCATGCCCCAGTCCATGCGCAGGAGGACCAGTCTCTGAAGGGCTGTCGCATGGTGAGGCCTGTTCTGCCTGGGGTCCAGCAGGTCACTGGCAATGTCCTTCAACTCCTTCATCTGCAGTGTCAGATGAGCAAACCTCATCTCCCCCTTGAGGATTTGGACATACCAACATAGGGGCAAGAATTTCTGCTACCTCGTCCTGCTGCCTGAGTGTTTCGCCACGGCACTTCATCACAGAGAAGGAGGTAGAGTCGGGTGCTGAATGGTTATGATCCTCGTCTGCAGGGGGGAGAGGGGAAGGGGCAGGGGAACCACTTGCTACTCCTCCCTCAGTGGCATAAGGAGGAACCTGCTGTTTGGGCAGCAATGCTTGGGCAGCAGCCACACAGTTTATTTCTGGGTATCTAATTAGCGGACACCATTAGGTCCCTTCAGGGGCTCCACAGGCAAACTCATTGACAAAATAGAATTGTCACAGAAAAATTCTTTGTCACATGCTCAGTCGACATGGACTGTGTGCTGTTTACATATTTTTGGCACAAACGAAATCTCATATGCATATCGACGTATCTTTGGCACAAGTGGACCTCCACCTTAAAGAGGGTAAACTCTGATCAGGAAATTTACAACGTCAGAATAAACGGATTTTTTAACAGAAGTAACTGACATGCCCTAATAAGGAAATGCATACAATCAGAATACAATATCTGTGGTTTTTAACAGTGGTAACAATCTGATAATGAAAGGAATCAGATCAACATTTCTATAGCATGTAACAGAGCTTGCTCCCCTCCAGAACTCATTGTTCCAGTAGTTATCTGAAATGATCTGCAGGAGCTATTCTTTTATTTGTATATTAAGCGTAATTATTCATGAATATTATTGATTATGTTTGTTTGTTTAATGTTTTTATTTATTCGTATTTATTGTTTATAATATAATGTTTATATATATATATATATATATAGTATTGTAACACTTGAAACGAGAGGTACTGCCTGCCTTAGTGATCTTTACTATTGTCTAAGTGTATTCCCACCTGTAGGAGGCAGCAATGGTTGTTATTAAAGGTGCTGAGATTACGCGGCTCAGGGCTGAAGGTGCAAAGTGAAACAGTCATTGACCGTATTTGCCGTGTGTGATGGTGTCTGCATATCGGCCCTTTTGCGCCAAACAAACCAGTTCAAAGTACTGTATGTTAAAATATACGAATAAATCCACTCAAGAACTAAACTCAATATCGTATCCTCATCATTCAACGCGTCCGACTTTTGCACCTCTTACCACAAGGCAGTGGATTACATGGGGAAATTACAAACAAGGAGAATTTAATCTGTTTTTCCTCTACATTGTCGTTATTCAGAATATTACAGACTATGAACAAAAACGGACAATGTAAGAAAATAAAAAAATGTGTATGACAGAAAGCTAGAGTATTTTTGCAGTGGTGAGCACTAGCTGGTTCATGTACTAGCTCACACTCAAGAAACAGCATAAATGCTACTCATACACAGTTGGGGGGCAGGGGTCAGTCCTTGTGCCTGTAATGAGAAGGTCACCAGTTGAAACTAACCCAGCCTCAGCACGTCTGTGGGTCCTTGAGCAAGGCCCTTAACCCCCAGCTCCCTGGGCGTCCCAACAGGTAGCTGCACTTCGCGGACAACTTACTCCACAAAGAGTAAGTTGAGGGAGACATAAAAAACAATTTCCCCACGGGGATTAATAAAGTCCATCCATCTATGGAATATTATTTAGCACTGTATAACGTAGAATATAAGAATTATGATTTTATAAAAAGTATGCCAAATATCCATGATATAATCATTACAATGTAAACATTATAATGTAATCAACACAATGGAACCAACTGAGTATGTATTTGCACCTTTTGTTAGTCTGAGTTTCTGTTAGCTACTTTATATTAGTCCTGAATCTATGAATATTCACTTTTATTAGCGTATATTTTATCACTATGTAAAAGGACAAATGTATTATCAACCTTTTAGTGAGACAATGTGTAAACGGCTGAAACTACCAAGGCTTACTACTGAAGGAAAGGATTCACTTGAGTTCAGAAGTTCATGGCTGAGTATTTTTAAAAAACTAAGTGGAGATGTTCGCGCCACCATTATGTTCAGCCGAGAGACCAAACGGTAAAAGAAATGACTGTCAAACTTATCACCCAGGGGTGAACATAAATCTATACAAATATCACCTGCATGCACATTACTTCTTTTACAATAACCAACTCCTGATCCATATGGTTAGTCGTGAAAAAAATAACTATTGTGTACATAGAGGCCCTGTGTAAAAAGATAACTGCCAAGGAAAAGATCAAAAACATTTATTTCAAGGATTCAAAGTTTTTATGGTCATGTACAGTATACAGTGCAAATCTTATTTGATTAACTTGAATGTCTTCACAGACAAGACGATTAAACAAATAAAGCAGCGCAACATTACAGTAACTAACAACAAACAAACAAAGCTCACGAGTACTATTACAGTATTCATATCATTTATTTAAATTTAATTTTACCAAGTAAATTAATTGAAAAGCAGTTGCCACCGCTTTACCTGCTTCTCGGGAGAAATAGCAGATATACAAACGTCATGTATGTAACTAAAATCTTAAGCAAATTAGGGCAAAGTTGTGTCGTAATGGAGCGGATCCAGTTTGTGCAGCCTGCTAAGAGATGCTGCCTGATGTGTCTTGCTCTCGCGGAGTTTTGGTACCATGTGACATGGTGACGTAATGCAGCGGGCGATAAAAATCTAACCATGATGCATTGCGTCAGGACCAGAATGTGTTGCTTTAAGCTAGCGCTGTATGTGGGTGCATGAAGTGGAAAGCACCCAATAACAAACATAACATTTTTAAAAAAACGTTTTCTTCACCGGTGCAGTGAATTTAAATAAAGAGCTATGATGGTGCTGCAAATGGCTTTGCATAGTAGTTAGTAGTAGCATTAGCCGCTGTGTGCGGCATTAGCTTCCTACAGTCCTTACAGATGGTTCGTGTTTTGTCTGTCTCCCTTTCGCCATTTATATTTTCCGCCGGGCACCCGAAATGCTGCCACACAAAAGATTTAAAAGTGTCTGGGGTATCTACTATAGTAATTTAGTCAGATGCCAACATATTCACAGCAGCTCATTTGCAGCGCATTCGTGAAACCGCTTTTCGCTCCAACGAGAAATCTCATGTTGTAATATCGCGAGATCTCGTGACGCGTTTCACTCCCACTTCTTAGTAACAGTCGTGATTTGATAAAGTGACAACCTGCGTAATAATTGGTAATACATAGAGTTTGCTATTGTTCAGGCTAGCAGACTGTTATGGCTTGAGGTTAATGGTGCCTGTTACTTGTGAATTTTCACATTTGCAGGGATCTTCTGACTCGTGAACGTGAAACGGGTAATTATGCTAAAAGAAGAAAAAAGCAGAACTGCAATGTGTGTAAGGCTGGTGCTGATTTTTCAGTCTGAACACAGTAAAATTTATACAAATTACCTGTATTCAAACTTGTATTCTTTATATAGTTTGGTTAATTACTATTTAAAAGTTTTATCTGCGCTCCATTGTATAACTGGTACTGTTGACTTGTATGTACTTTTTGATCGGAAATGGTTAGTTGTTTATACATTGAATATTTTTATGATTAATTTCTTTGTTTATTTAATTTGGCAACAGATTTGCACTTTTAGAAGTATTGCTGTTCATTTTTGTGAAAGTTGTTACTAAATAATACAAAAGAAGCAGACTTTTGTAAATCCTGTATTGGCCGTGTATTCTTCCTGTAGCGTAGTGACAGCTTTTTGTACAGAAGCCGTGAACGGCTGTGCTTGCAAATATATTTTCTTCTGAATAATTAGAAGGATAAGCATATTTTGTCGCAGCCGCGAGATAGTCATGCCATACACAGCTCTGCTCGTTTTTGTACTGTAACTGTGTTACTTAATTTGCGCATCCATGAATTTAACGTTGACATTAAGTCAACATTGACATTGACAACGTTGACATTAAGTGTTGCACCTATCTAGTGTTTTACCGTGAAGGGCATGTTATATCTCGTCTCTAAGTCGCACTATGGTCCAGGGGAATGCTATGTCATATCAGAAGATGTGTCGATGATGTGGCAATATAAATATTCTAGATTACTGTCAGTTTTAGTTTCAGAAATCCATCATTTGAGAAAAAAGGCCAGTCACGACAAATATATATGGAATATAACAACAGAGTTTAGGCAGCTGTATTTGTTTAAGTGTAAAGATGCACATAGAAACATGCATGAGCTCATCTGAGAATAAACTGAATGCAATGAAGATTTGTGACTCCTGCTGGAAAATGCGAATAGTGGCAGGGTCTTCAAGCAGTACATTTGTCTGAGAGTCAGTTAATATTAGGAAAGGCACAGTTTTTTTTCAATGGCACTATTTATCAAGAAGGAAATGGAGTACCCCAGCACCTGGTTTACGGGCACTGGAAGCTCCAGTATCAGTCAGACTTTCATGTAAGTATATGTGTGTTTAATGACTTAGCAGTTGGTTAAAAAGTAGACTTGTGCATGTTTCATCTTTACCAGGGGCAGAGGGGAAACTCAATAAATAGCCTTCTCTCACACTTCCAGGCCTGCAGAACTGAGCATGTCCCCTGGTTTTGTGCATATGTCTGTAGGCTTTGAGTTTTTCCTATGGGGGCTTCAATTTCCTCCCAGAGTACAAATACGTGCAGATCAGTTGCATTGGGGAGTCCATACTGTGATGCTGAGTGGGTGTAGGAGGAGATTGAGAGATGAAACTCCAGATGATTTACTCCCTCGGCTAACTAACCAGAACAGGATCGTACCAATACCAAAATGATAAGTTTATAAATGTTTTTCACTACCCTGATTCATTCAGTTATTTCTGTTTGCTAATTCCACCCCCCCAAGCAAATACATAAATAAACAAACAAACAAATATTCAGGGGGGATGTGTCATAGGTGATAGAATCAGTGGATGAATCTAAAGAAAAAAAGTAATGATTTCTTTCTCTCCAAAACACAATGCACAAAACCCTTAAGTTAGGTAAGACATTGAAATTTTATGACAGTAGCATGATGCAGAGGAACAACAGAAGGAAAAATCTAACTAAACCTGAGTCAACTAGGACTAATTACACTAAATTAAGTGGAACACACAAAATACCTAAAACTACTTAATAAACAAGCAAGAAATATTACATTTGATTAAGTATACTGATGCCTGAGAGAAGTTCTTGTGCATAATGCAGCAAGTATGTACAGCTGCAGAGACACTACACATAGTGCAAATAAATTAAAAAGTATACAGTACACACACTGATTCCTGAAAAATCAAAATACATGGAATACTAATGAAATACTCATCAGGATGATGATGATGATGATGATGATGATGATAATAATAGAAATAATGATGAATTAGTTTAGGGTATTTTGCAATTGACATGTACAATTAAAAAAGAAATTGCACCAGACATTTCCTGTGGCAAAGAAGGGTTGCTTTGTGCCACGTTACTCAAGTCAATTCACTTTATTTTGTATAGTGCATTTTCACAGCCTTACATTGTCTCAAAGCACTTTACTTTGTCCCTGCCCAATTGCCCCAGTGAGCAATATCAAGCCTGAAAAATTATAAAGCCACATTGGCAAGGATAAACTCAGTCATATAAGAAACCTTTGGAGGAACCAGAGTGAAAGGGGGAGCCCATCCTCCACAGGGCAGAAGTCAGGTTAACAAAGTCCTGACCTATATGGTTCAATTAGTTAAGTCCGGATGTAAATACAGAATAACTGGCAGCAGGGCACACAGGAAAGACGTCACAGGCAGGAGGGCAGGCAGGAGGGTGGCACAGGCAGGACGTAATGGGCAGGAGGGCGGGCAGGCAGGGCAGCACAGGCAGAAGGGCTGGCGGGCAGCCAGAACTGTTTTGCCACTGCAGTTTGTTTTACAATTTCATCTGCATTTGTTCCCCCAAGGTATAACAGCAGCTAATTTATGAACGTGCTGCTTTTCAGAAAAGAAGTTTAATTTCCAGGAGCATGACCAATGCAAACATTTAGTGTTGACGGTTCTTTGTAAAATGGATGTTCTGTACTTTTATTGATCTGTCCGTCCATCCATCCATCCATCCATCCATTTTCTAACTACTTCTGATGAAGTTCCGGGTTATGAGGTATCCTGAAGCCCAGGCAATATGGGACACACACACACATGCACACACACATAGGGTATACCTATCTTTATGGGGCCCGCTCATTCACTTCTATGGGATAAATGCTAACGCTAACTATGACAAGCTTAACCCCCACCCTGCCTTAACCATAACCATAAGTAACCAAGCAAAATACAAGAGGTTTTGCATTTTTAGTTTTTCCATAGCAGTCACAGATTTTTATAAAATAGAGTTTTCCTGGTTTTCGGTTTCGTGGTCCCCATAAGGGAAAAAAACAGGTATTTATCACGTTATGGGGTAGGATAGGTATACCCGCTCGCACACACACACATGCACACAAATGGATAGATCAACACAGTTACTATGGATGTCGATCCTGCATTAATGAGACAGAACTATCATACTTAATAGGATCATATCCCTAGTTCTACATATGCATAATTATATTTAAAAAAGATCCCACGCACCCAGCACATGAGATGTTTGAACTTCTGCCCTCTGGTAAACGTTACCGCAGTATGCATTGCAGAACAACCAGATTTAATAAGAGCTTCTACCCCCAAAGCCATCAGAATACTAAATGCTAATGAACATAAGTTTATGTGAAAAACTACTCTCTCTTCCTCTCTGTGCACTTTATTACCACAACTGGTATTAAGTTTACTTTTTATTTATACAGTATAGTGCAATAATATAATCACGAATGGTGTGTGAGTGTGCCCTGCGATGGGCTGGCCCCCCATCCTGGGTTGTTCCCTGCCTCGTGCCCATTCCACATTCCGGGATAGGCTCCGGACCACCCGCGACCCAGTAGGATAAGCAGTTTGGAAAATGGATGGATGGATATAACTAACATAAGACAGACATTACACCTAACAAACAATAAACACGAAATAAAGGAGTGGACACACAAAAAAAATGTAATGCAATGACCAGTTTTAACACCTGGATTATGTCCCCCCTTAGTCTCCTTTGCTCGAGGCTAAACAGATTCAGCTCAGCTAACCTCTCCTCATTAGACATTCCTCTAAGACCAGGAATCATTCTCCCAGCCAAGCAAGCCTGAGTCCGGCTTCCACTCCCCTGATCCCCAGCAATGTTAACTTGGAAGGGCGTGTTCTGTATGCACAACTGAGACAACCCAGGTGGAGCTCAGCTTATCGGCTGGCAAAATTGCCTTCAGGTATTACCCACCCTAGTGAGAGTCCAAGCTAGGGCCGTTCTCAGAACTCACCCTAAACGAGGTCCTGCTCAAAAGTTGTAATGACCGCCTGAGGTACCTGTCAGCCTTGCCCGTAATGAGTCAGTGGGTGTAGCCGGGCTGACACGCTTTTGGGCGTCCAATTGCTGAGAACTCCCCTTCGGTTCTGACAAACTGTATGATCGCAAGCAGTGACAGCAGAGCCACAGACAAGCTCAACCAGCAGAGAGCGAATGGTAAGCACCCAGCACCCGAAGGGCTCAACTGATCACATCCAAACGACTTCCTGATGGGATTGTGTACGTAACTGGTTTACTGTTGTTAATAGTGGTTGAACTTCTATACAAGTCCCCTTGTTGGGGGAGAGGGAATGAATGAAAGCATAAGGTAAAATAAAACCTAAAATAAATCAAAAAGGTAAAACAGAAATCAAACCAAATGAATTGTGTTTCTTATTCAATTGTAAACATCAATTAGTTATGCAATAATAACCTAATTGGATGTTAATGTATTGTGATCAAATTGATTTAGTCTGTGAACTTGATTCCTGCTTTCAGGCAAGAACCTGTGTGTCCAATTATGCGTGTTGTATCACCGCAGTTGACCACCAGAGACCCAACTCAGATGTTGTTAACCTACTATGGCGGACCACTAGAGGTGCAATTTCAATGGAGTGGCACTGCTATGGCTTGCCACTAGAAGCGCAATTTCAAAATTGAGTGGTAGTTCTATGCCTGATCACTAGAAGCGCAATTTCGAAATGGAGTGGTAGTTCTATGCCTGACCACTAGAGGCGCAATTTCGAACTGGAGTGGTAGTTCTATGCCTGACCACTAGGGGCGCAATATCGAAATGGCGTAGTAGTTCTATGCCTGACCACTAGGGGCGCAATATCGAAATGGAGTGGTAGTTCTATGCCTGACCACTAGAGGCGCAATTTCGAACTGGAGTGGTAGTTCTATGCCTGACCACTAGGGGCGCAATATCGAAATGGCGTAGTAGTTCTATGCCTGACCACTAGGGGCGCAATATCGAACTGGAGTGGTAGTTCTATACCTGACCACCGGGGGCGCAATATCGAAATGGAGTGGTAGTTCTATGCTTGACCACTAGAGGCGCAATTTCGAACTGGAGTGGTAGTTCTATGCCTGACCACTAGGGGCGCAATATCGAAATGGAGTGGTAGTTCTATGCCTGACCACTAGGGGCGCAATATCGAACTGGAGTGGTAGTTCTATACCTGACCACCGGGGGCGCAATATCGAAATGGAGTGGTAGTTCTATGCTTGACCACTAGAGGCGCAATTTCGAACTGGAGTGGTAGTTCTATGCCTGACCACTAGGGGCGCAATATCGAAATGGAGTGGTAGTTCTATGCCTGACCACTAGGGGCGCAATATCGAACTGGAGTGGTAGTTCTATACCTGACCACTAGGGGCGCAATATCGAAATGGAGTGGTAGTTCTATGCTTGACCACTAGAGGCGCAATTTCGAACTGGAGTGGTAGTTCTATGCCTGACCACTAGGGGCGCAATATCGAACTGGAGTGGTAGTTCTATACCTGACCACTAGGGGCGCAATATCGAAATGGAGTGGTAGTTCTATGCCTGATCACTAGAAGCGCAATTTCGAAATGGAGTGGTAGTTCTATGCCTGATCACTAGAAGCGCAATTTCGAAATGGAGTGGAAGTTCTATGCCTGACCACCGGGGGCGCAATATCGAAATGGAGTGGTAGTTCTATGCCTGACCACTAGAGGCGCGATTTCGAACTGGAGTGGTAGTTCTATGCCTGACCACCGGGGGCGCAATATCGAACTGGAGTGGTAGTTCTATACCTGACCACTAGGGGCGCAATATCAAAATGGAGTGGTAGTTCTATGCTTGACCACCGGGGGCGCAATATCGAAATGGAGTGGTAGTTCTATGCCTGACCACTAGAGGCGCGATTTCGAACTGGAGTGGTAGTTCTATGCCTGACCACCGGGGGCGCAATATTGAAATTGAGTGGTAGTTCTATGCCTGACCACCGGGGGCGCAATATCGAAATGGAGTGGTAGTTCTATGCCTGACCACTAGAGGTAACCAAAGATATAGCTAGGCGGTTGCCGACGCTAGATGAGTGACACACACATTTAATGCATGTGCATGCCACTTGCGGCCTTTTTCTGTGCCTTGCACAGTATAAAACCCCTTAAAACAATTACTGAAATGAGACGGCGCTCGCGTTACGGCAACGGATTTAAATTGTGAGTGCACTATATTTCGTCGCAAATGGTGCTTAACCACGGTGGGTCTCAAGCACAGGAGACTCCCAATTTCTAAATGACACACACACTTGGCTCACAGCGCAAAATTGTGTTAAACTTGCTTTGTCTAAAGCAGGCACACACATACGAGTATGATCCTGATAGGTAACTAAGCTATCGGTCTTATGTCCAAGCGCAACATAATTTAATAATAATAATAATAATCGATACTTTATTGATCCACGTAGGGAAATTGTCTTTACGCCTCCCACAGCTTCCTCTTTTTTCATAGAGGAAGTTGTCTGCGAAGGGCTGCCACCCGTAGCGGCACCCAGGGAGCTGGGGGTTAAGGGCCTCGCTCAAGGACCCACAGGTTAGAACCTCGTAACAAGTATTCCTGTTCGCTAATAGAGAGATCTCTCCCAGGATATATAGAAACGGAGAAACTCGTCCGAATCGAACCTGGAAACAAAGCGCTACATCTGAGAATCTCGTCAGACATATGGTTAAAGTTTACTGCAGTTTAATACGAAAGAACTACAATGAAATAACCGAAAATTAAACAAAATAATATAACTACTAATAATAGAAATAAAAATAACTGTAATAAGCCCGTATGATCCCGCTTAAGGGGGCGGCATGGTGGTGCAGTGGTTAGCACTGTCGCCTCACATCTCTGGGACCCGGGTTCGAGTCTCCGCCTGGGTCACATGTGTGCGGAGTTTGCATGTTCTCCCCATGTCGTCGTGGGGTTTCCTCCGGGTACTCCGGTTTCCCCCCACGGTCCAAAAACATGCTGAGGCTAATTGGAGTTGCTAAATTGCCCATAGGTGTGCATGTGTGAGTGAATGGTGTGTGAGTGTGCCCTGCGATAGGCTGGCCCCCCATCCTGGGTTGTTCCCTGCCTCGTGCCCATTGCTTCCGGGATAGGCTCCGGACCCCCCGCGACCCAATAGGATAAGCGGTTTGGAAAATGGATGGATGGATGGATCCCGCTTAAATGCCTTCAGATTGCCATGAGTGCGACTTTTGCAACCAGTTCACAGTAGCGCTTCTTCACTGCACATTCGGTCATAAAAAATTTAAATTGTGTGCTCAGAATAAGTTTAAACCTTCTGCCTTGCGATTATTAACCAATTGTTATGCGGAAGGCTCGGCTCCTCCAAACTCAATTGCGAAACACCGTGAGTCTGTTAATGTGTGACTTAAATGGAACTCATTAATAACCTGGGTTAGAATAGAAGGCTCGTCCAACGAGCTGCATCACCAGGTAATGTAAACGATCGGTAGCGAAGCTCCCCTCACGGCCAATGAGAGAGAGTCTCGCGATATTTCAGGCGAATTTGAGGTTTCAGAGCGTAGATCGCACAGGCAGGGATTCTTGTGAGCACTCAATGAACGGAGGCTGAAGTTGTGTAAAAGACATGCATTTATTCCTATAACTAACATAAGACAGACATTACACCTAACAAACAATAAACACGAAATAACGGAGTGGACACAAACAATGTAATCATGAAAATGCAATGACCAGATTTAAAATGAGTAACCTTAAAAGGGAAAATACTGTTCTGCAATGCAAGCAATTTGTGGAAATACTGTCCTAAAGTAATACAGCAGGTGAATAGGAGTTTAGGTTGTTAGAAATAAAAGGAAGTTTGTTTACTTGGTTGCAGAGTGGGGGGGGAGGGGGGGTCTTGGCAGTTGGTTGCGGAGGCTGAGCTGATGGGTGATGGCACTCAGGGAGGCGCGGTGTTTGCAGCGGTTGTTGGAGTGGAGCCCCTCTGATTCCCTCTCCTGGTGAAGCTTGGGCTTGGTTGCAGTTCTCTGTCCAGCTGGGTCTTCACTGATAGGCTTCAGGAGGGCTTCTTGTGGGCTTCTCTTCTCTTGGGCTGATGTTCTCTGCCTCTCTTCGGGCTGATGGTCTTTTGTTTTCTCCTCCCTTCTGTTTCTCCTCTCCTGGCTTTGTTCTGAGGTGCCAGGTTTTATAGTGTAAAGTTCGTGAATAGGAGTGACCAGGAATTCGACTCCTGGACCAATGGCTGACCATCCATTTGGCGGGCTTTCGGAAGGGGGTCTGTATCAGTCCTTTTGAGATTTATGACCAGAGTGATTTCCCTTGTATTGATGATTTTCGTTAGGCTGGTGTAACTTTTGATATATTCACTTTCGTGGTAACCACTGACCAGATTTGGAAACATCGGTTTGATACCAAACATGCCATACCAGCCTAGCGGTTCACACCTCATACCATCTGTAATGATTAATTAATGATTACTTATATTATGTCATTATGTTATGTTATATTACTCACATCCATCCATCCATCCATTTTCCAAACCGCTTATCCTATTGGGTCGCGGGGGGTCCGGAGCCTATCCCGGAAGCAATGGGCACGAGGCAGGGAACAACCCAGGATGGGGGGCCAGCCCATCGCAGGGCACACTCACACACCACCCACTCACACATGCACACCTATGGGCAATTTAGCAACTCCAATTAGCCTCAGCATGTTTTTGGACTGTGGGGGGAAACCGGAGAACCCGGAGGAAACCCCACGACGACATGGGGAGAACATGCAAACTCCACACACATGTGACCCAGGCGGTCACTCACACCAGTACCTTATTTTATGCCTCACAATCTATGTAATTGTAAATATACTGTGCAGCTGCTGGCACGTTCCAAACTAAATCTCATTGTACTTACAATGTCAATAAAAACATCCATCCATCCATCTAGGCAGGCCAGTGTCGCCTCCATCCTTCCTGAAGTCAGTGATTCCTTTGTCTTTGTGCTGTTTAGTGCCAAATTGTTTGCTGAACTCCAACCTATCAGTTTCTGGACCTCATCTCTGTAAGCTAACTCATAAGAAGCAAAGAGATTTACAAATGAGAGGAGGCCATTCGGCCCATCAAGCTCCTTTGGGGAGAACTTAGCTAATAGCTCAAAAATCTTATCTAGCTCTGATTTAAAAGAACCCAGGGTTTTAGCTTGTGTTACAATAACAGGAAGACTATTCCATACTCTAACTACACGCTGTGTACAGAAATGCTTCATCAAATTCGTTTTAAAATGTTCTCCAGCTAATTTCCACTTATGGCCACGAGTTCTGGTATTTAAACTAACATTGAAATAGCCATTTGGCTGAACAGCATCCAGACCTCTTAGAATCTTAAACACCTGGATTATGTCCCCCCTTAGTCTCCTTTGCTCGAGGCTAAACTGATTCAGCTCAGCTAACCTCTCCTCATTAGACATTCCTCTAAGACCAGGAATCATTCTCGTTGCCCTACGTTGCACCTTTTCCAAGGCAGCAATGTCCTTCTTAAGGTATGGTAACCAAACCCGCACACAATATTCTAGGTGGGGTCTTACCAAGGAATTATATTATCGTAGCATCACTTGCCTTGTCTTAAACTCCACACACCTAGAGATGCAATGTGCCTTCTCGCGTGGTGTTCCTGCAGAGGGAGTCTGTGAGTGCTGGAGATTGGGGGAGGGGGCAGTGTGGCTATGTCTGCTCTGTGTTCCTCCAGACGAGCAAAGAAGCTGTTTAGCTCCTTTGCTAAAAGGCCGTTGCTGTTAACAGTGACGGTGTTGTTGCCTTTGAAGTTTGTAATGTGTTGTATTCCCTGCCACACCCACTGTGGGTTGTTGTATGTGAAGTAGACCTCTATTTTCTGTTTCTCTGCCTGCCTGGCAACCTTGATGCCCCTATTCAGGTCAGCTCTGGCTGCACTCTATGTTCTTGACTGCGCTGTCTTGTCCTGTAGTATTGTATTGTTGCTCTTGTGTTTATCTTGCACTTTCTCCCTCTGTTTGTGCTCCTTTCACTCTGTATAGTTCTATCTTGCCCGCACTTGTGTCATCTTGTGTTGTTTCTGTTTTTCTTCTTTGTCTTGCACCGTGGTCCAGGAGGAACAATGTTTCCTTTCACTGTGTACTGTGTATATTGCTGAAATAACAATAAACCCACTTGACCACCTGCCTTGATTCATCCTGAAGAGTTTTCCAATGTTGTTCAAGGGTCTGTTTGTTTCGGGTGAAGGACACGCCCCTGGACGTGCTGGATAAGGGGACCACAGATCAGTGTCCTCAGTCCTGCTTCTCCCTTCAAAGCTGAGAGGAAGATGACCCGCCTGCTGGTTCTGGTTTTGGCTTATGGAGCTCTGCTTATCTCCACAGAGGCCCAGCAAGATTACCACAGTCTCCCTGCACTCTACAAGACGGCCATTAAACTCGCAGTCGAAAATGCTCATCAAGGAACCCGTCTGCACATGAATTTCTATAACATCCAGGGCCGTCCGAAGGTAACTGCTGAGAAAGTGTTTACAAAAGTGTGAAACTTTCATCATCTGCAAGCTGAACTAATGAGTATCACATTGATTTTGATGTTTTAATTTCAATGCATATGATGCTTAATGTCTCTTCACAATGAAAGTGATGGTTGTATATCTCAGCCCTGGTCAATTTTACCTTCTCACAGTTTCTCTCTGAATCTGCTGCAGTCAAGTCTGTGACAGTTTGCCATTTTTTGGGTGATTATTGTTTGTTATATTGCCTTTAAAACAGTTGTAGGCAATTTTGTATATAACGTGTTTATGTGATTTAGATCAGCAGTGAATACATTGACATTGAGATTCTCTTGAGAGCAACAAAATGTCCAAAGTCAACTGCAACAGACCATCGGGCTGACTGTATTTTCATGGACAAGAGGGTAAGTAAAGAGTCACTGTGACTGTGAGCATTGGACATATCAGTTAGCAAATTAATTTAGGTTCATGTTAACTTTTTTGATGCCCTGCGGGGGAAAGTTAGCCAACAATAAAGTAACAAATAGATAGGTGGCCTCAAACAGCCAGTTCCATCACCTTATTCTCAAATTTTAGTAGGTTTACAGGCTTAAAGGCTGGATTACCAGGCAGAAGCAAACGCTAATCATCTGAGGGGTGACCTGTAGATTATGCTTCGAGCTATGAACCCTAGCTGGCCTTATTTAAAGACCTGTAAGCTGTACTACAAAGCAGGTTTTTCATACCCAGAGTTAACTCAATCGAGCCGGGTTAACTAACTCTCATTGTTGAAATCAGCCTTAAATGGCAGCGTAGTGTTTTGTGGTGAAAGGGCAGGACTTAACTCTTATTTTAATTAGAAAGCCAGCAATTAAATCTGGTCAGAGCAGGGTAGATGCGCAGTGTGAATTACCCTTTAAATATACCTCTTTAAATAGTGAACTACAGGACCACTTAGCTTGATCGGAGGACAGTATTTTAATACAGAGCAGTGTTCAGTTAAACGGGATTTGTTGTTCATACTTTTAGATGAACTTGCTTTGTATAATATAGCCTTATGGTGACCCTGCTTTGGAAGCTCTTTCCTCTAAAATTGTTCTGTGTCATTAAACCCTGCAGTCCAGCAGCTCTGCCTTAAATTTTTAGATATTTCTTTACTACACCTTCTCTCACTGTATTTATTGCCCACCACTCTTTAAATACTGTTTTTGTGTGTCTGTGTGTTTTTGCAGCCATTCATTAACTGTAGAGTTTGCAGCAGACGGTCTGGTAATAATCTTACACATCCATCAATTGACTGTGTACCAAACAAGAAAGTGGATGAAGTAAGTGTAGAGAGTCTTAGCATTATGGAAATGTAACAGGTGTGTGAATTGTGTCTAAACATGTGGTTAAACTTTGATTGTGTTTGTACATGCAAAAATTTGATCAGAGTACTGTTTATTAATGACAAAGTTACTTTTAATCTGAACAACAGTGGCAGCACCAGGGAAAAGCTTGGGGGGGGGGGGCTCTAGCTCCTCCTCCAATGACCAAAGTACCCCCACAGCACCCCCAAAATATTGGTTTCATTTTTTCTTTAACTATCTGTAAAATCTGTATATTGTGTAAGACATTTTTGCGGTTTTTATAGCATACTTGTAGTGTATTTTTTCTTCAAAGTACACATAGAGGCTCTGTGAGCTAGACGTTAGAATTTCATATTTTATCATATTTTTCCATGCTGTAGCTTATCGTTTTGTGTGCTTCTATACATCATCTACATAAGCTGAAAAGCTAAAGCACCCGCTCTAAATAATCTCACTCCCCTATAGCACCTGTAGCATTAAGTCACTTGCGCTGCCACTGCTGAATAAACGACTCCAATCTGACTAAACCGCTTAACTTTTCCTCCCCATGTTACATTTCAGGACAAACAACGTAATATGTGTCCTTCTGATAAACCTCCTCTCAGATCTAAAACTGCCTTGGCTTCCAAGGACACTAAAGAAGCTGAAGGAGACTGTCTGGGCTGTTTCTGATGGCTGATGGTCCTGCAATGTGGACCAGAGGAGGAAACTGGGAGGGAAAATGCTTTGCTTTATATCATGCCCACCCAAAGCCCCCAGTGAGTAAGCCATAGGCGCCGATAGCATGGAAAAACTCCCAAGAAGGAAGAAACCTTGGGAGGGACCAAACTCAAAGGGGGAGCCCATCCTCCTGGGGCCGGCAAAGTGTAGGTGCAGGATCACAAAAAACTTAACGAGAGAATTCGACTGTCCCTCACAAAAACTGTAAAGTTTTAGTGGCTAAATTGCTTTTTCTATGCCTTTTCAAACAGGAGGAGATTTGTTTGGCTATATGTAGAAATTTTCTATACAATTTAGACAGCACAGAATCATTAACCTACTTTAATGAATGTATTTATACAACCACATATTTCACACATTTTGACATCAGTCATGCAGTGAAGATACAGTCTCTTTATTTCTTGACGCCAACCCTCCCCATTAATCCGGGCTTGGGACCGACACCTAGTTAAGCTGGCTTGCTCCCTTAAGTGGCTGGGTTAGGCTAAACTATGTACATATTTATAAAGACTACAATAAATTTATAAAGACCTCCCTAAATATGTAGTCTAACAAAACTCAGTTTAAAGAAGGTAGCCTACCTGGTAAACAAAGAAATTAAAAGGCCCACAGCATATAATCGGGCTATATCCAAGCAGTTTTTAAGAACGTAACCTACATGGCGAAATTGAATTACTTTCTGGACCAACAAACGCAACCAGGCATGAACATTATGCACCTTCCTAGTCTTGATGTATGTCGTCATACAGATGAGGACGTTAGGCAGCCTTTAGATCCGACCCATCATGCACTGCAGTTTTTTGCAAATTCCTCAGACGGAAAACCATTAAATACCTCTTCTATTACCTTATATTCATGTAATAAATATACAAATATCAATTAGTTGGAAATCAGCCAGACAGACGTAATTACTACAAATGGTTTCCACTGTATTTGTGACTCTGAGTGCCGCAGGCTTGGATGCAGTGCCGCACCATTTTGTAAGGCATGCACTGGCCAATCATGTAACACTTCTCTCAGAAATATTAATGAGACATCACCTACCACCCTGCAAAAAATAAAATTTGCCGCTTGTCCCCCTGCACATGAGCCAACTTGGCTGCGTCAACCAGCGGAGCTCCGGAGCCTCTGGAGAAACACGCAGCAAAAAAGGCTCGCATGCGGTCTTCCAAAGTTTGGGAATACTTCAGCCATGACACCTTTTCTGCGCCTCTACTGTAGCTGGCGTTAATGATGCTGTTTCAGCCATTTTATATTTTCTGTTTACTTATTCTGTCATGTAAGACTGAGACAAATTATCGTTTACGACAATTCTTACACACTGTAGCCTGACTTGCTGACTTAAGTAAGCTTAACTATAAGCTACCTTTGCTAGTGTTTGTGAATAACATGTTTCTCTAGTTATGAAATTATTCCATGTTTTAGCATCTGTTTCAACATTAAAGTCAAATTGGTGTCACGATCGCTCGCGGAGGTAACGGCAGAGCGCCGATCGTGCGGGTAAGGAGCAGGCAGGCAAGCGGGATACGGGGAAAACGGGAGTTTATTACGGAGACGGGAACGGGCAAGACGGAACACGGGGGCCAGACGCTCACCAACATCAAGAACATCAATGACGGACAAGGGAAACCGGGGAGACCAGGACTTAAATACACAGGACTAATCAAAGTAACTAGACAAAGCTGGAGACGATCAGGGAAATACACGTGGGTAATCAGGGGGCGTGGCACACACGAGGAGCGGACGAGCCGGGTATGACAGAACCCCCCCCCAAAGGCGCGCTTCTCCGGGCGCGCCAAGGAAGGGGGCGACGGACGGGACGAGGCAAAACAGGACCTGAAAAACAAAACCAGAAATCAACGAGGGACAGGGAACAAGACAGACAGGCAAAACTGACACAGAGGCAGAAGCCAGGACAAGACATGACACAGGACAGGAAAGGCAGACAGACAGACAAGAAACGGGGACACGGAGGGAACAGGCGGAACAAAAGGGCCAGGAGTGAACAGAGGGAACCCAGAAGGACGAGGAGCAGAGACGGGAGGAACAAAGCAAGGGGGAGCAAAAAACGAAGGGGCAGAGACAGGCGGGACAAAGGCAGGGGCGTAGGGAGACAAGGAGGAGGAAGGAAGGGGAGCCCGAGGGAGCCCCAGCGGGCGACGGGAGGCAGCCGGAGGGGCCGCAGGCGGCCGGGAGGCCGGAGCCGGAGGGGACCTCGGAGGGGCCGAGGAGGCAGGGCGAGGGACCCGCGGAGGGGCCCGGGAGGAAGCAGGAGGGAGCACCGGGGAAGGGGAGGGAGCAGGAGGGGCCCACGGCGAAGGCCCGGAGGAGGGGGGAGCCGCAGCAGGCGGCGACGTCCGGTGGAGGGTCGGAGGTAGGGGCCCCGCAGGCAACCGAGGAGCCGCCGTCGGGGAGCCCGCAGGCGACCGACCAGGCTCTGGAGAGGGGAGCGAGGCAGGGCGACGAGGCACCGGAGAGGGACCCGCAGGCGACAGCCGACCCGGAGGGCCAGGACCCGCAGGCGCCAACCGAGCCAGAGCGCAGGCGAGGGAGGGCGAGCCAGGGGGCAGGGCGGGCGGGACCCCAGCCCTGCGTCTGTGTCCCCTTCCCCTGCGGGACACAGACAGGCCGACCCTAGTTCGGGGTCGATGTCGCCGGGGCGAGGGACAAGGGGTTACGAGTTCTGTCCCCGAGGGGTCCCATTCCAGCTCCTCCACCTCCGAAGAGGGAGGAACCAAGATGGAGTTGTCCGGGACCACCTCGGGGACTAGGACAGGGACTGGAGCTGCTGCAGGCGGAGGGGGCGCCTCTGGAGCTGCTGCAGGCGGAGGGGGCGCCTCTGGAGCTGCTGCAGGCGGAGGGGGCGCCTCTGGAGCTGCTGCAGGCGGAGGGGGCGCCTCTGGAGCTGCTGCAGGCGGAGGGGGCGCCTCTGGAGCTGCTGCAGGCGGAGGGGGCGCCTCTGGAGCTGCTGCAGGCGGAGGGGGCGCCTCTGGAGCTGCTGCAGCAGGGCGGTCAGGGACAGGAGCGCGGTCAGGGACAGGAGCGCGGTCAGGGACAGGAGCGCGGTCAGGGACAGGAGCTGGCTGCAGTGGGGGCGCCTGCTCGGGAGCTGCAGGTTGCTGCAGTGGGGGCGCCTGCCCGGGAGCTGCAGGTTGCTGCAGTGGGGGCGCCTGCCCGGGAGCTGCAGCAGGCGGCTGCAGAGGGGGCGCCTGCCCGGGAGCTGCAGCAGGCGGCTGCAGAGGGGGCGCCTGCCCGGGAGCTGCAGCAGGCGGCTGCAGAGGGGGCGCCTTTGCAGGAACTGGAGTGTGGTCAGGAACTGGAGCGCGGTCAGGAACTGGAGACAGTGGGGGCGCCTGCCCTGGAGCTGCAGGCTGCTGCAGTGGGGGCGCCTGCCCTGGAGCTGCAGGCTGCTGCAGTGGGGGCGCCTGCCCTGGAGCTGCAGGCTGCTGCAGTGGGGGCGCCTGCCCGGAAGCTGCAGGCTGCTGCAGTGGGGGCGCCTGCCCGGAAGCTGCAGGCTGCTGCAGTGGGGGCGCCTGCCCTGGAGCTGCAGGCTGCTGCAGTGGGGGCGCCTGCCCTGGAGCTGCAGGCAGGGGGAGCTGCGCAGGCGATAGCTGCGCAGGCGGCTGCGAAGGCGGCTGCAGTGGGGGCACCTGCCCGGGTGCTGCAGGCGTTCTCCGGAGTTGGATTAGCCTCCGGAGGTCCTCAGCCATTCTCTCCAGGTCGGAATACGGGGAGTCTGGAGAGAAGGCGGCGAAGTCCTGCCCCAGCTGTGCAGCAAGCCTTTCCCCCTCCGGGGGGCCCTGTGGGGCCGGTTCTCCCATCACCCTCCAATACAGTCCCTGGAGGGTGAAGTACCTGTCAGCGAGGGCCGCGGGCGAAACGGGCGTGGCCCCTTTAAGAGGGCGGGGAACCCGCGGGATGGCGTCCCTCACTGCTCTGGCCCCCCCATTGGCCAGCCGCTCGGGCCGGTTATCGCACCGCTTGGGGGGGCGGTAGCTGTTCCGCAGGGAGGGGCTCCGGGTTCGGGAAAACGAAGGGCTCGTCCTCTTCATCCTCGCTCGGAGCCCAGAGCCTCGCCAGGGAGCAGGGTCCCAGACCGTACGGTCCCAGGTCGGGACCCAGGACGAGCTCCTCCTCCTGAGGGAGCCAGGGGCTGGAGAGCGAGCAGGCGCCCAGACTGATCGGCTCTTCTGGGAGCTTCTTCCTCCTTCTCCGCTTCTTCTTTTGGTCCGTCATTCTGTCACGATCGCTCGCGGAGGTAACGGCAGAGCGGCGATCGTGCGGGTAAGGAGCAGGCAGGCAAGCGGGATACGGGGAAAACGGGAGTTTATTACGGAGACGGGAACAGGCAAGACGGAACACGGGGGCCAGACGCTCACCAACATCAAGAACATCAATGACGGACAAGGGAAACCGGGGAGACCAGGACTTAAATACACAGGACTAATCAAAGTAACTAGACAAAGCTGGAGACGATCAGGGAAATACACGTGGGTAATCAGGGGGCGTGGCACACACGAGGAGCGGACGAGCCGGGTATGACAATTGGTATACTGAAATATATAAAAACTATTGAACTATTAACTTAAGTCTAACATAGAAAATCCTACTGAATCTCTTAAGATTTTCCTTTTTTGTTAATGCACTAATGTTTAAGAAGTGTCTTAATAAATTGAATTTCAGATTTGTGTGTGGGTGGGAGTGGGTGAATTGTATTAAATTCATACATTCATTCTTTTGGCTCAGACATTACTGACCTAAAACAAATTGAGGCATTGGGTAAGTGCTTAAATTAGCTACTAAATGGCAAAAAATATTCTAAATATCACATTTTCCATTCTTCGGTATAATTTTAACGAATCACCTATGCTGCCAAACATTAACGCATAGATTGTCACAACACTCTATGTTTTAGTTCTTCTTTATGTGTACAGGACGGTGTGATGGTTCTGGTGGTGGGTGTGGCCGACGCTGCTCGCGATGTTTGGCTATGCTGCAGTCCCAGGGACCAGGTTGGAACACATTTCCACCTTCAAGCTTAGGTGGAAAAACGGCACCGAGACCCAGCAGCAGGACAACTTCACTTGTCCAGCCAACCAGCCCTGCTTCATCATTGAAGTAAGCCCTGTGAACAGGAGCGAGATGTACTTCTGCAGTGGATGTTATAGCGGAAAGAACATCCCCATCCTCACGTCTGCCGGAGTGCCCCCTCAAGTGGGTGTGTGACTTAACTCGATGGGTGAATTGGACAGAATGTACTGTTACTAGAGGTCGACCGATATGGGTTTTTCAATAGCCGATGCCGATATTTAGGAGTCAGGGTCAGGCGATGGCCGATATATGCTGCTGATTTTTTTTGGCTGATAATTGGACGTTTTCCCCTCTATTTGCATGGTAAAATATCACACTAATAATAACAAACGATACACAAAATTTCTCAATTTAGCATTTATTGAATACTCAACTTGGAAACAATAACACATTTATAAACAATAAAAATAGCAGCATCAGAATCTCTGTTAGTGCACAATATAGCAGCAAACTCCTCATGTTTGACGGAAGGAAATTTGTAAACAATACAAAAAGGAATAAGCATGTTATCTTCAGTTGTAATCCCACTTCCAGTCCCTGAGTCTTACTCACCACACTCATACTTCACAGCAAACAGGCAGCAGTTAATTAACCAGAAGAGAAAAATGCAAAAACACAACAGAACTTGTAAATAATAACAAACTAATAGACAATAAAAATAGCAGCATCAGAATCTCTATTAGTGCCAAATATAGCAGCAAACTCCTCATGTCTGACGGAAGGAAAATTTGTAAATACACAAAGGAATGAGCACATCTTCAGTTTTAATCCCATTTCCAGTCCCTGAGTCTTCCTCATCCCACAAGCAGGCAAGGCATGTCACCCCGGTTGTGTGACACTTATTTTATATAATAAAATAAGTGCCCCCTGCGGCCCCAGAGCCCGAGCAGCCGCCTCCGCTGCCTGCAGCTACCGCGCCCACGTCTGAGGCGCTTTCCCTGCCTGCAGCTCCCGGGCAGGCGCCCCCTCTGCAGCCTGCAGCTCCAGTCCCTGGCCCCACTCCAGTCCCTTCTCCCCCTGTGACTCTGGTACCCTCACCCCGACGAGCCCGACCCCGGCCGCGGGTCCTTATGTCTGTGTCCCATAAGGGGAGAGGACACAGACGCACGGCTGGGGTCCCACCCGCCCAGCCCCCTGGCTCGCCCTCCCTCGCCGGCGCTAGGGCTTGGTCGGCGCCTGCGGGTCCTGGCCCTCCGGGTCGGCTGTCGTCTGCGGGTCCCCCTCCGCGGCCTCGTCGCCCTGCCTCGGTCCCTCCTCCGGCGTCTTATCGGTTGCCTGCGGGCCCCCCGACGGCGGCTCCTCATTCGCCTGCTGGTCCTCCCGCTCTGGCGTGTCGGAGGACGTCGCCGTCTGCTGCGGCTCCCCCTCTCTCCTTGCCCTCGCCAGGGTCCCTTCCAGCTCCTTCGTCCCCTTCCCTGGTCTCCCCTCCGACTCCCTCCTTCGTCCCTGCGTCTGTCCCTCGCCCCGTCTCCTCGGCCCCTCCGGCTCCGGCCTCCCGGCCGCCTGCAGCCCTTCCGGCTGCCTCCCGTCGCCCGCTGGGTCTCCCTCGGGCACCCCTTGGTTCCCCCTCCTTCTCTCCCTGGCTTCCCGTCTTTGTCCCTCCTGCCTCTGCTCCCCCTTGCTTTGTTCCTCCTGTCTCTGTCCCTCCTCTCTTTGTCCCTCGTCCCTCTGGCTTCTGCTCCTCTTTCCCCGATGTTCCCTTCGTTCACTCCCGGTCCTTTTGTCCTGCCTGTTCCCTCCGTGTCCCCCTTTCTGATCTGTTTATCTGCCTTTCCTGTCTTATGTCAAGTCTTGTCCTGGCTCCTTCCCCTGTGCCAGTTCTGTCTGTCCGTTCTGTTCCCTGTCCCTCGTTAATGAGGTTTTATATAGATATACATATATGCCCGGCTTGTCCGCTCCTCGTGTGTGCCACGCCCCCTGATTACCCACGTGTGCTTCCCTGATCGTCTCGTGCTTTGCCCGATTACTTTGATTAGTCATGACCTATTATAAGTCCTGGTCTTACCTGTTTGCCCTGTCCGTCATTGATGTTTGTCAATGCCTGTGTTCCGTCCTGCTCTACCCGCTCCGTTTCCCCGATTAAAGACCCGTTTTCACAAACACACAAAAAAAACTATGTATATATATATATACACATATATATTTATGGGTGTATCGAGACTAGATGGTCAGTATGCATCCCAATGATCCTGTATTTTACCTCGAACATGGTTCCGCAAACACACCAGCTGACCTTCATCAAACCCCTAATCATTAACCAACTCATTGTGTTTCCGATTTCGTGGTGTGGCTTGTTCCTCCAACTAAGCCTTCACATACTCTTGAAGCACCTGCAAACTTTCCTGATGGTTTTGTACCCATTCCTCCAAAGGTCCACCATCCTGACTGATCCCGGCAGGAGCCTGAAGATAGTGTACCGGTAATCGAGGTTCACAGCCAGACCTTAAATAAAAAGGCATCATCCAGTCATTTGGTGGGGTGTAGTATTGTAAGCTTCTCTGCTGGAGGAAGTGTGCGAAGCAAATTGTGCAAAAAAAATATTAAAGCAACACCAGGGAGGTTTACATCTAGATCCTTAAAATGATCGACCTGCAATTCCACCTTGAAAATCCAATTACCATATAAAGGATACAAGATGTAAAGATGACAAATGACATGGCACACATTTGTTGTTTACACTGTTGTGTCAGGTTAATTGAAAGCTGAAGGATCTTAGTGTTTACTAGTCTAAGTAACAGAATGTCTAAACACTGTGCTTGCCTTTATGGGTTTTTAAGCAGAACACATAGGTATAGAAACATATTAACATTACGTTTCACGATTCACTGACTGGAGAATAGGAGAATATACACATCAATATTACTACTTAAGTTAACTAACCCTAATCCCAACCCCTATTGGCACGGAGCCCGCCAGGGTTCAGGTGAGATATAAATCTGTAATCTGTATCAACGGTTTTGCTATCCATACCCACCCTATTAATGTTAGCTTCCCAGGGTTTCTTGTTAGACAAGCTCTGTGTCTCTCTATACCCCCATTTACTGCGCGACTGATTGTCCATTTATAAAGAATCAAATAGGGTGAAGATGGTTTTAGTTTACAATTACTCTGGAAGGTGACCAGATTTGAAAAAAACTAAATACCATGCCTACGTGTATGTAATCTCCATCACAGTCCCCATTTTCCCCATAATCCTCGTTTTGATAGTGCCAATTTGTGTAATGTGAGTTTTTTTTTTTTTTTTTGAAAAAATTGTTACAGAAGAACATACTGGATGCCACATGTGTACAATTACCCCTTTCTAATTAGTGGGGTCCGTTGTGTCAGCTACAGCCTTTACTAACATACACATAAGTATACAGTCTTACAGCACTTTTGTTTTCCTTTTGTATTTAATGGTTTTCCATTTAGGGGGCAGCATGGTGGTGTAGTGGTTAGCACTGTTGCCTCACACCTCTAGGGCCCGGGTTCGAGTCTCCACCTGGGTCACATGTGTGTGGAGTTTGCAGGTTCTACCCATGTCATCATGGGGTTTCCTCCGGGTACTCTGGTTTCCCCCACAGTCCAAAAACATGCTGAGGCTAACTGGAGTTGCTAAATTGCCCATAGGAGTGTATGCATGAGTGAATGGTGTGTGAGTGTGCCCTGCGATGGGCTGGCCCCCCATCCTGGGTTGTTCCCTGCCTCGTGCTCATTGCTTCCGGGATAGGCTCCGGACCCCCCGCGATCCAGTAGGATAAGCGGTTTGGAAAATGGATGGATGGATGGATAGTTTTCCATTTGAGAAATTTGCAAAAAACTGCAGTGCATGATGGGTAGGATCTAAAGGCTGCCTAACGTCCTTAATTTGTTTGCAATTTCGCCAGGTAGGCTACCTTCTTTAAACTGCGTTTTGTTAGACTACACATTTCGAGATGTTTTATTGTAGTCTTGGTAAATATATATATATAGTTTAGCCTAACCCAGCCACTTAAGGGAGCAAGCCAGCTCAGGTAGGTGCCAGTCCCAAGCCCGGATTAATGGAGAGGGTTGGCGTCAAGAAATAAAGAGAAATAAAGACAACTAATACTCCTACTTTGCAAGATCTGACTGCAATAGCAGCACTGCCACAAGGGTGTGGATAAATCTATACAAATATCACCTGCATATACATTACTTCTTTTACAATAACCAACTCCTGATCCATACTGTTAGTCGTGAAAAAAAAAACTATCGTGTACATAGAGGCCCTGTGTAAAAAGATAACTGCCAAGGAAAAGATCAAAAACATTTATTTCAAGGATTCAAAGTTTTTATGATCATGTACAGTGTACAATGCAATTCGTATTTGATTAACTTGAATGTCTCCACAGACTAGACGATTAAACAAATAAAGCAGCGCAACATTACAGTAACTAATAACAAATAAACAAAGCTCACGAGTACTATTACAGTATTTATATCATTTATTTAAACTTAATTTTACCAGGTAAATTAACTGCAAAGCAGTTACCACTGCTTTACCTGCTTCTCGGGAGAAATAGCAGATATACAAACGTCATGTATGTCACTAAATTCTTAAGCCAAAAAGGGCAAAGTTGTGTCGTCATGAAGACGGATCCAGTTTGTGCAGCCGGTTAAGAGGTGCAGCGTGATCTGTCTTGCTCTCGCGAGGTTTTTGTACGACGTGACATGGTGACATAATGCAGCGGATGATAAAAATCTAACCACAATGCATTGCGTCAGGACCAGAATGTATTGCTTTAAGCCAGCGCTGTATGTGGGTACATGAAGTGGAAAGCACCCAATAACAAACATAACATTAAAAAAAAAATCTACAAACTAGTGGGAATATAAAATAAAATAAATGTGTCTGGGCAAATTGGTAAGTTAAATCGTTTTAAGCAGTGTTAAGCAGTGTGTGGTTTTAAACACGAGTAGCATGTACCGTGTTGACGGCGCATGAACGTATCTTGGCAGCACATGTAAAACTTAGATTTGCAAGCGGGATGTGAAACAGCATTTAGGTGTTTAAAACAGCAATAGAGTGCGTGTTTGTTCACGCAGTTACAATGTTTAGTTGTTATTTCTGTGGAACATCAGTGCAAACCCTTAGGGAACATGTTTTACATGTATTAATAAATCGGATGAACGATGCATCCCAAATTGTATCCGCCGCGCACTTCTTAATCAGGGCAATCGCATCGTGGACGTTTATGCAGACGCCCAAAAAGACTTACTTAAGAAAACTGTTGCATGATAATTTGTACCATTTTCAAGGGTGGGGGGCGTGCAGTAGATGCCCCCTTTTTTGTGCTTCTGCCGTTCAAACCGAGCAGCACTGAGTTTGTCACGGCACCTGACGCCAAATCTACTACTTAGCTGCTACAGACAGAACTATCTTCAAATCACCACTAGGGGGTGTCAATGCTGCAGCTTCGTTCTATGGTTGATCTTTTTCAAATACAGTTTTTTTTCTCTCTCTCCACATAATCAACTTAACTGATTAGCGTTCTTTCATAGTAATGGTTTTTAATCCGTGTTAATCTTCTGAACAATGACTAGTAAAGGTTCTATGAGGTTGTCCTACTTACTATGGATTTTAAGTTTTTTATCAAGGTGTTAAAACGTACCACAGTTGCCAGTCCTGTGTTTTATGTCTAGCAATTTGTACAGTTTCTTCAGTATAAACACATGCCATCATCTGTGAGAATCTCCTCCAGAACTCTGCATTTTCTCAAGATCTTTTTGTAATATTGCATCATGGCACTGCTCAGAACAACACAGATGGTGCATAACAACACAAGGGAGTACAAGACAACATGGTGCAGAAACAGTGCGATACAAAGCAGGACAAAACTGGATGATATGTGGTCAGTGGTGGATAAAGTGCAGAAACAGCTGTACAGTGCAGCTGCCATGGAAATGACTGTTACAGGGGATGCAAAAGCTGCAGGTTTGAATTGTTTGGCGAATGAAGCTGTTCATGAATCTGCTAGTCAGTGTTTGTGGATGGTGGTCAGAGTCCTGGATTATAGACGGAACCTTGTTACTGTGGCAGTTAAAGTACAGCTGGTCAATGGAGGGCAGTTCAGTGCGAATGATGTTCTTAACAGACTTCACAATGTATTGCCTTCCTGTCATGTGGCTCCACCATACCATAGTACTACTGTAAGAACTAGGGATGTAACGATACATTCAACTCACCATTTGATACGATTCACGATTCTGAGTTCACGATACGATTTGCTCATTTTTTGCAGAATGAGCTGCAGACAAATATATTCAAAAATATTCTTATATTTATCTTTCTGAACTGTTGACACTGTTGTGAACAGTGCAACTGAATTTGAATAAAATACTGCTGAAAAAATCCCAAATCAAAATAAGTAAAAAAAAAATCAAATAAATAAGCTAAGGTTTGCATGTGCAGCTTTTTAGCGTGCTTTGCCCTTTTAATAATCTTCGCTCAGCTCACGGTGGTGCCAGTGGACCTGTTTGTGTATGTTATCAGTCTTTTACAATGTTTGCATGCAGTTTATGTCTTGTCTGTGCTTTTCTCGCTGTTTCCTCCTCGTTTGTGATTACCGGAAAGCTAATATGCTGCCGGAGCCCCCGGCGAAAACGGGGAGAGCATGCGAACTCCACACAGAAAGGGCCCTGGACCGAAGCCAGGACCGAAGCCAGCACTAACCACTGTGCCGTCCTCCGTTTCAAATTCAAATTCAGCCTTTTCCAAGGCAGCAATGTCCTTCTTAAGGTATGGTGACCAAACCTGCACACAGTATTCTAGGTGGGATCTTACCAAGGAATTATATAATTGTAGCATAACTTCCCTTGACTTACATCTCTAGGTGTGTGGAGTTTAATCCACTATTGGCTTTTTTTAATGCTTCCCCACACTGGCAAGAGTGGGACATGGAAGCATCAACAAACACACCGAGATCTTTCTTGTAATCAGCTACCTTTATTTCAGTGGAACCCATAAAATATCTGTACTTTATATTTCTGCTCCCTGCATTTATTACCTTACATTTATCTATGTTAAATTTCATCTGGGGGCGGCATGGTGGTGCAGTGGTTAGCACTGTTGCCTCACACCTCTGGGACCCGGGTTCGAGTCTCCGAATGGATCACATGTGTGCGGAGTTTGCATGTTCTCCCCATGTTGTTGTGGGTTTTCCTCCGGGTACTCCGGTTTCCCCCCACAGTCCAAAAACATGCTGAGGCTAATTGGAGTTGCTGAAATTGCCCATAGGTGTGCATGTGTGAGTAAATGGTGTGTGAGTGTGCCCTGTGATGGGCTGGCCCCCCATCCTGGGTTGTTCCCTGCCTCGTGCACATTGCTTCCGGGATAGGCTCCGGACCCCCCGCGACCCAATAGGATAAGCGGTTTGGAAAATGGATGGATGAAATTTCATCTGCCAGGTATGAGCCCAGTAGCTAATTAAATCCAGATCCTGTTGTAGCCTCTCTGGACATGAGACAGATCTAACATCAATCAGAAGATACCACACCAGCAGATAATGATTTCTGGAATAGTAAAGTTAAAGGTTGGCTAATAATACCCCTCATCTCTTTTAAAACTATAGATAAGATGCCATCAGGGCCTTGCGATTTATTTATTTTGAGCTTAGCTAGGCTTTGTACTACATCAGCCTCAGTTATACATATATTGGTCATAGACATCGCTGTATTTGTACTAAATGGTGGTAAGCTATTCTACTGTGAACAGCCATTGTAAAATAATCATTAAACTCATTTATATCAATTTCATTTTCAATTGTAAGGCCCTTACTATCCTGCAAATTAGTGATTTTCAGCTTTTAGAGCTCTTTCGGAGTTAAAATATTGGAAGAAACTTTTAACGTCATCCTTATAACTGTTATTAACTAAACCTGTAGACTTAGATACTCCTGCTTTATTTTGAAATCATTAGTTAATTTCCATTTGTGGAAGAAAGCCCTTTTGCTCCTGACTTTATTCTTAATTTTCGTAGTTAACCACCTGTGACATCGCGTGCTGGAAGAACAGGCAGGAAGCGAGGAATCAAGCATCCGGGAAACGGAGAGTCGGGAATGAGGGTTTATTGATGAAAACAGGTACCAACAGCGAGAGATTTTAATGACAGGACTGGGGAAACAGACTTGAACATGGACTAAATACACAGGACTACTCAAACTGACAGAAAACAGCTGGTTACAATCGGGGCAGCACACATGGTTAATGAGAGGGCGTGGCACACACGAGGATCGTACAAGCAGGTCATGACACCAGCTTGGTTGCAGTTTCCTAGATTTAGTTTTGCTGGAAACAGGTATGAAGTCCTTTTGCACTTGCAACAATGTGCTTTTAAAAAATTCCCATGCCTCTTCCACAGTATTGCTATTTAACTCCATCCGATTTACAGTTTCTAGTTTCAGTCTCATACCATTGAATTACCCTTCCTAACATTGTATACTTTTGTTTTGGACTTGGTTGAAGACTCAGGCAGCAGGAGTTGCCCCAACGTTGGTATGTCCTTATCCATAAGGGGGAGTAAACGTTCTGGTTTCCCGACCTTATAGATGAAGGAGTTGGGGGATGTTGCCAGTGACCTGCCAGATTCCAGGCAGAACAGGCCTCGCTGTGCCACAGCCCTTCAGAGACTGGGCCTTCCGTGCAGAACCTCTGCATCCAAATTAGACCAGTTGTTTAGCAAAACCCTAAAATGGGGTTATTTTTGACATGGAACGGGACTTTGATTCAACAACCCATTACTTAGTTGCGGCAAGTACCCAATATCAAGCATAGCTGCAAAGAATCTGCCAGAGATTATCAGAGAAGTTCCCCAGATGCATGGACTGGACTAAGGTGCGTCAGATTAAACAGGAGCCTGGTAAAGTCTGTGAGCCCCACGCCAAGTGACTGATGGCAACATACTCCAGCTACAGTGAGATGGACCCTCCAGCGGACCGAGAGTGGGATTCCCTCTGGGAGTGACAACTCGTGCAGCTGCTGGTGGATGAGCTGCAAACAGACATCAAGAAGGACTTCCAACCTAACAATCATTTACCAAACCACTTCAGGTAACTTGTAAAGAGGTATTGGAGTATTCACACATTCATTTGCAGTGTCCACCTTCTGTCCGGTAAATTTGGCAGGACGAAATTTGAATAACCTATAGATTTGATTTGATTTGATTTGATGAAACCCTTTATTGCTGTTGCAATATACCATGTCACTAGTCACGAGTACCAGCGAAAATACTGGTCATCAACCTGACCATACATATACACAAACATCACAGTAGGGGGTAGACCGGTCGGGAGACAGAGGAAGAGAGAAGTAAAGAAAGAGAATAACATGAGGAGAGAGGAGGAGAATAATAAAAGGCCTATCGGCCTGACTCATGAATGCGGCTGTAAGAGTAAAGGTAGAACAGGTGGCCAATCCTTTTATACAGTCCTAGTAGATTGAGAACCACCTGATTGCAACTGTAGTTGGAGTCAAGGGCTGAGCAGCATGGTGGCCTGGGGGACAATTATGAAAACACAGACCCTCTGATATCCTCAAAACCCACAATCAAAAGAGGAGTCAGGATGGCCAGTGACATGTGCTGGCTAAATGGGGACAACAAAGAGAGAACAGAACAAGGCAGGGAGGGATTCTGACACAGGTGCCATGCTACTTTGTTTAAATATGCTGGAATGTTTTAGTGCAAGCCTTAGGCAATGGAATCTCTGAATGACGCCGCAGTCTGGCTCTTTCTGAAGGTCCTATACTGTAACCGTCCTGAGAAGTTGTTTGTATGCACTTGCTGCCTTGACACTTGTTGATGTGCATGTGCCCTGCTCGAGCAGTAAAGGGGAGATCACATGCAGAGCTGATTTTCTGTAGTTCCTTAGAATAAAAATAGAATATTCTCTTCAAATAGGAACACATGGTGCGTTCGATTATTTCACTCCAACTCGGACAAAAACGTCACGAAAAACATCACTTCCCGTTGGAAACGCCTCTTTTATGACGTTAATGTCTGACAGAATCTTCTTGTCCGAGTTGCCCCTGTGACGTAATTTCAACATGGCGGCTTACACACTCAACATTAATTCTATTTTACAAATCTTTAAAAGTGTTTATTTTGTTAAATTAATTATTATTATTATTTATAATTATTAGTAATTATTAATGTAATTGCACGTGTTCGATTTAGAGAATACCATATCGTGACCGTAAACAGTATCCTAGCATGCAATATCAGATTTTTACCAGGCTTGTTAGTGTTTTTGGTTTGTTTGTAGTTTGTTTGCCTCTCGAAAAAAGAATATCGCTATGAATGTACTAAAATACTTTATAAAGCTTTTAATGTGGTTTGACCTGTTTCTTGTTTGTTTGTCTGAAATAATAATCTTACTCCATAACTGCTAAAATATAAAGCAACAACACAGCAGCGTATTCATGCAGGCAGCCATGTTTGTTCCGAGTTGTGCTAGCTCGAACGGGAGATTGTCGGATGTGATGTCACCCAACTCGGAATTTCCAAGTTCCAAGAGAAAAACGAACGCACCACAAGACTCTGGCTGGAAATTTCTACAAGAGAGCCATTTAGTTATTTCTAGAAAAATATTTAGAGCCAATGACCTGATGTCATTGTAACACAGGTCACTGTCCGTGGTGCTGAATTCTCTACTTGATGGGCTGGTGCTGAATGAATATGACAGCTGGCCAAAATGTCTGTGTGCTTCCAGTGACTGGCACCCAGACATATAATGACTTTAAACAATGAGAAGGGAAACGTCCAGACAGGAAATTAGTCAACAGTAATTAGTAATCACATATAGTTCTCATTTATCATGATGTAAAATTCAAAAACCTTTTTTTTATTATTAAGGGATAAATGTAATTGAGTTTTAATGTATCCTTTCTGCTCTTAAAGTCGCAAATTATTTCTGACTATTAATCTGCACATTTTAATAATTTCATTAATATTACCCAATTGGTTTGTCTTTTTTATTAAATTTTAAAACTAGCTGTACAATTGTTGATGTTGTTGCTGTTCTCAATGTCATTGGCCTGCTGCCTTACGTCTGTCTAAACATGAGTGAGGGGATGGATGCACTATTCTATGGGGGCCTCTGTAGAGAATAAATGATCCTAATTTTATATTGAGAGAGATGGTTAATTCCTTTTTAATCCATACTGCGTTCAGAGCCCCTGTTCTGCCGTTGATCACTGCCGCATATCATCCCCAAACCAATGGCCTGGATGAGAAAACAAATGATGACATAAAACGGTAAGTCTGTTTGTGAGGTTGTTTTAGAACTGTGTGAACGAGACAGGCTCTATTCTTTTAACATTACATCATGAATTAGTGATATTATTGACAATCAATCCCTTAATATACAGTATCTCACAAAAGTGAGTACACCCCACACATTTTTGTAAATATTTTATTATATCTTTTCAAGGGACAACGCTAAAAATATGAAACTCTGATAGAATGTAAAGTAATCAGTGTACAGCTTGTATAATGGTGTAAAGTTGATGTCCCCTCAAAATAACTCAACACACAGCCATTAATGTCTGAACTGCTGGCAACAAAAGTGAGATTAAAAATGATTTGTGGCAAGATCGGATCATGTGTGTTGAAGAGTTTCTTATGACTGACAAGTAGTTATTTAAAAACATATCTTGAAACAGCAAATTACATTGTTCTTAATGCTTTTAGAAAAATAACTCTTTATCATGATCTGTGAATAATAATAATTTGCTATGAATGTTTTTCCACTTCAGCTTTCCACAATTATTCTTCCCGATGAGAAAAGCTACGGCACGTTTTTTGATGAAAAAAATAAAGTAGTTGAGACAATAAGCAACAACAGCTGAAAACATCTCCTAGTCACAGGAAAAACAGAAGCAGGCATGTGGTAAACGAATACAAAAGAGGTACCAAAACACAGTTTATCATGTTGGAGATGAGGCGCTTCTGTTCAACATGAGGAAGCGGGGACGGAAAGGAGGAAGAACGGAACCGGATTTTACCGGACCTTATGTCATCCAGGCAATATGTGGCAAGCTGGTTACACTGTCTAATTCTGAAGGGGCAACTTTAAAGAACAAATACAATGTAAACCACATACAGAAGGAGCCAAACTGATGTCCCAAGTCAGGAATCACACAAGGTGCCAGAAGAGTATAAGACCAGTAAATCTCCCTCTAGCGCAGAGCTTCTGACAATAGAGAAGGATGCTGACAGTTGAAAAAAAACTCATGTCTGTGTGTTATGAAAGAATATCAATAAATGTTTCCGAAAGGGGCTGACTCATTTGGTAATTATTTACGGCTTATGTTATGGCTGCCAATTTACAGTCTTTACTGAAGTCTGACTTCTTTCGAGTCACCTTTAATATAGATTGGACACTCTCTATGCAATGTGCAATACTTACATAGATGGTAAATGTTTACCTGCTTGCACAGATGGATGATTAGGTAATTAGTGTAAGTGTGTGTGTGTGTGTGTTCAATCGCATGTATGTCCAAGGTCCATAGTAAATAATATACACTGATCAAGAGATGCCCGAAAGTGGATAAAAGAGGACATTAGTGGGTGTATCACTTAGTGTAACGCGTGCAGGAAAATGAGCAGGACTGCAAGCCATATAATGACCCTTGTCTAGCTCTTAATACAGTATGCATACAGTGATGTATATACAATGGACAGCTACTATGAGCAGATAGCACAGTACAGGTGCTTAATCTGTATGCTATTTCCATCCATCCATCCATCCATCCATCCATCCATTGTCCAAACCGCTTATCCTACTGGGTCGCGGGGGGTCTGGAGCCTATCCCGGAAGCAATGGGCACGAGGCAGGGAACAACCCAGGATGGGGAGCCAGCCCATCACAGGGCACACTCACACACCATTCACCATTCACACTCGGCTCTTTTTCTGGTGTGTGTGTTTAAAAAAAAAATAAATAAAAAAATTCTGTACTTTCTTAATGGAGTTTTCAGACAGATGGTATTCATAGCCTGGGTCCTTATTGAGCTAGCATCGGAAATTCATCGCAGAGTCTCAAAGCACTTATGTAAGTCGCTCTGGCTAAGGGCATCTGCCAAATACTGTAAATGTAAATTCACTCACACATGCATACCTACGGGCAATTTAGTAACTCCAATTAGCCTCAGCATATTTTTGGACTGCAGGAGGAAACCCCACGATGACATGGGGAGAACATGCAAACTCCACACCCATGTGGCCCAGGCGGAGACTCGAACCCGGGTCCCAGAGGTGTGAGGCAACAGTGCTAACCACTGCACCACCATGCCGCCCCCTGTATGCTATTTCATTCTATAAAAAGAAACTTACTGTACTGTACAATAAAGTATTTCACCACTGCTTCTTCCTCAGCTCCCACTGTTTGCTAGCACATGCATCTTTTGATTTCTTAGTGCAATCTGTGCTTTATTTTTTTGTGAAATGTAAGTGCAGTATCTGTTTATTAAGTGCTGTGGTTTAATATGTACATTATTATTTCAGTACTGTGTATACTGTCCTTAATGTCTTGCCTCTCTCGTATAACTTGAGATACGCCCAAATTGACTTGCAACAAGTGGTCCTGGTTCCAAATGCGGAAGGCGATGGATACCTGTATTTTATATGCTGTAGTGTGCTGGGTGTCAGACATTGCAATGCACCTTGCTTTGATCTTGACCCGTTAGATCAGAGGGAGGTAATCTTATCCAGAAAGGGCCACTGTGTATGATGGTTTTCACTGCAACTCTCTGAACAGCGAACCTAACGGTTATCCCAATACCTTGATCTTGCTAGCATATTTAAATGTGTACCTATTCAGGAATAGAGTGGTGAAGGCATTCAGAGGAGGACTGATATTATTTGCCGACCCTTAACTTTACTGTTTCAAAAATCCTTATCTGAAGGTGTGGTACCTTCTGATTAGAAGCACGCCTTCATAACGCCTATTTTCAAAAAAGGGGATAGAAGTAATTTGTCTAACTATAGGCCAATCAGTCTAACTTGTATAACTGGTAAAGTTATGGAGGCTATAATCAAAGAGAAAATGGTAGATTACCTGGACTCCAATAACATTTTGCGGGATAGCCAGCATGGATTTAGGAGAGGTAGATCCTGTTTAACAAATCTGTTGGAGTTTTTTGAGGAAGCTACTCAGGAAGTTGATGATAAGAAGGCCTATGATGTCATCTACTTAGATTTCCAAAAGGCTTTTGATGTTGTCCCCCACAAGAGGCTCCTACTTAAACTCAAAGCGACAGGTATTTTAGGTACCGTAGCGACCTGGATTGATAACTGGTTAACAGATAGGAAACAGCGAGTAGTTATAAGAGGCACAATGTCACAGTGGGCTTGCGTTCATAGTGGGGTACCGCAGGGTTCGATTTTAGGACCACTATTGTTCCTAATTTACATAAATGATATGGATACCAATATATACAGTAAACTGGTGAAATTTGCAGATGACACCAAGGTGGGTGGTGTAGCAGATACTGAATTAGTGGCTCAGCAGCTACAGCGGGATCTTGATTTAATTAGTGACTGGGCCGATACCTGGCAGATGAAATTTAACGTCGATAAATGTAAGGTACTCCATCTAGGGAGCAGAAATATAAAGTACAGGTATTTCATGGGTGTCACTGAAATAAAGGTAGCTGATCATGAGAAAGACCTTGGTGTGTATGTTGATGCTTCCATGTCCCATTCTCGCCAGTGTGGGGAAGCAATAAAAAAGGCCAATAGGATGTTGGGGTATATCTCCAGGTGTGTGGAGTTTAAGTCAAGGGAGGTAATGCTAAGATTATACAATTCCTTGGTGAGACCTCACCTAGAATATTGTGTGCAGGTTTGGTCACCATATCTTAAAAAGGACATTGTGGCCTTAGAAAAGGTGCAGCGTAGGGCCACAAAAATGATTCCTGGTCTTAGAGGAATGTCATACGAGGAACGGTTACTTGAGCTAAATCTGTTCAGTCTCAAGCAAAGGAGACTGAGGGGGGACATGATCCAGGTATATAAGATTCTAACAGGTTTGGATGCTGTTCAACCAAATAGTTACTTCAGCATTAGTTTAAATACACGAACTCGTGGCCATAGGTGGAAATTAGCGGGAGAACATTTCAAGCTGGATTTAAGGAAGCACTTCTTTACACAGCGTGTAGTCAGAGTATGGAATAGCCTTCCTGATAATGTAGTGCAAGCTGAATCCTTGGGTTCCTTTAAATCAGAGCTAGATAAGATTTTAACAACTCTGAGCTATTAGGTTAGTTCTCCCCAAGCGAGCTTGATGGGCCGAATGGCCTCCTCTCGTTTGTATAGTTCTTATGTTCTTATGTTCTTATGTTCTTATGATGATTATCAGAGGGAACAAAGGGGCTGGGTACTTGTCAGTATCCAGAAGAACCACCAGACTCCTACACTGAATGGTTCTGGATGTGGCACAGACATTAATCCCTCTGTATTAGGGGATCCGTCTCCAGTTTGTACTCTTCTAGTTAATAGGTAGATTATCAGGCAGATTTTCACCCTAGTCCAGTACTCATTGACAGCCTAATACACCGTGTTTCAGTTTGTCTTGATAGTCAATACATATCACAGGATGTACATTACTCTGATGGGCAGGCCCTCTTACATGTGATGGAAATTGCAATACCTACTTTTGGCCACGAGATGGCAGCAAGAAAATAGAAAAATTATTTTCCCACGGTTTACTAGCAGCTTTTAGATGTTAATTCTTTATTAAAATAATTTGACTTGATCCAATGTATTTTTAATACAAACAATTACCACACAAAGCTGCTAGTAAACCGTGGGAAAATAATTTTTCTACTTTCTTGCTGCCATCTCGTGGCCAAAAGTAGGTACTGCAGTTTGAAAACAAATGATTTCTTGCCGAAATTACAATACCTACTTTTGCAATACCACACAAAGCTGCTAGTAGACCGTGGGAAAATAATTTTTCTATTTTCTTGCTGCCATCTCGTGGTCAAAAGTAGGTATTGAAATTTCGGCAAGAAATCATTTGTTTGCTATAAGTATTGCACATTGCCTAGAGAGTCTGACTCGAAAGAAGTCAGACTTTAGTAAAGACTGTAAATTCCTTAGCCATAACATAAGCCGTAAATAATTACCAAATGAGTCATCCCCTTTCGGAAACATTTATTGATATTCTTTCATAACACACAGACATGAGTTTTTTTTCAACTGTCAGCATCCGATCCAAATGGGATTCCCATTTCCTTTCTGTGGGATCCAACAGAACACGGGCTGACCATCAGTCAACATGCCTTCAACCGTGCAGGACAGGACCCAGTCCAGGCCAAACCTCACGGTGCTGGTGTTAATAAAAAAATGTAAGGAACATGCAGCTGCAGCTCACACACAAACACAGTCCACAGCATCCAGAAAAAGGTCAGGCCTTTTTCTTCTTTAGCTGACTCCGCCCAGACCTCGCCCCCTTTCTGGGCGCCTCGCACTATGTCTTTGAACTGGCCCTGCAGCTTGGCCCGTTTCCTGTTTCCCAATGCAAGTCATAAGATTCACCCGTAAATGACATTTTGAATCGGAACGATATTTATTACTATTGTTTAGATTAAATATATAACGGTCTAATGATTGAATATAACTTGATATTGTTGTTTGTGTTGTTTAGTTTGAGGTTCTAGTTTCTGTCTTTATCCGCTTTCGTTTCAGTAGGCAGCTGGTTCATCCCAGACTCAGGGTCTCTCTGCTCTTCATCAAACCCACACCCCCAGTTTGGGAGCACCCTCTCCCTCTCCTCCCCCCACGGCTGTGACCGTTACTCCTCCTTGAGGAGTAATCGCTTTGCACCCTTTCCCAGCCCCTATACCCACAGGAGTGCATCACCCAGTGACCAGCCGCCCTGCCTGTCCCCTCACACAAGCACACACTGAAATCATGGTCCTAAGCTCTCTGTGTGGGTCACCATGATAGTACAGCACACCGACGATTACCCTCTGACTGAATCAGAATCAGCTTTATTTGGCCAAGTATGTTCACACATATTGGGAATAGTCAGACATTTAATCAAAATAATTAAGACAAGACATAAACATACAGTTCTGTTGATATGCGACGCATATAACCTCTGCATTCACAGCACTGCTTCAGTTATCGAAGAGCAAATTTCCAAAACTCACTCAGTCCGATAACCTAAAGTAATAAGTCATAATCCTCTTCATACGTTGCAGTAATGGGAATGAAATCTCACTCAGTGTTTATGTAATGGAGCGATGGAATTTCGTGAAATTTCCAAAAGTCCACAGAAATATTCAGAAAAACATTCCTGCAGACTGAGTTTTTGATATTTGCTTTTCAATTAACACAATTTTCTTCAGTCTGAGGTTTAACAGAATTCAGCCATATGCTGTTAAAAAAAACTACACAGAACAAAAACAGAAAGGACTTTACATCTGTCTGAAAGGAAAGTTGACACAGGCTGCAGCAGTGAACAAATCAATCAATGTATTAAAGTTAGGCATTAAGTAACTGGAGGCAGTATATACATAACATGATAACATGCCTTTTCTGTACTGACCATATTAAGGACGCTGTAACACTGCCCACCACATACCTGCTTCATTTATTGTTTTATACTTGCAGCTGCTTTTTCAGACAGCTCGTCTACCTGTCTGTCCATGTTGCCCTCCCATGACAACTGGTCCAGCCTACAGGTGCCGTCCCATTCCGGCATGTTACCCATGAGTCATAGCGGCACCTCCGGGAGCAGCTCCAGGTGAGCCCGTGCCTCCCCTCCCCCACCTGCCCCCATGCTGAGTCTCGGGCCTCCGTCTTCCCTCTTGTTCTCGCCTATACCCACATCCTGGCCTGTGTCTGCATCGTCTCACCTCGTTAACAGGTCTTTTACCTTCTTCTGTCCTGATCCATTCAGGCCCATCACTGCATTCTGGGACATGCTTTGATTTATTTCGCCATAGTTACTCTTTGTTTTCCTTTGTACTTTGCACTTTACAAGTAAAATGAATAAAAAATAGGCATTATTTTGATATTGTTTTAGTACAGTGACACTGTAGTATATTTGTTGTTGTTTCCAGGCAACACTGCATGCTGATTTAACGTCTTTCCTTAATCTCCACCCCATTGCTCACACACAGCCAGTATCCCAGTTTGTGGTCAATGAGCTCCTCCTCACTCACCCCAGTCTCCCAGTCCAGTGGAATGTCCAACAGCTTGGGCTCTCAGTTCCTGCGCAGCTCTACAACTCATTACCCAGGGCTCTCGCACCCGGCCACAGTGCCCCTCTCAGGCTCCCCGCTGTATGACAGCACTGCCCCATCGGAAGTTCATGAAGCCTCACAGTACGACGCCCCTCCCCACGCGCGCTTAGCCACCACCGGGACTCCCATCACTCCTCCTTCCCTGTAGGGCGGCGCACTTCCATTATTATTGCAGTTTCTACTGTCACTCTGTTGCTTTTCCTGGTGCTGGACTTTTGACAGATAAATATATTATTTGTTGCATTCAGTGACAAAAGATTGGTCTGTTTAACACCCTCAGTCTCCACCCTATGAGCCCCTTGTTGGCGGCAGAATCAGGAAGATGTCGGAGAAAGCAGAGGTAAAGTGAATAGTCACCTCGACAAAAATGTGGAAACCGCTTATGGTGATCATGCCTGTGTGGGTGAAATGGATCACCGCAGTATAAGCGGATGATGATTATAGACGATTTTTCCCTTTTTCTTTATGTCTGGCAGTTTACCATCTAATAGGCATTTTTTTTCTTTGGGATGCGTCTAGGTCAGATACGACCAAAATATTTTTCTCATTTCAGAAGTGAAAAAAAAATATTGCTCTCAGATTCTGTTCAGTTGTAGTTTTTTAAAATAATGTACCTTGATTTGTGTTTGTTTAAAATGCCATTACCTGCTGCTTACTGGGCCGCTGAAAATGTCTGGCCCAGCTAAATTTCTTGGTTTAAAAATCTGGCCCAACTACTTTCCAGACCTGGACTAGCCCTACTGAATCATACACTAATGTTATTCTGTTATGTGGGCTGTTGTGATAGGGAGATTTGCAGGATGCTGCACGACGGGTGGTGTCACTGCTGCAGAATGCCCTGTCTGAAGCAGCACCTAGAGACAGTGAGGGTTGTTGTTATCACCTTAATATTGTATATACGCAACCTGTTATTTCTTAACTAATATAATTGTAATGTATTCTTCTGATATATTGTGCACAGCCAACAAAAAAGAGAAAAATGCAAAACCAAAGGAAGGCTTTCTTTTCTCTTAAAAGTCTTTTTTCTAAACCAACTGATAGTCAGTTAGAGGGGTGTTCATTATCAGTATTGTTGCTGGCATTTCTGAAAATGTGCCAAATTTGGTCAAGTGCCTACTTTTCAAATGCAGTCCCTGGCCAAGATGAAGAAAGTTCATGAAGACTACATGATAATATTAAGCACTGACATAACAAACAACATTTTTACATGCAAAATATACAGGAAATATACACTGCAACAGGCTAGGATAGACAAATAACCAAATATACTTGCAAGCCTGACCACTTTAGACCCTAGATTAGAAAATTGGTGAATGAGCATATATTTTTTCCAAGTTTTGTTTTGCTTTCAAGTTCTCACAAAAAAAAAAAAAAAACATTTTCCCACTATAGCCAGATCCAGTTTCTGTGGGGGGCGGGGGGTGGGTGACAATTTGTAGTAATAACTATTTCCTCCCAAGTCCTGAGTCCCGAGACCTCCATGACAGATAGATATAAGTTGCTAGTGTTGATCGGCAGGAAATCTTCTCCAAAGCCCCACCACCACCTCACACCAATCCACCCAGGGTTTACTTCAAATAAATTTGCTGGTAATACAAACCGGATCAACTTGTGGTTTATGTCCACGTGTACTAGAGACAAAGGCCCTGGTACATTCTGCGTACAACACAGCCAAGACTTGATAACCTTGATATGATGCGCATGGAATCAACCCTATGCATGGAGGCTGCAACTCTTCTCCACCGAACCCTGTAGCCCATTGACTGCAGCCTCCCTCTGACCATCCTGTAGCCTGCATTTGGTAGATCATTCTTGACAGAAGAAACCAAATTGTCAAGTTCCTCATCACTGATGGAATTATATGTGTCCCTAACACAGAGCTCATACTCTTTCATTCTTCTTAAGATTGTTCTTCTTGAAACACCCATCAGTGTGGCTATGCAAGGCACAGGAAGTTGAGCATAGAACATTTCTTTCAAACGTTGTTCTTCAATCAAAATCTTGGGTCGTCTATTGGTGGCAGCGACTTCCTCTGTGACACATGGGGCTGGACGTTCCAGATGTGCCCTCACAAGGTCAAAGAGCTCTTGCAAAGCCAGGGTGATAGCAGGAGGTACTTCAATGTGATTAGACAGGGCCTGCAGAAGATACAGCTCCTGATGACAAAGGAACTCCAGGTAATCCAAATTTAGTGGAGTCGCGCTGAATCCCATTTCTATTTTATGCAGAAGACTTTCGAGAAGGTGGTATCTGAGCTGTTCACAGAACAAATTATAGTTATTGAGGTGTCAAGATCTGGTCTCTGATCCACACACTAGGCCTACCATTCAAAAGTTTTAATTATGAAAATGAAATGTTTTTGTTTTGTGAGGTGCTTGTTCATGTATGATGATGTAGTGGCTGCTCTGTTTGACCGTGGTAAACCTTTTCACAAACAATATAAATGAAGAAGTATGACATTAGATCTAAGGACCAGAGTCAAATAAAGTTAAATAAAATCCATAAAAAACACTTACTCAGTGGAGATTCCAATGTAGCAGGTAGACAGCTTTATGGCTTTAACTGAAGTAAAAAATTAACTGAAAAGCTTTGAGTATTATTTGACGAGGAGTATCTATACTTAACTCAAGTAGTGAAGTTGTGTACTTTGTCCACCTCTGTCCAAAAGTGACATACAGCTGTAAGCTGTTTTGGTTTGTTTGTCTGCTGAGTGCTTCTCTGCAGTGCTGCAGATGTTTCCACTGGTTAGATGCAGCTCAGGAAGACTGACCCACTGACTGCACTGTGCTGGGCTCACTTTGCAAAGAGTAAAAACCACACAGAGAGAACAATATCTGCTTCATGTTAGACCCTGTTTCCTCTCTACCTCATCCAGGTCACGCTTTGAAGTATTCAGCCTAAGTTATTTTATCCAAACAAGCCACCATTATTATTCATGCAGCTGGACATTTGACTGGAGCACATGATTGCTACATATCACTACCCTGTACATGGAACAGAATGTACAGTTTTCACAACAGAACAAAATTCTCATCAGTCCACATCTCTAACCACCACACATCCTAGGGTTCCCATTTATAATGGTACATTTTTGTTTTATTCACATTCTTTTTCATCACACAAATAAACACCATCCATTAATCTTACAGCATGTATCCTGGTCAGGGTGATGGGGACGACACCACCTATATCGAGTGTGATTTAAGGCCAAGACCTTAAAAGGGAAAGTCAATACTGAGGCTTGTTACAAGAGCAGTGGGGCACAAAACAACAAACAACATCATTATGAATGTAAAAGAAATGTATGTATTTATAAATATAGGGTAATAATAGAAACAAAATATAAGAATATATTATATACAGGAATATTATAGAAATATTAAAATTAACTTATACACAATCCTTAACTTATACACAATCCTATTGCATGTAACATTATTGCTCATGTGCAAGATATTAGCCTCCCAAAGGAAGCTGCCACACAGGGGAATAATGCACTGGCTCAATGCAACACTGCACATCAGTGAATAAGGAGGAACAATATTGCAGATCAGCAGCAGATAGAAACTGTATCAGAAGACAGTGAACAGAGGAAAAGTTCAATGAGCAGAGTGCAGATTATAAAGCCTGACTGCTGTGGGGCCCAATGACCTGCGGTACCGTTCTGTCACACGCTGGGTGTCTGAGTCTCTTACTGAAGGAGCTGCCCCGGGCCTCCATAGTCTGCTGGGGGGGTGAGAGGTGTCACATAAAATTGATGACAGCCTTGTTATCAGCCTGCTCTCATCCATCTACTCTACAGTGCCAAGGGACGCTCCTCCCTGATGATGAGAGGAGTTTAAGCATGTGGACATTTGGGATAATGTAAGTTCATAACTGGATAGTCAGCTGTACGACTTCCAGTCTGTAGGCAGACTCATCGCCTTCAGTTATGATGGCAAACGTAGTAGTATCACCTGCAAAATTCAGGATCTTCACTGGAGCAGCAGTGATTTGTGTAGAGACTGAAGAGAAGGGGGAGAGCACAGAGCCTGGAGGAGCTCAGTGCTGAGGGTCAGCGTGTCTGATGTGTGCTGTAAGCATACAGATGTCCTGCATTTGTGGAACATTTTGTTTGTGCTGCTGTTTAAATGTGTTGTTGATGCTGCAGTCAGTAATTTTTCACTAGCAGTCTCACCTCCGCATTTTACAGGAAGACTGACCGACTGAGAGCAGGGTGTTTGTGTCTCTCGTCTCAGTGAGCGAAAACCACACAACCGTCAGGTCCTCAGCTCAGACCCTCTGCTTCACTAGAAAAACCACAAAGGGTATTTTTATCTAAAAGGGGGTGAGCAAGTGAGATGTTATTGACAGCATGAATTTGTCTACTAACATTTTAAATTCAAACCTAAAAAGCAGTATGTCCAGGATGTCAGTAATTACATTTAGTCAGTATGAACAATTTGGGTGCAATAATATAGAATAATGTAGAATTTTGCATAATTCAGTTAATACCAGTAAGATACCGATCATTAACACTATAAGGTCATGTTGCTGAATCTCATTGTTAAAGTTAAATGAATCTACGCATTTTTATACACACAAGACTGTGCTTAGTTCATCTTTCAGTCAAAATCACACAGTGAGGCAAATCTGAGCATCTTAATTGTGTTTGTTTGTGTGGAATGGCATCCCATGCAGGCCTGTGCTCTGTGCTTCCTGGGACAGGTCCCACCCTCTCCAGACCCCGACGAGAAGTAGTAGTCGCTGGATAAAAGAATGACAAAAGATAAAAATACAAAAGTCATTTTTGCTGTCAAACCTCTGATTACTGCATGACATTTCTGATGACTGATAAGTAGAAGATACGTTTAGTCTGTTTCTAGGTGGTAAGATGTTTCCAAAAGGAGAACCACAAAGAGCACAGTCATTTTCAAGGTTATTTCTCACTGGTCAGTGTGAAAGGCTGCATCATTACTATAATGCCGGGCTCAGCACAGTGACTGCACCTGCTCGGCACTGTAGACCACAAGCCAGGCTGCAGACCATCAGCCCTGAAAGTTAAAACAGGACTCGTATGTGTGTCATGTGTTGTTTAATAAAAATTTACAGGACAGAACATAGTGGATTCAGTTTCCTTTGCTCTTACACTCCCAGTCCAAAGTGTGGCCACAACTGCTGTCAATGCATCTGTCTCTTTTTTCACTGTGTTATTCACCTTAATATCAAAAGACTCCAAACCGGTACAGTAATGCAGAACAAATATTGTAACTAACAAGAAAGTGGGGAGGTAATGGACAGAAGTGTTGGTTTTTGGTAACTCCACTCCTCTGACCTCCACTCCATTTTAGGTTCCTTGGAAAACACCTAGGGGTTAAAGTCGACACCAACCTTAAGTTTGACACTCAGATATGGTCAGTTGTCAAGTCAAACTTTTTACAATTGAGGCAGTTGGCCAAAATAAAGCCAATTCTTTCTAGGCAGCACTTTGAGACAGTAATCCACTCTTTTGTCACTACTAGTTTGGACCACTGTAACGCCCTCTATGTTGGGGTTAGAGGCTCCACTATTGTTCACCTCCAGAAGGTTCAAAATGCTGCCGCACATGGAAATATGAGCATGTCTCCCCCATTTTAGCCTCACTCCACTGGCTGCCCGTACATTTTAGGATTCATTTTAAAATTCTGTTATTTGCTTTTAAAGCCCTCAAGGGTCTTGCTCCACCTGACCTCTGTGAGCTGCTTCACCCTTACACCCCCACCCGCTCTCTCAGGTCAGCTGATCAGCTGCTCCTGACGGTTCCTAAGACTCAGCGTGAGCTTAGAGGGGATCGAGCTTTTGCAGTCGCAGATCCTAAAATGTGGAATGACTTGCCTTTTCACATTAGAGAGGCCTCTTCTCTGTCCGTTTTTAAATCTCTTTTTAAAACTCATCTCTTCTCCTTCACCTTTGACACGTTGTGAGATGTTAATTTTAATAGTAAATTTTGTTTTAATCTTCGCCTTTTCTTTATTAATTGATTTTTTTAAATTTTATTAATGGCCGTTTACTCATATTTAATGTTTTGGTTTTCATTAAATTTCTTTTACTTCGTTTTTAAGTGTGTGAATGTTTTTATTTATTCCTTTGTGCAGCACTTTGGTCCATAAGGTTGTTTAAAGTGCTTTTCAAATGAAGCAGGATTGGAATAGATTGTAAGATGGCTCAACAAATCTCTCTCCCAGTATGTAAAATTCGATAGAGGGGCGCAAGGTTACATTCTGTCAGGGGCCCAGAATTTTTAGCTACACCTCTGTGTTACTGTGTTTTTTTTGTCCTAGCCATCAATAACTCTGGAGTTGCTATATCGCCACCTGGTGGTGAAAAGATCAGACAAAAATATGTACACATTTGTCACGATCGGGGTGGTGCAGGCAGGCGATCGTGCGGGTAAGGCGTGCAAGGAGCAAGCGGACAGGCAAATACGGGGCAAAACGGGAGTTTAATCAAAGGACTTCGGACGGGAAACATCAGATGCCAACTTACATCAATGACGGACAAGGGAAACAGGTCAGACCAGGACTTAAATACACAGAGTAAGCAGACAAAGCTGGAGACGATCAGGGAAGCACACGTGGATAATCAGGGGGCGTGGCACACACGAGGAGCGGACGGGCCGGGCATGACAACATGTTACCAACAGTTTGAAATTGAAGTGCAGAGTTAGCAGGTTTAATTAATCGTCCCCACGGATGCCAGTCATGAAATTTGAGAATTGCAAGTTAAAACACAGGAAAAAATCAGGAACACTACAAGATAAAATATTTACCAAACACTCAATGTGCATCCAGGGTGACAAGGGACAACTGGAGGATGATGTGACAATCTGACAGTGACATTCACAGCACTTTATATGTTGCCAAAAAAAGAAAAGGGGATTAAAATCAAAAAATCTGAAATCATGTATTAGGGTGGGGCTGCTTGGTGGTGCAGTGATTAGCACTGTTACCTCCCACCACTGGGACTCGTTTCGGTTCGAGTCTCCGCCTGGGTCACATGTGTGTGGAGTTTGCATGTTCTTTCTTGCTAAATTGGCCGTAGGAGTGCATGTGTGTGTGAATGGTGTGTGAATGTGCCTTGCGATGGGCTGGCCCCCCCGTCCTGGATTGTTCCCTGCCTCGTGCCCATATCCTTCCAGGATAGGCTCCGGACCCCCCGCGACCCAGTAGGATAAGCGGTTTGGACAATGGATGGATGGATGTATGAGGGTGAGTCACAATGACAACAGCTGCTCTGTTGACTTGGTCCCAGGAGTCGTCAGCGTTGGTCTGCCGGGGCCCCCGTCCTGTCTGTGGAAGCACCCGTCTTGTTGGCTGTTCTCTCTGCCTGGGTCCCCTCTCCTGCTGCCTCACCTTTGGGTTGAAGTGGCTCCCCATTGCTTCTGTAAAGCTCCTTGTGTATCTTAGAAAAGGGCTGTATAAATGTAACATTCATTCATTTATTCAAGGTCCCAGCCAGAAGAGTGCAGTCCCACACTGTCCCCCGCATCACTTCACTTTAGCACCTGTTACCAGTAAAAGTCAAGTCAAGTAGGTCTTTAATGTTATTTTTAACTTTACACGGTTGAGTATAGTACAGAGTTACAAAACAAACAGCGTTTTCCTTGGATCAAGGTGCTACTTAAATTAATACAAGACTAACACATAACAGTCTAGCAACATACTGTATGGTGCATAATGAGCAAAAACTGCAAACATTGCTGGACAGAGCAAAAAGAGAGGACAACTGACACCAACGAGCACAAACAGCACAGTAAACCCAATACTGATAAGGTGCAGTTTGGTTGTGCAATGAGGTAGCAATAAAAATAAATAAAAGTAACTGTAAACATGGCTACAATAAGATAAAAAATAGTAGTTAAATAATAAAGTGTGTTAATGAGTGTATGCGTGTGTGGTAACAGATTAGTCCCTGAGAGTTCAGTAGTCTGACGGCATGGGGGATAAAGCTGTTTGAGTCTGGCTGTGAAGGCCCAAATGCTCCGGTACCTATTTCCAGAAGGCAGGAGGGTGAAACGATAATGTGAGGGGTGGGTGGGGTCATCCACAATGGTGGTGGCTTTGCGGATGCGGTGTGTGGCGTGAATATCCGTGATGGAGGGGAGAGATACTCCAGTGATCTTCTCAACTGTCATCACTATCTTTTGTAGGGACTTGCGATCTGAGGCGACACAGTTCCCAAAGCAGACCGTGATGCAGCTGCTCAGGGTGCTTTCAACAGTTCACTGATAGAATGTGAGGATGGGAGATGGGCTTTTCTGTGCTTCTGTAGAAAGTAGAGGTGCTGCTGTGCTTTACATACTATGGAGCTGATGTTGAAGGACCTGGTGAGATTCTCCGCCACAGTGCACACAGTGAGTACATTGCGCCTGCCGGTCCATGTTACATCACAGGAATGACCTGAGCAAACTTAGGCATCTTGGGTGTGAACTGGATCATTAGCACCTAATAGCTGTGCTTTTATTATAGATGCTCTACATTTCATTTACATAAATATTTCTCCTCTTTCCATATTTAGCAGTGAGGTCTGCAATGCCACTCGTTTTGTGTCACACTGTTGGGTGTCAGCAGGAGCCAAATGACCTTCTATTTAGTTCTCTCACCTCGTCTCAGTGACCTCCCATCATGAGCAAGGAAAGCTGAGCTATAGTCTACTTCTTATGTTCCTCTTCTCTTCAGGTAATGAGCAGCTCCCTTTTTGAAGCTTGAGACTTGGTTAGTCTGTTGTTTGACTAAAGTGTTGTTAACTTCCACAGAACTGGCCAGGGATGGTGAACTTCCTGTGTAAGGTCACAGGGGGTCTGGAGCCTATGCAGGATGATATGGGCACAAAGCAGGGAATAACCCAGGACCAGGTGCCAACCTGTTACAGGGCACACACACCACTCAGACATGGGCAATTTGGCAACTCCAATTAATCTTGGCATATTTTTAGACTGTCGGGCAAAACAGAAGAAACCCCATGACACCTGGAGAACATGCAAGATCCACAGACGTGACTTGAACCTTCCTCCCAGATGTGTCAGGCAACAGGCCTAACCACTGTGCAGCTCCTACGTACAAACAGTGAAATTAAACGATGTTGCTGATGTAGTCATGAAGACTGTAAAAATTAACAATGGCAAAAGTAATCAAGCAGATATTCAGATTCCTTCATGAATGTTTTTATGCATAAAAAGGAGAAACAAGAGGAATATCTCATCACAACCTTAATTTTGAACAGCTTTATTACAGGACATCATGGGGTTCACCTAAAACAGCTGAATAAAGGTCATTCTAACTGGTTCAAGATTTATTGTCATTAAGTGCAGGATGTACCAAAATACAATGAAATCTGTACTTGTGTTTAATCCAAGACTGATGCCTTAATTGATAATACATACAAGTATCAGGTAGCAGAAATGAAAATGTACATAAACATGATGTCACGCCCGGCTCGTACGACCCTCGTGTGTGCCACGCCCCCCTGATTATCCACGTGTGCTTCCCCGATCGTACCCAGCTGCACCCTGTTGTTTTGCTCTGTCTTGTCTATTTAGTCCATGTATTGCCTTAGTTTCTTGTCCGTCATTGATGTTTGTTAATGTCAGTACCAGCGTTCCGTCCTGCCCTGCTCTTTCCCTTGAATAAATCCCCGTTTTCCCCGTACTTTGCCTGCTTGCCTGCTCCTTGCCCGCTGCTCTGCCCGCGCGCTCACCCGCATTACCAGCGCAAATCCTGACACATGACATAAATACACACACATAAAATATATTCACTTAAAAGTGTCAGCAGTATGACATGTAGATGCTATTGGGTACGGAATAGGATGAAATAAATAATGATGTCAACTAGGACTGCCACTGAAAATCTGTCAGCATCAATATTTTAAATCAACATATCAGTTTATGTATTAAAATAATTTAATTTTTAATTTCAAGTTATTTTTAATTATTTTAACAAAAAGATGGTTGTACACTGTGTAAAGTTTCGATGGCAAACCACACAGCACTGGTGCTATAACAAGGGAAAACATACAGGCACTATTCTGGATGATGGACCACCAGAATAGGCAAAACTCCACCGTATGTGTTGTCTATTAATGGTTATTAAAATACCATTAATACAGAGAGCTTTGTGTTATCTTTTGCCATTATAGTTCCTAAATACACTCATTATTAAAGCCATGAAATTGTCTGCTTGCTACATTACAATCTCCACTGAATAAACGTTTGAGGAAAACATGTAGGTTAAAATCTGGGCTTATTCTACATTAATTTACAGTATCAGTGTGTGTGTGTGTGTGTGTGTATGTATGTGTGCGTGTGTCTGTGTATGTGTGTCTGTGTATGTGTGTGTGTGTGTATGCATGCATTGGGCTTGTTTGGGACCAGTTATATTACCGTAATATAAAAGTGAAAGGATGATGGAAACTAACGAAAAAATGAACTGAGCTAAAAGTGAAAACTATACCAAATAAACACGTCAGACTTTAATCAACAAAGTCACTCCACCGTCTTGTTACCTAGTTTAACCACAATATGTCCTCTTTTAAAAGATGTTGTAGATGCTAAGCTTGCCCTTTCTTCACAGCGACTACAGTACTTACTGCTTCCATTATTTACCGAAACAGCTGCATGTGGGGCTCTGCTAACTGAATTTAAAAAACATAAAGATACACTGATTTTATACAGATTACTAACTTTTGGGCATCACAATAAAAAAATCTCCTAAATTTTTTAGGCAAGTTACTTATCTGCTTATTGAATGGTGGGCGAAAATAATGTCTATATAGTGTCCAAATGCCGGCACCCATTATATAAAACCCTGCAATGACGTAGAGTTTGTTGTTCTTAAAATAATCCATCCATCCATCCATTTTCCAAACCGCTTATCCTACTGGGTCGCGGGGGGTCTGGAGCCTATCCCCGAATCAATGGGCACGAGGCAGGGAACAACCCAGGATGGAGGGCCAGCCCATCGCAGGGCACACTCACACACCATTCACTCGAACCCGGGTCCCTGAGGTGTGAGGCTAACCACTGCACCACCATGGCACCCCCAATAAGAACTCTATGTGATTACTAATTACTGTTACCTAATTTCCTGTCTGGTCTTTTCCCCCCTCATTGTTAAAAGTCATTATATGTCTGGGTGCCAGTCAATGGAAGCTCACACTCAAGAAACAGCATAAATGCTACTCATACACAGTTGGGGGGCAGGGGTCAGTCCTTGTGCCTGTAATGAGAAGGTCACCAGTTGAAACTAACCCAGCCTCAGCACGTCTGTGGGTCCTTGAGCAAGGCCCTTAACCCCCAGCTCCCTGGGCGCCCCAACAGGTAGCTGCACTTCGCGGACAACTTACTCCACAAAGAGTAAGTTGAGGGAGACATAAAAAACACAATTTCCCCACGGGGATTAATAAAGTCCATCCATCCATGGAATATTATTTAGCACTATATAACGTAGAATATAAGAATTATGATTTTATAAAAAGTATGCCAAATATCCATGATATAATCATTACAATGTAAACATTATAATGTAATCAACACAATGGAACCAACTGAGTATGTATTTGCACCTTTTGTTAGTCTGAGTTTCTGTTAGCTACTTCATGTTAGTCCTGAATCTATGAATATTCACTTTTATTAGCGTATATTTTATCACTATGTAAAAGGACAAATATATTATCAACCTTTTAGTGAGACAATGTGTAAATGGCTGAAACTACCAAGGTTTACTACTGAAGGAAGGGATTCACCTGAGTTCACCAGAAGTTCATGGCTGAGTATTTTTAAAAAACCAAGTGGAGCTGCTCGCGCCACCATTATGTTCAGCCGAGAGACCAAACGGTAAAAGAAATGACTGTCAAACTTATCACCCAGGGGTGAACATAAATCTATACAAATATCACCTGCATGCACATTACTTCTTTTACAATAACCAACTCCTGAACCATACTGTTAGTCGTGAAAAAAATAACTATTGTGTACATAGAGGCCCTGTGTAAAAAGATAACTGCCAAGGAAAAGATCAAAAACATTTATTTCAAGGATTCAAAGTTTTTATGGTCATGTACAGTGTACAGTGCAATTCTTATTTGATTAACTTGAATGTCTTCACAGACAAGACGATTAAACAAATAAAGCAGCGCAACATTACAGTAACTAACAACAAACAAACAAAGCTCACGAGTACTATTACAGTATTCATATCATTTATTTAAATGTAATTTTACCAAGTAAATTAATTGAAAAGCAGTTACCACCGCTTTACCTGCTTCTCGGGAGAAATAGCAGATATACAAACGTCATGTATGTAACTAAAAGCTGTGTCGTAATGGAGCGGATCCAGTTTGTGCAGCCTGCTAAGAGATGCTGCCTGATGTGTTTTGCTCTCGCGGAGTTTTGGTACCATGTGACATGGTGACGTAATGCAGCAGACGATAAAAATCTAACCATGATGCATTGCGTCAGGACTAGAATGTGTTGCTTTAAGCTAGCGCTTTATGTGGGTGCATGAAGTGGAAAGCACCCAATAACAAGCATAACATTTTTTTAAAAATGTTTTCTTCACCGGTGCAGTGAATTTAAATAAAGAGCTATGATGGTGCTGCAAATGGCTTTGCATAGTAGTTAGTAGTAGCATTAGCCGCTGTGTGCGGCATTAGCTTCCTACAGTCCTTACAGATGGTTCGTGTTTTGTCTGTCTCCCTTTCGCCATTTATATTTTCCGCCGGGCACCCAAAATGCTGCCACACAAAAGATTTAAAAGTGTCTGGGGTATCTACTATAGTAATTTAGTCAGACGCCGACATATTTGCAGCGCATTCGTGAAACGGCTTTTCGCTCCAACGAGAAATCTCGTCATGTTGTAATATCGCGAGATCTCGTGACACGCGTTTCACTCCCACTTCTTAGTAACAGTCATGATTTGATAAAGTGACAACCTGCGTAATAATTGGTAATACATAGAGTTTGCTATTGTTCAGGCTAGCAGACTGTTATGGCTTGAGGTTAATGGTGCCTGTTACTTGTGAATTTTCACATTTGCAAGAATCTTCAGCCTCGTGAATGAGAAACGGGTAATTATGCTAAAAGAAGAAAAAAGCAGAACCGCAATGTGTGTAATGCTGGTGCTGATTTTTCAGTATGAACACTGTAAAATTTATACAAACTACCTGCATTCAAACTTGTATTCTTTATATAGTTTGGTTAATTACTATTTAAACGTTTTATCTGCGCTCCATTGTATATCTTGTATTGGAGACTTGTATGTACTTTTTGATTGGAAATGGTTAGTTGTATATACATTGACTATTTTTATGATTAATTTCTTTGTTTATTTAATTTGGCAACAGATTTGCACTTTTAGAAGTATTGCTGTTCATGTTCTAATGTTAAATTGTGTTATTTGTTCTAAGCCAAAGTACACTTGCTACCCAGATAAACAGCTTTAAACATTTCTTTGGACTGCCTAAGACTTTTGCACAGTACTGCATATCTTAGAACATAAGAAATTTACAGATGAGAGGAGGCCATTCGGCCCATCAAACTAGTTTGGGAAGAACTTAACTAATAGCTCAGAGTTGTTAAAATCTTATCCAGCTCTGATTTAACCATCTCTCTCAATATAATATTGGGATCATTTATTCTCTTCAGAGGCCTCCATAGAATAGTGCATCCATCCCCTCACTTATATTTAGACAGACGTATCCTAAGGCACCAGGGCAACAACAGTCAGAATAACAACAGAATCATCAATTTCACAGCTAGTTTCAAAAATTTCTTTAACGCAGATTACAGAAAAAAAGATAAGCAAATTAGGTAATATTAAGAAAATTATTAAAACGTGTAGAGTAATAGACATATTTGTCATTCAGACATATTGTGCTTTTTTAAGAGCAGAAGGAATACATTAAATCACAATTATATTTAGTTTTTAATTATATATATATATATATATATATATATATATATATATATATATATATATATATATTATTTTTTAAAATGTACATCATTATAAATGAGAACTATAAGTGATTGCTAATTACTGTTAACTAATTTTCTGTATGATCTTTCTCCCCTTCAGTCTTAAAAATCATTATATGTCAGGGGGCCAATCAGTGGAGGCACACGGACACATTGGCCGGTTATCCTATTTGTTCAGCGCCAGCCCAACAAGTAGAGTATTCAGAACCATGGACAGTGACCAGTGTTACTGTGACATCTGGTTCCTTCATTGGCTCTATATAGTTTTCTAGAAATAACTAAATGCCTCTGTTGTACAAATTTCCAGCCATAGACTTGCTTCCTATATGACGAGAAGATTTTATTTTTACTCAGACTAAGAAGCTAGAGATAATCAGCTCTGCATGTTATCTGCCCTTTACTGCTCGAGCAGGGCTCATGCACATCAACAAATGTCAAGGCAGCAAGTGCATACAAACAACTCTCAGGACAGTTATAGGGCTTTCATGAGGAGTCAAACTGCTGCGTCATTCAGAGATACCATTGTCTAAGACTTAGCTCATAGTGTGTTTGTCTGCTGCTCGGGCCACCATGTGGCTTAGTTTGACATGTGATCAAAATTTAGAGTAAACTAATACATGATAACTTGCCTTAAAAAAAGATCAATGGCAGAACAGGGGCTCTGAACGCAGTCTGCATTAATAAGGAATTAACCATTTGTCTCAATATAAAATTGGAATAATTATTCTCTTCAGAGGCCTCCATAGAATAATGCATCCATCCCCTCACTCATGTGTATAGAGGCATATCGTAAGGCTCCGGCAACATCTTTCAGATCAACAACAGCATCAACAATTTCACAGCTAGATTTAAAACATACTTTAACGTACAGTGATTGCAGTAAGTGATAAATAAATTAGGTAATATTAATTCAATTATTGAAATGTGCAGATTAACAGAAAAGGTTTTATAATTTTACATAATGATAAATGAGAACTATATGTGATTACTAATTACTGTCACCTAATTTCCTGTCTCGACTTTTCCCCCCTTATTGTTAAAGGTAATTATTTGTCTGGGTGCCAGTCAGTGGAAGTGCCCAGACATGTTGGCCATCTGGTCTATTCATTCAGCACCAGCCCATCAAGTAGAAAATTCAGCACCACGGACAGTGACCTGTGTTACAATGACTTCAGGTCCCTTCATTGGCTCTACATATTTTTCTAGAAATAACTAATTGGCTCTTTTCTAGAAATGTCCAGCCTATATGAAGAGAATATTTTATTTTTATTTAGACTAAGAAACTACAGAAAATCAGCTCTGCATGTGATCTCCTCTTTACTGCTCAAGGAGGGCACACGCACATCAACAAATATCAATGCAACAATTACAGATGAACAATTTCTCGCAGCTTCAGAAGAAATCAGATTTCTGTGTAACTCAGAGATTGTCTAAGACTTCTGCTAGAACATTTTCTGCTTGAGCCGAATTTCAAAATAAATGACACCTGGGTGACCCAGGTTCGAGTCTCCGCCTGGGTTACATGTATGTGGAGTTTGCATGTTTTACCCATGTCATCGTGGGGTTTCCTCCGGGTACTCTGGTTTCTCCCCCACAGTCCAAAAACATGCTGAGGCTAATTGGAGTTGCTAAATTGCCCCTAGGTGTGCATGTGTGAGTGAATGGTGTGTGAGTGTGCCCTGCAATGGGCTGGCCCCCCAATCCTGGGTTGTTCCCTGCCTCTTGCCCATTGCTTCTGGGATAGGCTCCGGACCCCCCGCGACCCAGTATGATAAGCGGTTTGGAAAATGGATGGATGGATAAACCTGGGACTATTAAAAGAAGGTGATGCTGCCTGAACCACCAACCAAGGCTGAGAGGAAAGGGAGGAACACTAGTCAAATGAAGGAAGAAAAGGCCACAGTATCTCATGGTCATGAATACAAAAGTCAGGGAGTGTTATGAAGAAGGCACCACACTTAAGACCATTGGTTTTATGCAGTGAATTACACCAGAGAGAGTTTTTGCATTTTAGCTGTGTTCTGTAACATTCCTCAGACTTCATTTTAATGTTTTCTTCAACACAACAAAGTCCCACGGTAAGAAAAGCGCTGAAGTCTGGATTGTTAATTGCAATGTGGGGAGTGCAGACCAGCTGGGGTGGGGGATTGTGCTCAGTCACGGTAAAAGGCAAACGGGTAAATTGTGAATATGCTCTTAAGCTAACTACAGCTTCTTGAATTGTGGGAGGCGTGTGTAACATAACGTTGTTCCACATACCAATATCATTACGTATCGGTATCACAAAACAAAATTTTAAATGTTAAGATTCTGTCATTCTGAAAATCTGAGTATTTAAGACATTATGTTCCATAGCGATTTGTGGAGATGAATGCCCTCGGACAGTAGCGTTCATTTCACAATTAAGTCTCTTTAAGTCAATGTTTTATGTTATGCAGGATGAATGTGTGATTTTTAATTAATCAACCTTTAAGGGTTATATGCTTACGGTGTTGTATACTATTCTCGGTGTACAAGTTATTTGTATGTATATTAAAATATGTTTGGTGAGTAAACTCTGTATATTGTTTTTAAATAAAGTGATTTTGTTCCGAGCTACTATGTTAATTATATTTCAATTTTATGCGCAAAGCATAGTTGACGTTTAACTTTTCCGCCTGCGCTTTCCCGCGCTTAAGTAAATTATTGCGCTTGCTTGTGAGTAAATTAGTTCATTGCTTTTAAATAAAGTGAATATTGTTGCGGGCTACTGTGTTTATTATATTTAAATTTTACGTGCAAGTCGGCTATTTCCTGTGCCGCAAAGTCTAGATGATATTTTACTTTTGCACGTGCGCTTTCATGTTGCATTCGACTGCGGATGCGGGTGGTTGCGCTCGGTGCTGCCTACAGCAATGATATTCCAGCAGACCAGGAGAGGGCAGATGTATTGCAACAAACACAGATAAAAGTAGTGAAGCAAGACCTGTAAAGTTTGTTTGCTGACTAAAATCAGTATATTGCCATTTAGTAAAATTTTAAATTGTTCCAGGCTTCTGTCTTCATTATATCAAAATTTTATTTGAAGGTTAACTAGTTTCCTATGCTATAATGCAGTTGTTCATTGCGAAGGTTTCAGTGCAGGACTGTATTCCATGTGCCAGGAGTGACTGACAGCTCCATTATATTGCCTGTATGTTGTTTTTCCTCAATCAGAAACAGACGAATGGTGAAAGCTGTCAGCTGGAGCAACGACCGATACTGGGCAACTTGGGACAAGTGGGGGGAGGTGATTGACTGGGGAGATGAGGAAGAGCTGTGCTCCCCAGCAGAAACACCCTCTGACCAGGCTGACGGTTAGATTGTGTCACACACCCAAAAGCCAATTGCCAAGGCAATTAGCTGGACGGATGATGTGTATTGGGCAGCCTGGGACAAGTGGGATGAGATCATCTGCTGGGGTGAAGAAGAAGAGTGCTCCCCAGCAACTCCACCCATGAACCAGCCTGGGAGGGATAAGGGGTTAGACATGTATGGGTTAGAGGTTTTTGTGTTAAATGAAAGGACAGTCTCCATGAAGCCTGCAGATGACCACCAAGACAGGCTGAAAATAGGAGCCGTAGTGGTCGACCTCTGCCAATTTGAGCTAGATGATGTAAATGGTAAATTTGAAATTGTCCAAATACAAATTGGAGAGGTCAAATTGGAGGAGACTGCAGAGAGGGGTTTTAATTCAGTATTTGAATTGGAAATTATGGATGTTGTTAGGGGGCAGCATGGTGGTGCAGTGGTTAGCACTGTCGCCTCACACCTCTGGGACCCGGGTTTGATTCTCCGCCTGGGTCACATGTGTGCGGAGTTTGCATGTTCTCCCCATGTCGTCGTGGGGTTTCCTCCGGGTACTCCGGTTTCCCCCCACGGTCCAAAAACATGCTGAGGCTAATTGGAGTTGCTAAATTGCCCATAGGTGTGCATGTGTGAGTGAATGGTGTGTGAGTGTGCCCTGCAATGGGCTGGCCCCCCATCCTGGGTTGTTCCCTGCCTCGTGCCCATTGCTTCCGGGATAGGCTCCGGACCCCCCGTGACCCAATAGGATAAGCGGTTTGGAAAATGGATGGATGGATGGATGGATGGATGTTGTTAGGTTGAAGAAACAGTTATACATCATCTTGTCATCATTTCCGTATGATCAGCAATGAATGTAAATACATATATACGTTATTTCTTATCTTCTAGCCACATACTCTTAGCTATTGTACCCTAAGTATGTGGTCAACAGATGCCTACTTAGATAAGATTCTCACTTCCCTCTCTTGCGCCTCCCACTGACTATAAATAAAGGAGCCAAGGGGAACCACCCTTTGTAACACATTCTGCTGTAGTTTGCATTGCAGAGAGTGTGGGTACCCTTGCAAGTAAAACTGTAAAGTGTGTGTCTCGTAAATGTGGAGTTGGGGTGGAAATGCCGGGCGCTTTCCCCAACAGAGAATTTGGTCCTTTGAGCCGGATCCGAGGATCCCCGAAGACGTCTCCAGTACGGCGAGAGAAGCGATACCAAAAACTGCCGGCAGTCACTCGAAGACGGGTGCAAGAAAGACCTGTGATGTGAATTCGTCATCAGGCCGGTGGTTAGAACTGCGCTCGACGTCTGGTGATGTCTGAAGGACCTCGGTGACGGAACAGAGACCACAATATACAGGTGAGAGATACGGCACCTACGTGAGTAGGTGGCCAAGGCATGCGTATGGTTAAGTTTAGCCGAAATTAAACGAGAGAGAAAGTAGTTGTATGGTTAAGTTTAGCCGAAATTAAACGGGAGAGAAAGTAGGCGTTGTGGGACAGAGTGTACGGCGTTCTATGTGGATGTGTTTTTATAGGTTTTAGATTAACCTACACGATCCACCCTAAAAGCAACAATGTTAGGTTGAAGAAACTGTTAGTAATCATTTGTTATCATTTCTGTATAATCAGCAATGAGTGTAAATGTGTATATACATTATTTTGTTTTCCTTTACCTTCATAATTTAGATTATATTAGTTTACACGTATCCTGAGCACGTGTTTAAATAGTTGTCCACCTGAGGAAAACCAGAACTTCTTCTTACTCTTACAGTCCTTTCTTTGTTCTCACTCCAAGACCCCTGCCCCCCATTGACTATAAAAAAAGGTGCCAAGGGGAACCACCCTTTGTAACAACATATACTGTACTGTAGTTTGGTCCTGTGTGCAGAGTTGGAGTGGAAAGCCTGACGCTTTCTCCAACATATAATTTGGTCCTTCGAGCCGGATCCGAGGACACCTGACGACATCGCCAGCACACCGAGAGGAGCGACACTGAAGCCTGCCGGCAGCCACTCGGAGACGGGTGCAAGAAAGACCTGAGACGTGAATTCGTCATCAGGTCGGTGGTTAGAACTGCGCTCGACGTCTGGTGATGTCTGACGGACCTCGGTGACGGAAAACAGGCACACGGGACAGGTGAGACAACAAGGTTATTCAGCGAAATAACCGGGTCAATTGACGTGGGTTAGGCTTAGCCGTAATTAAGCAGAAAAGGGGTTAGGCTTAGCCGTAATTAAGCAGAAAAGGGGTTAGGCTTAGCCGTAATTAAGCGAAGTATGAACATGCATGTATTGTGTGAATGACTGGTCCTCTCATATATCTCGTACCAGTGAAATTCCACCCAGGACCTGTGTAATGCGCAGAAGGTAATAAAAAAAAAAAAAAATGGGAAAGAATCAGAGTAAGAGGATTGAACTTGAGGGAGATGAGAAGTTTTTGGAAGGATATAAACCAGGTTCAGGACAAATAAGTAATTGGAGGTGGAGAAAAAAAACATGGATTTGAAGGGAAACTGCACACTAGAACTAGAAATGAGAAATGTTACAAACCTTGAAGAAAGGAACATTGGAGAAAAGTAAGAAAGAATATAAGTATTCAGATAATTGGTTGGAACAAAGTAAGTTAAGAGATTTATGTAGAAAGCATAAAAAGGATGATAGAAAGGATAAATTAACTGCAGCTGCTCTAGTCACTTTAGATGATGAGACGGTAGCCAAAACAAAAAGTAGAGAAAATAGACCACCAACACCACCACTATTGCCTGCCCCTGTGCAACCCGTAGATAGAAGGGAAATAAAACAACCATCAGCTATGGGCACAATACCAAAGAAGCCATCAGCTCCTCCTTCTTCCCCCATTATAACTAGGAGTAGAGATCCTACGTTATACCCGGTGCGCGATCTAGCTACTGCTAAGATTCGATGGCATCCGCGAAATGAAGGCATTGATAGTGAAGAGGAAGAAATAGAATTACAATGCCCCCTAGTGGAGGTGGCAAACCCTAATAGAGAGCCAGATGGAGGACCTGAAACAATGTTAGTCTATAGACCATGGACAGCTGAAGATAGAACGGCAGCATTAAAGGGAATACCTCCTGTTGATGAAGGGGTACGAGAATTTTGGACAGCAATATTGGAACTACAGAGCAGTTTCCACCTGAATGGTAGAGAAATGTTCCAATGTTTAAGACAGCTGTTCAACCATAAGTGGGGAAGAGTAGCAGGAGACTTTACTGGTCATGGACCAGACAATCAACCACTTGCACATAATTCACAAGCTCTACAACAGAGTATGCAGCAATTACATGGAAGGATAGAGACAGTGTTCGCGAGACGAGCAGATTATGGCAGAATTGCACAATGCAAGCAAAAAGATGGAGAAGAGCCAGAGGATTTTATGGATAGGATGCGAGTGGTGTTTAGAGGGAATTCAGGAATTCCTCATAATGAGGAAAATGGAGGAGTTTATCAGCAATGTCATGCCCGGCTCGTCCGCTCCTCGTGTGTGCCACGCCCCCTAATTACCCACGTGTGATTTCCTGATCCTGCCCAGTCGTGTCTTGTTTCCTGCTGCCTTGTTCTGTGTATTTAAGTCCTGGTCTCCCCAGTTTGCTTTGTCTGTCATTAATGTCAGTTGAAGTCAGTCTGCGTCCAGTGTTCCCGGCTCCCCGAAGCCAGAATAAACCCCCGTTTTCCCGTATACTGTTGCCTGCCTGCTCCTTTCCCGCACGATCGCCGCTCTGCTCGCGATCGCTCACCTCGTCCCGTGACAGAATGACAGACCTCAAAAAGAAGAGCAAGCGGACGAAACGGATCCCAGAGGAGACGGACATCACTCTGGGAGCCTGCACGCTATCCAGGCTATGGCTCCCGCCTGAGGACGAGGAGGAACAGGTCCTCCTTCTCGCAGATTTGGAGCCGAAAGACTCCGTCCTCCTACCGCCCCTCGAGCGGTGCAACTACCGGCTGGAAAGACTGGACAACTGGGGAGGGATCCGGACCGGGAGAGACGCCATCCCGCGTGTGCCCCGCTTCCCTACTCGGGCCACGCTAACCTCACCCGCGCCGGACTTACCTACCTCGCTACCAGCGGCAGCCTCCCCGGAGGCGTTCACCGCGCCTCTCCCAGGGAGAAAGGCTACCCTGGTGGACCAGTTTTTCACCCTCCAGGGTCTCTTTATAAGGGTGTTGGAGAGGCCGACACCCCCGGGAGACCGGAAGATGGAGGAACTTATCACGCGTTTAACGAAAGGTTTCGACGCGTTTACAGCCGCCTCTGGTCCAGAAAAACTCGAGGGGTTAGCAGGGGACCTTAGGCAGCTGATCCTGCTCCAAAAGGCGTCAGTCCCCGAGCCGGAGCAGCCGCCATTGCCGACGGACCCCGCTCCCGTGCAGCCGCCATTGCCGGCGGACCCCGCTCCCGTGCAGCCGCCATTGCCGGCGGACCCCGCTCCCGTGCAGCCGCCATTGCCGGCGGACCCCGCTCCCGTGCAGCCGCCATTGCCGGCGGACCCCGCTCCCGTGCAGCCGCCATTGCCGGCGGACCCCGCTCCCGTGCAGCCGCCGCCGCTTGCGCAGCCGCCCTCGCAGCCGCCGCCGCCTGCGCTGCCGCCTTCGCCTGCTGCAGCTCCCGGGCAGGCGCCCCCACTGCAGCAACCTGCAGCTCCCGGGCAGGCGCCCCCACTGCAGCAACCTGCAGCTCCCGGGCCGGCGCCCCCACTGCAGCCACCTCCTGTTCCTGACCGCGCTGCAGCTCCCGGGCCGGCGCCCCCGCTGCAACCACCTCCTGTTCCTGACCGCGCTCCAGTTCCTGCAGAGGCGCCCCCTCTGCAGCCGCCTGCTGCAGCTCCCGGGCAGGCGCCCCCACTGCAGCAACCTGCAGCTCCCGGGCAGGCGCCCCCACTGCAGCAACCTGCAGCTCCCGGGCCGGCGCCCCCACTGCAGCCACCTCCTGTTCCTGACCGCGCTGCAGCTCCCGGGCCGGCGCCCCCGCTGCAACCACCTCCTGTTCCTGACCGCGCTCCAGTTCCTGCAGAGGCGCCCCCTCTGCAGCCGCCTGCTGCAGCTCCCGGGCAGGCGCCCCCTCTGCAGCCGCCTGCTGCAGCTCCCGGGCAGGCGCCCCCTCTGCAGCCGCCTGCTGCAGCTCCCGGGCAGGCGCCCCCTCTGCAGCCAGCTCCTGTTCCTGACCGTGTTCCAGCTCCTGACCGTGTTCCTGTCCCGGCGCCCCCACTGCAGCCACCTGCAGCTCCCAGGCCGGCGCCCCCACTGCAGCCACCTGCAGCTCCCGGGCCGGCGCCCCCACTGCAGCCAGCTCCTGTTCCTGACCGCGCTCCTGTTCCTGACCGCTCTCCTGTCCCTGCAGAGGCGCCCCCACTGCAGCCACCTGCTGCAGCTCCCGGGCAGGCGCCCCCACTGCAGCCACCTGCTGCAGCTCCCGGGCAGGCGCCCCCACTGCAGCCACCTGCTGCAGCTCCCGGGCAGGCGCCCCCACTGCAGCCACCTGCAGCTCCTGTCAGCGCTCCAGTTCCTGACCGCGCTGCAGCAGCTCCCGAGGCGCCCCCAGTGACAGTTTCTCCCTCGCCCCGGCGAACTCGACCCCAACCTGGGGTCATGTCTGTGTCCCGTAAAGGGAGGGGACACAGACGCAGGGCTGGGGTCCCGCCCGCCCTGCCCCCTGGCTCGCCCTGCCTCGCCTGCGCTGGGGCTCGGCTGTCGCCTGCGGGTCCCTCTCCGGTGCCTCGTCGCCCTGCCTCGCTCCCCTCTCCGGGTCCTGGTCGGTCGCCTGGGGGTTCCCCGACGGCGGCTCCTCGGTCGCCTGCGGGGCCCCTACCTCCGGCCCTCCCCCGGACATCGCCGCCTGCTGCGGCTCCCCCCTCCTCCGTGCCTTCGCCCTGGCCCCTTCCAGCTCCCTCGTCCCCTTCCCTGGTGCTCCCTCCTGCTCCCTCCCTGGCCCCTCCGCGGGTCCCTCGCCCTGTCTCCTCTGCCCCTTCTCGGTCCCCTCCGGCTCCGGCCTCCCGGCCGCCTGCGGCCCCTCCGGCTGCCGCCCGTCGCCCGCTGGGGCTCCCACGGGCTCCCCTTTGTTCCCCCGCCTTCTCTCCCTTCTCTCCTGCCCTGGTCCCTCCTTTGTTTGCTCCTCCTCCTGTCTTTCCTCCTTTCTCCATTCCTCGTTCCTTTGTTCCTCCCGTCTCTGCTCCTTGTGTTCTTCCTTCTCCCTCTGGCTTCCCTCCGTTCACTCCCGGTCCTTTTGTCCCGCCTGTTCCCTCTGTGTCTCCCTTTCTGGTCTGTCTCTCCGCTTTCCCGACCCTCTGTCAGGTTTTGTCCTTCGTCTTGTCCCTCGCTGTGTTTTGTACCTCAGTCCTGTTCCCTGTCCAGCGTTGATTCTGTTCTTGTTTTTCAGGTTTTGGTTCCCTGGTCTCGTCCCGTCCGTCGCCCCCTTCCTTGGCGCGCCCGGTGTAGTGCGCCTTTGGGGGGGGGTTCTGTCATGCCCGGCTCGTCCGCTCCTCGTGTGTGCCACGCCCCCTAATTACCCACGTGTGATTTCCTGATCCTGCCCAGTCGTGTCTTGTTTCCTGCTGCCTTGTTCTGTGTATTTAAGTCCTGGTCTCCCCAGTTTGCTTTGTCTGTCATTAATGTCAGTTGAAGTCAGTCTGCGTCCAGTGTTCCCGGCTCCCCGAAGCCAGAATAAACCCCCGTTTTCCCGTATACTGTTGCCTGCCTGCTCCTTTCCCGCACGATCGCCGCTCTGCTCGCGATCGCTCACCTCGTCCCGTGACAAGCAACAGTTAAAACGTGCGTTCATCACAGGGCGAAAACCTGAACTGAAGAGATACATAGATAAACATTGGGTACATCAGAATACTGGTTCAGTACAGCAAGCCCTAGAATATGCCCAACACGCCCATACAGCACAAAAACAGAAATCAGACGCAGTGTTTGAGGACGCAGGATGAGACAGAAGAGATAGATTTGCAAGCAGTTTGCCAACTGCTAGCACTAAAACAACTTGAAGAACTACCAAAACGAAGGCTTATTATAAATGGGAAAATATATGAGTGCCTATTTGATACTGGAGCCTGTAGAACAGTGTTAACCACTAGCCCTCCAAGGGTCACCTTTTCCTCGTCCTCCATAAATATCCGAACTGCACGTCACTATGTGGTACAAAGGCACCCCAGGACCAGATTATGCCTATGACAAAACGTTTCATGCCCTCCAAGACACTTGTATCACCTTACAACATATATATGTTAACTCCACTACTGGCTTTTCTGCTGCCTCAGTCATCTTATCTAATAAACAACAGGCTGTGTTCAGAGGGGGAACACCACACGTATCTCTATCAAAACCACCTCAGATGCAGTGGAGGGACGTAGAGATGTTCTTACGAGATTCCATGCACAGTCACAATGACTACCAACCCGTACCTGGCTCCTGTTGGAGCTATGACAAAAAACACAATGTGTGGTGGTTTCCTTTGGGATGGAGAGTTCAAACCACTCTCACCACACACTTGCAGGACCCAACCTGACAAATTTTTCCAACCCTGGAGGAGGGATCATGTCCAGATCTAGATCGCCTCCCGGAAGGGTTGTGGTCGTCCTCCCCCACTGATGTAGAACTGGTAAAGGGGTTCCCACCTTACAAAGTAATTGTGAAATCAGAACACCGCCCGGTAGTTAGACAATACCCGTTAAAACCTGAGGCAGAGAAAGGTATAGCCCCTGTAGTGCAGGATATGTTGGCATCAGGAATATTGCGAGAGGCTCCTGAGGCCACTTGCAATACTCCTATCTTCCCCGTCCAGAAGGGACATACAGGGAAATGGCGCATGGTGCAGGATTTAAGACCAGTAAATGAAATAGTACAACATGCTGCACCAGATGTGCCTAATCCACACCTTTTGTTAAATTCCTTGTCCCCGGACAAGAAGTATTTTTCAGTAGTGGATCTGAGTAATGCTTTTTTCTCAGTACCACTACATCCTGATTCACAACATTTATTTGGTTTCACTTATAAAGGACATAAATACACATACACTAGACTCTCTCAAGGGTTTTCAGAAAGTCCACATGTATATACAATGGCACTACGGTATTCAATGAGTTCCTGTAAAGTACCGTCCCATAGTCAAGTGCTATTATATGTAGATGATATATTAATTGCTTCAGATACAAAACAGCATTGCAAGGAAGCCACACTGTTAGTGTTACAGCATTTGTATGATACAGGACATAAAGCATCAAAACAAAAATTACAGTATTGCAGAGAGGAAGTTATATATCTTGGACATAAACTCTCCCAACAAGGTCGATCGTTATTAGAAACTAGAAAACAGGCAATACAAGAGGCACCAAAGCCAAAGACTAAACAGCAAATGATGTCCTTCTTAGGACTTTGCAATTATTGCAGGGAATGGTTACCTGATTATGCTGCACAAAAACAACCTACCTTAAATGTTACAGATGTCTTGTTGATAGATAGTGATGTACTATGTGATGCACAGACTCATGCACCTAAAACAGAAATACAGAGCTGGATTAAGAGAGAAGCAATACAACAAGGGAAAACTTATTATATGAATGACAAGCCCATCCTACCAAAAAATGTATACAAGACAGCTGCCTTAGTGAGCCATGGAAACACCCATGTCTCAACAGGAGGGATGGTACATATTATTCAACAATACTTTTATACTATATATTTTTCTGATTATGCAAAACAATTTTGTCGAGCGTGCTTAATTTGCTGTAAACACAATGCACAAGGCAACATAAGGCCAAAACGTGGCCAGTTTCCCGCAGCTGAGTATCCATTTCAAATTGTACATATGGATTTCATTGAATTATCTTGGTCACAAGGGAAGAAGTGTTGTCTAGTCATTATAGACACCTTTTCTAAGTGGGTAGAAATATACCCTGTAAAACACTGTGATGCAATGACCGTTGCAAAATGTTTGGTAGGCCATTATTTCCCTACCTATGGCATACCTTATATTATAAGATCGGACAATGGGACTCATTTTGTAAATCAGACCATGTCCCTCTGCTCACAAGCACTAGGGTTTACGATAAAAAATCATTGTGCTTATCACCCCCAGAGCGCAGGCTTGGTAGAAAGAACTAATGGCACCATTAAAACAAGGCTCAGAAAGACAGTGGAAGAGACAAAAAGGCCGTGGCCAGAATGTTTGTCTCTAGTAAAATTATGGATGAGAATAACTCCCACTCCTGCAGGATTGACACCATTTGAAATAGTGTATGGTAGACCGTTTCCCTTAGCAACCGAAATGAGTGATATAGGAAAAGCAGACAGAGAAAATACGTTAGCCGATTGGATGCGTAAACTACTAACATCACAACAAAAACATAACCCCAGTAGTCTGCCGGTAAATTCTGTTTCTGTTCAACAGGATAATCTGCAGCCAGGAGATTGGATCCTGGTCAAGGTCCTGTTGTGAAAGGATTGGAGCACGCCTCGGTGTGACGGACCTTATCAAGTCCTCCTCACAACACCAACAGCGGTGAAAATAGCAGAGCGACCTTCCTGGATACATAAGAGTCACTGTAAGCCCATCAAGCCCGTATCAGAGACCTCTGTACCTTCGGAGTAGCAGTGGAAGTCCGCTACAAAGGCGCAGTAATCTATAGGATACTGACGTCTCAAACCGGTGAAGAAAACAGCTGATCTGCACTCCATTTAGAATGGCTCTGATTGGGTGGGGATGCGGTAAGGTGACTCTCGGTGTAATTCTCTTTATGGGAATTGTTGGTCTGCTTCTGCACTCACCAGAGCAGGTGTTTCATCCACCTAGATGGACACATGACGGCTCCCACCTGAGGCCTATCTCCACAAATGAGACCCATCCTTTCCTACAAAACTACTGGTATCGTTATGTTTATGATATAGCAAAGAAAGACAATTTAACTAACTGTTATGTCTGTACACATATGTCCCTGGATCCCCATGCCGGTCCCTCATGGTTGGACTGGTTTCTCACTGGGTCCTGGTGGCAGTTACTGCTAAAATTCTCACTCCCCATTCTTGTTACATTATCATTTGTATGTTGTTGTTTCATTTGTATTATACCCTGCCTCCATTCCATGATACAACAAACTTTTAGTTCTGTTTTTCTGCTATTCGCTGCAGAAGAACGGTTGGACTTTTTAAACTTGTCTAGCCCTCTTAATAATGATGATGATGTGATCTGAATGACGATTGTGCTGAAAGTGCTTTTGCAACTTAAGAACATAAGAACATAAGAACATAAGAACTATACAAACGAGAGGAGGCCATTCGGCCCATCAAGCTCGCTTGGGGAGAACTAAACTAATAGCTCAGAGTCGTTAAAATCTTATCTAGCTCTGATTTAAAGGAACCCAAGGATTCAGCTTGCACTACATTATCAGGAAGGCTATTCCATACTCTGACTACACGCTGTGTAAAGAAGTGCTTCCTTAAATCCAGCTTGAAATGTTCTCCCGCTAATTTCCACCTATGGCCACGAGTTCGTGTATTTAAACTAATGCTGAAGTAACTATTTGGTTGAACAGCATCCAAACCTGTTAGAATCTTATATACCTGGATCATGTCCCCCCTCAGTCTCCTTTGCTTGAGACTGAACAGATTTAGCTCAAGTAACCGTTCCTCGTATGACATTCCTCTAAGACCAGGAATCATTTTTGTGGCCCTACGCTGCACCTTTTCTAAGGCCACAATGTCCTTTTTAAGATATGGTGACCAAACCTGCACTCAATATTCTAGGTGAGGTCTCACCAAGGAATTGTATAATCTTAGCATTACCTCCCTTGACTTAAACTCCACACACCTGGAGATATACCCCAACATCCTATTGGCCTTTTTTATTGCTTCCCCACACTGGCGAGAATGGGACATGGAAGCATCAACATACACACCAAGGTCTTTCTCATGATCAGCTACCTTTATTTCAGTGACACCCATGAAATACCTGTACTTTATATTTCTGCTCCCTAGATGGAGTACCTTACATTTATCGACCTTAAATTTCATCTGCCAGGTATCGGCCCAGTCACTAATTAAATCAAGATCCCGCTGTAGCTGCTGAGCCACTAATTCAGTATCTGCTACACCACCCACCTTGGTGTCATCTGCAAATTTCACCAGTTTACTGTATATATTGGTATCCATATCATTTATGTAAATTAGGAACAACAGTGGTCCTAAAATCGAACCCTGCGGTACCCCACTATGAACACAAGCCCACTGTGACATTGTGCCTCTTATAACTACTCGCTGTTTCCTATCTGTTAACCAGTTATCAATCCAGGTCGCTGCGGTACCTAAAATACCTGTCGCTTTGAGTTTAAGTAGGAGCCTCTTGTGGGGGACAACATCAAAAGCCTTTTGGAAATCTAAGTAGATGACATCATAGGCCTTCTTATCATCAACTTCCTGAGTAGCTTCCTCAAAAAACTCCAACAGATTTGTTAAACAGGATCTACCTCTCCTAAATCCATGCTGGCTATCCCGCAAAATGTTATTAGAGTCCAGGTAATCTACCATTTTCTCTTTGATTATAGCCTCCATAACTTTACCAGTTATACAAGTTAGACTGATTGGCCTATAGTTAGACAAATTACTTCTATCCCCTTTTTTAAAAATAGGCGTTATGAAGGCGTGCTTCCAATCAGAAGGTACCACACCTTCAGATAAGGATTTTTGAAACAGTAAAGTTAAGGGTCGGCAAATAATATCCCTCATCTCTTTTAACACTATAGGTAAGATGCCATCAGGACCCTGTGATTTATTTATTTTGAGCTTAGCTAGGCTTTGCAAAACATCTGCTTCAGTTATATATATATTAGCTATAGACAATGCTGGATAGGTAATAACTGGTAAATTACTAAGGTCCTCAACAGTGAATACCCGTGCAAAACTATCATTGAACTCATTTACTATATCAATGTCGTTTACTATTATAAGACCCTTACTATCCTGCAGATTAGTAATTTCAGGTTTTAGAGCTCTTTTAGAGTTAAAATACTGGAAGAAACTTTTAACGTCATCCTTAGCTTCCAATGCAACCATTCTTTCGACATTTCTTTTAGCTCGTCTAATATCATTTTTTAACTCAGCCTGTAGACTTAGATATTCCTGCTTAATTCTGTCATTGTCAGTTATTTTCCATTGCTGGAACAAAGCCCTTTTCCTCCTTACTTTATGCTTTATTTCCCTAGTAAACCACCTAGGTTGCAATTTCCTAGATTTATTCTTGCTGGAAACAGGTATGAAGTCCTCTTGCACTTGCAATAATGTGCTTTTAAAAAATTCCCAGGCCTCTTCAACAGTTTTGTTATTTAACTCCATCCAGTTCACAGTTTCTAGTTTTAGTCTCATACACTGATACTGATTAAGCATCAATACTGATGCTTTTGATTATACTGTCATGATAAACAGGAGGGATTGTTAGGTTGAAGAAACTGTTATTAATTATTTGTTATCATTTCTGTATAATCAGCAATGAGTGTAAATATGTATATACGTTATTTTGTTTTCCTTTATCTTCATACTTTAGATTATATTAGTTTACACGTATCCTGAGCACGTGTTTAAATAGTTGTCCACCTGAGGAAAACCAGAACTTCTTCTTACTCTTACAGTCCTTTCTTTGTTCTCACTCCAAGACCCCTGCCCCCCATTGACTATAAAAAAAGGTGCCAAGGGGAACCACCCTTTGTAACACATTCCTTTGTAGCCTAGCATGCAGAGAGTGTGGTTACCCTTGCGCAAGTAAAACTTTAAGTGTGTTGTCTCGTAATTAATGGTGTGTGCAGAGTTGGAGTGGAAAGCCTGACGCTTTCTCCAACATATACTGTACTGTAGTTTGGTCCTGTGTGCAGAGTTGGAGTGGAAAGCCTGACGCTTTCTCCAACATATACTGTACTGTAGTTTGGTCCTGTGTGCAGAGTTGGAGTGGAAAGCCTGACGCTTTCTCCAACAACAGTGAAAGTCTGTACTCAACTCAAAAGCCTGGACTGCCACCTGACCGGACATTTCTCTGTGAGCTTTCATATGATGTTTCGTATTTTGTCACATAAACTGTGCTGTTTGTTTTTTGTATCCTGTGATATACCTTTCAGTAAAATATCTGAAATATTTACATAATGGTTACATTTGCCTTTTATTGTCTCATATACATATATGAAATGTCTCATTTCATATACATGAAAGTTAATTCATACTTGGATGAGCATCAGACATTTTTTATACAAAGAATGAGGTACAGCTGTCATAGACCTGAACAACCAAATAGCCAAAGGTGCCTTGTAGGTTTGTAATGACAACCATGCACATAAACATTAAACTATATGCAAACCACTGCTGGGCAGTAATGCGTAACTTAGTAAGGCGTTACTGTAATTTGATTCTTTTTTAGTAACGTAGTAACTTAATGCATTATAATTTTAAAATTAATAACTGCATTACAGTTACACTTTCAAGTAACTTTACGTTACCGCTGCGTTACCAATAAAATCAAGTGCTTTAACATCTATATTGTAAAAACAGAAATAATAATTGACAGTAACCTGACAGTGGCAGGCAGATGTCTGTTTGACAGTCGCACATGCGACGTCATTTACAGGAGACCTACATGCATGCGAAACCAGCTCAAACAAAAACAAAGTGAACATGGCGAGTGAAAAGTACGTGTTCAGTAGCTGGAATTCATCTCGGCTAAAGGCAAGAACATTTTTGTGAGTTGTACGTTATGTGGGGGTAAGTAATCATTGTCAACCTCAAAAAATTCAACATCTGAAAGGGCAGCACTGCGCAGTGAAATTAGTGGAGAAAATACCAGGTGAAGCGACTGATGAGCCCAATGCCAGTACATGTCCCACTCCTGCCAAGCAGCAGGCTGGATTTCTCCTGTCAAACACCAACTATAAGTGGAGAAGACCTAAACAAACTTGTGGCTGGGTACATTGTGGACAGAATGCTACTTATTTCCACTGTGGATTCTCCTTCCTTTTGTCACATAATTTATAAATTACCTATTCTACACGTTTGCCTACCGCGTAGAAAAACATTTGCTGCCTACCTGGATAGAGAATATGCAACAATGGAAGCTAATTCAAAATCAAAATACTAGTTTGAGTAGATCACAACAATGCTTATTATACTGTATATTGTTCATCCCATAAAAGGCAGATTATTGGACTATAGTAAATAGCCTGCACTGTAGCCTAAATAGTAAAATAACAAAATAAACATGTCTAATTGTACAGCTACAATACATTTTTTGTTCTCTTCAGGCTATCCAGACTCGTTTTGCATATGTGCACTTCTTGCTGCTGTCAGTTGTCCAGAATTCGAACTCCGATGGTTAAGGGATGAGTATAGGAAACAGGAACTGAAGGAGCTTCTGATAGCAGAGTGTGACACAGTTGCTCCTGTAGCAGAAGAAACTGCCAATGGGCACACAAAGTCAGCCATACCTGGTGATGGGATGGACTTTTTTGGTTTTGAACTTGAGTGTGAGGAGAGCTACTCTGCAGAAAAAGAAGTTATGGTGATGAGTATGTGCTTCCTCACCATGGACTGGGTGTCTGCAGGAATCCAAAGCGCTGCTGGACATTAACTCAAAGGCAGAACAGCACATTCCACACCCCACCGCAACGCTAGTTCCAGTACAGAAGCCACTCTTGTTCATGTTTTAATCCAGCCCTGTAATCGTGTCCATATTTTTGTGTTCATCAAATTGTTTTCACAAAAATAAAGTGTGTCTTTTAATAAGGTTGTGCCCTTTTCTAAATGACCAGGCCAGATGGCAAAAGCTGAAAAAAGCATTTTACTATTTTCCAGTTTTCTTTAGTTTCAAAGAACAAAAACCGAAGTTAGTATAGGCTGGGAGAAGACGCCTAAGTGGCTGCCTAGCGCCCCCTGGCGTTCTGACCTCAAATCATTCAAAAAGGGGCAGAGAGTGAAGAGCAGGTTGAAGATTAAGATGCTGAGGGTACCGGGTAGTTTTGGGTTCAGATCTAATCTGTTTCTAAGGAAATAAGGCTAATTGTTTATGAATCTAATCATTTACGAATGACTATTACCTGCTCTGCTACAGTTTGATGAAGTCTGCGGCGTCGGATGGGGGGGGACTGAATTTTCCCCGGCTGGGGGTGAGGATTGCATTGTATATCGTAACATTGCTCGGCACGAATGCAATAATCACATCATGAAAGGATGCGACATAGGAGAGATTTCAAATTAATATATTTTTCATCAGTTAAAATAAGAGCAACAGTGGTTATGGTACAGTTTCACAACTTAACTAGTTAAAAGATAACTCCATAATCCACAGGATAAAATGATGCTCATACAATGCAACATTCAACATGGGGTAGTAAAGTGATATGTGGCAGAGTGAAGTATGATGTGGAGCAGTGGTGAGAATGCAGAGAACGCTGCAGCAGTATTAACAAATGAATAAGATGCTCATTTTTATCAGACCGCATGTTGTTCTTTAATGTTTTGTCCAAAATGTTCCTACAGTTGCACTGCACCATTTCAAAATGTGCAAACTATTTCACGGTATCTTTTCTTTATATTCTACATTTATGCATCCGAAAATTTTTCTATAAATGTTTGTGCAAATGTTTCATGGTTATTTTGCTCACATACAGTCTTTATAAATGAGGCCCCTAGTTCCTGGTTCCAGGTTCCAGGGCGGTCTCAACGTAACGTTACCTGTTCAACGCAAAATCACACCTGCTAAAATGGGTATTTATGATTTCTCCACAGGACACAAAACATATCCATTTGTCATACAAAACTGCAACAAATGAAGTTCTGTTAGTACTAGGCCCGTAAGTCCCAGTTCTTTGGGTGTTACAACAGCTAACTACCCTTCACAACCAGCTTGCTCTGACCTACAGAGTGGTAGAGGTGTAAAGCAATTCACCCACAGGGATCAATAACACATCAATTATTAATATTTACTTAGTTTTTATTATTATTGAATGGTACTTAATTTCTTATAAAGTTCAATTATGAAATAAAACTGCAAAAGTGTAAAAAACTCAATTTTACTATGTATATATATATATACACACACCAGAGTACCTGGAGAAAACCCCACGACGACATGGGGAGAACATGCAAACTCCGCACACATGTGACCCAGGCAGAGACTCGAACCTGGGTCCTAGAGGTGCGAGGCAACAGTGCTAACCACTGCACCACCATGCCGCCCTATATATATATGTCATGACCCGGCTCGTCGGCTCCTCCTGTGCCACACCCCCTGATTACCCACGTGTGCTTCCCTGATCGTCTCCATCTGGGTCTGCTTATTTTGATTAGTCACGTCCTATTTAAGTCCTGGTCTTACCTGTTCCCCTTGTCCGTCATTGTGGATCTCTTGTGGTTATGGTGTGGTTTCGTGTTGTTCTATGGTCCCAGTTCCCTAATTAAACCCGTAGTTTGCCCGATTTTGCCTGTCTCGCCTAGTCTTTACACGCCTGCCCACACGATCACCGCTGCTCTGCTCGCCCCAGATCGTGACTTATATACATATATATATATATATATATATATATATATATATATATACACACACACACAGTGAATTCAGTCAGGTCAGTGAATTCAAGGATGGTACTGCGATAGGATGCCACCTGTGCAATAAGTCCATCTGTGAGATTTCCTAGCTACTAAATATTCCACACTGAACTGTTAGTTGTATTTTACCAAAGTGGAAAAATTGGGAACAACAGCAAATCAGCCATGAAGTGGTAGGCCACATAAAATCACATCACAGTTCTGGCTTGTTTGAGGAGCTGTCTGTATGCTGGGTAGAGGAATGGAGATGTCCAAAGTGGGGACCAGGTACAACCTTGTACGCCTCCTTCACATTGCTATACATGTATGTTTTTTTCCCATGTAGGAAATGTAAGGTGTTGTTGGTATGCTGGTATCACAGTCCCTAAGTTACAATGATTAAAATCACCAGTTACTGTAAACACTGTATCATTATGTTTGTTTTCTTGTGCGCTTATAGCCTCATTCAATGTGCCCAATGCTGCCGTGCAGTTTGCATGTGGAGGAATGTAAACAGGCAGAATGAAAGCAGCGTTAAACTTCTTAGGCCAATAAAATTGTCTGCATTTCAGCATTCGGTGCTCCACATCAATTGAACAGTGTTTACATCACTTGAAAAGTGACAGTCTGAGTACCACTGGTTGTTGATGTAAATGCAGATCCCCCCCCTACTGAGTTTGCCAGATACTACTGTGCAGTCCTTGTGATGAATGGAGTGAATCTGTAGCCGGACAGCTGATTCTACAATATTGTCCTACAGCTATGTTTCAGTGAAAATCAGCGCACAGCAGTTTTTAATTCTTAATCCTAGTCCCAAGTTCATCCATATTATTTTCGAGAGATCGAATATTAGCAAGCAGAAGGCTAGAGAGAGCTGGTCTGATACATACCTCTAGTCTTTGTTTAACATGTAGCCCTACCTCTCAGCTCTGCTGCAAGTAGGCTCTGCCTGCAAGATTTCTGATAGAGGGGATAATCCAAATCTGGCAGATTAAGAATAATATTGTGAAGTTGTATACCAATCTCTACCTCAGTGTCCTCTCTAAGATGCCAAATAGTCTACCTGCTGGGGAAACCTCTGAATGCTTAGGTTCACCCATTCCTACTGCAGGCACAAGCAGACTGATGGGATGTGCCAGAGATGTGGTCAGAGCATGGCTGCATAGTAATGATACTGTCACTGCCACTGGAGATGTGGATGCAGTCCTTAGTATCCTGAAGCAGTATTCTTATTTGACTGTGCATTCTGGGATGCCTCCAGCAGATTTTTGTTCAACCAAGTCAGATGCTAGGAAGGATCCTCTGGACTATTGGATTAGGCTGAATGAGGCAGCAGATGATGCCAAGGGGTTTATTACATGAGAGGTTAGGGCACTGCCATGTCTATTAGAAATTGCTCTGTAGGAATATCTTATTAATGCTTTTACATTTATCTGATGCTTTGATCCAAAGCAGCTTACAGTAGATGAGTATTTATGTCTGCTCCCTGGGACTCAAAGCCCTTTAGTGCCCCGGTGTCTCAGCATACGGTCGCTGCTGATCCTGGTGGGAGGGGACTTGTCATTGGTGATGTAACCACTACTGTCCAGCTCCTCTACCATTTGCTTCCCATTGTAATTTCTCATGTCAAGGTGCACCCTGGGGCGGCATGGTGGTGCAGTGGTTAGCACTGTTGCCTCACACCTCTGGGACCCGGGTTCGAGTCTCCGCCTGGGTCACATGTGTGTGGAGTTTGGATGTTCTTCCCATGTCGTCGTGGGGTTTCCTCCGGGTACTCCGGTTTCCTGCCACAGTCCAAAAACATGCTGAGGCTAATTGGACTTGCTAAATTGCCCGTAGGTGTGCGTATATGAGTGACTGGTGTGTGAGTATGCCCTGCGATGGGCTGGCCCCCCATCCTGGGTTGTTCCCTGCCTCATGCCCATTGCTTCCAGGATAGGCTCCGGACCCCCGCGACCCAGTAGGATAAGCGGTTTGGAAAATGGATGGATGGAAGGATGTGTGGGTGTGAGTATCTGTATATAATTAATAAATCATTCATATTAATCATGATTAGATAAAAGGTAAAACACTAACCTGAAGACAGGTTATGTTCAGGGAGAAATGTACACACACTGAAATAAATTTGCAACATCAACCTGTCCAATGCTAGGATATTACCTTCATCAACTCAGCCAAGTCTGTGGCTAAGAATGGAATCACTGGTTCATTAGTTTGATTTCTTGTCAAGAAAGGAGTGAAGGTCCTGGTGATGGCTATGTAGAAATGTAGCTTTGCGAAGATGAGGGGGTCTGTCTGAGCAGCTTCAAGGGTGTCACACAATGCAGTTCCTGGATTTGGTAGCTTCCTTATTCTGACTGCATCCAGGTACCTGGTCAGAGACGGCCACACCTCCAGGGCTCTCTCTGCTACTGGTAAGTTTTCAAGCCATTGGTGGCTACAGGATGCAAGTGGAAATTTTGCAGATTTAGTAAAAGCAGGAGTGGAGTTTAAAAAAAAGTGGAGGAGTTTAAGTATCTCGGGATCTTGTTCAAGAGTGGGGGAACGATGGAACGGGAGATCAACAGGTTGATCGATGCGGCGTCAGCAGTCATGCGGGCGCTGCATCGGTCTGTCATGGTGAAGAGAGAGCTGAGCCAAAAGGCAAAGCTCTCGATTTACCAGTCGATCTACGTTCCTACCCTCACCTATGGTCATGAGCTATGGGTAGTGACCGAAAGAACGAGATCGCGGGTGCAAGCGGCCGAAATGAGTTTCCTCCGCAGGGTGGCTAGGCTCTCCCTTAGAGATAGGGTGAGGAGCTCAGTCATTCGGGAGGGACCCCAGATTAAGCGGAAGATGATGGATGGATGGATGGATGGATGGATGGATAGTAAAAGCAGTGAAGTCCTCTCTCCTTGCTGGCACACTATGGAAGAGAATACAAATGGCTTTCAAACTTCCTCTATCTGCCATATGGAGAGACCACATTTGCTGGCATTATATAGGGTTTGAAGGCCACAGCTCCCAACCACAATCAGCTGAGTGCCCTCATACTGCTCACGCTGTTCTTCATGAAGCAGTTCTAAAAACTTCCATTTTACATTTAGTCTATCCATGGAGACTGAAAGCAGCTGATGAAAAACTGAGTGTCATTTATCAAGCATATATAGACTAGGTGATCATCTATCACACATCTATCAGTCCTATGTATTTAATTCCGTATCAAAGTATGTTTCCCCAGTCCAGTCATTGAAGTCGCTACCTGTATTGCCCCGTGTTCCTAGCTGGTTTCCCCAATAAATCCCTTGTTTCCCGATTCTCCGGCTTCCTACTTCCTTGATCTGTGACAACAATCAACATGAACACACCACAGTCCACAGAACCAATCTGTTGAGGAACATCCCGCAAAATACAATGCAATACTAACAAAGACATTTGTTACAATTCTAATACAAATGTAACAATAGAAAATGCTGAAACCCACTTTACCATGTTGTTCAAGTATTTTCCAATGTCCTGGGCTTATTCGGTTTATCAGTTTGCTGCAAATAGAAATTTGGAATTCTGGGGGCAATATAACTACAGCTTTTCATGTAAACGGGATTAAAACTCTATGTAGGAATTAATGGACACACAGAAAACCTTTTCTCACATTTATAAATGTTTCACTGTTGCGCCGCGTCTGGCTGTGAATGTTACATTAGTAACATTAGTACATGAGTGTATGACAGTCTCTGCCCCAACTGTCGGCAGGAAAGAACGAAGAAAATTATGATTAAAAGATTTAAAAACGCCAAACAATACGACTTAAATATATAATTTATTGTAGAAGATATGCCTACTATACATATGGTCAGGACCGCACATAACTGTATGGTACGCAAGTATGCATTCTCCGTGCACGCGCGGCAATTCCTTGCTGTAGCAGCGCAAATTCGCATGTATTTTATGCGCATTTACGCTGTTATGGCAAAAAATTACCGTGCATTTTAACATTAATGGGGCTAATTTGTACTTCGTTCGCGGCATGAAGGCTAGAATGCACAGTGATTTCTTGTCATAACAGCGCGAATGCACATAAAATAAATACGCATTTGCGCTGCTACAAAACATTGCAGCGCGTATAGCTTTAGACAGCGAATGAGTACTTGCATACCAGTTATGTGCGCCCTGCATGTGATAATTCTTGCATACATAATATAGCACCGACTTTGGTCAGCTGGTTGGTGTCACGGGACGCTCCGGAAGTGGGCGAACGCGCTGGCAGGCGAGCGAGCAAAGAGCAGGCGAGCAGGCGTAAGCAGGGTAAACGGGAGTTTAATTAGGAAGATCCGGGACAGGAAACATAGGACGGCTACTGACATCAATGACGGACGAAGGACTCAGGTAAGACACGGACTGAAATACACAGGACTGATTGAAAATAATCAGACACAGCTGGGTACAAATCGGGAAAGAACACGTGGGTAATCCGGGGGCGTGGCACACACGAGGAGCCGACGAGCGGGGCATGGCAGTTGGCATGAGATTTTCATTTCAAGACAAGACTACTACACACGTACTTACATGTATATAATAGTTTTATTACCTTGTAAATAATATGTAGGGTTTGCAAACTGCCCCAACGCTTTTGGTGTAGCCAATTTTAGGTCCATAAGAATTATTGCTGTGAGCGTTTCAGTCTGAAAGGGCGAGTCTCGCGCCAGATGCGTCAGAGTTGGCAACCTGCTTATGGCCGAATCGAACCTACGACCGGTCAGTCGAAGCCGAACGCGGCCGAAAGTCGCCGATGAGCTGCATAGAATCGCATTGTCTGTTATGGTTGGAATGGGCGTCCATGACAACAGCTTGATTACTTTTGAATCACATGTACTTATCTTCTCAAACGTCTTTCGAGCATCTTGGCGAGTGGCTGTAGTTTGAAGAGATTTAATATCTTAAAAATGGAGAGCAAAGAAATGAGAGTACTTAAGATTAAAATTAAAATTACCGCTAAAGTCAAAATAACAGCTAAGAAATCTGACACCCATTTAGAAAAAAATGAGGCCGTAGAAAAGAACAGCAGCGAGAAGGTGGAGAACGTCAGCACTGGCTAACGATGTGATCAAGAAGACGGATGAGACGGACAAGCCGTGTTCTACTCTTTCGGTGAGTGTTACGGGACTGAATTAAGGGAAAATGTACTTTGTGCTATGGCGGAATATAAAAAGAAAGGGAAAAAAAGCAATGCTTTAGTTTGCCGATTGAGATTATGTAAACCTTGGATGTTATAATGTGTCATCGATATGTAAATGTTGCTGCAATGTGATTTCGTTATGTGTAAACGGGGAAAAGGGATATGTTTTATTTTTCTACTGCGCCATATTCCCTTCCCATATTTTCCTTTTATATGTTCGTAGCCCAGGTTAATACTGTGTGATAGTGTGTGAAGCCCTGAAACCAAATTATATCGAGGATATTGTGGTTATGACATAATTGATAAAACTATATGTATGGTTTAATGATTATGCAATCTGCGACGTGCCGGTTGGTTTTTTTATGATTGCTGAAATCCTGTTCGACATCAGTGGACGTTTACTCAGAGAGGAGTACGGTCACACGCACCTTGCCAGGATCTGCACCGGAGCCGAGCGCCCTCCGTTAAATTTCAGATAAGAAAAGAAAAAGAACAGTCGGAGGAAAGCTTTGCTGACTGATCGCGGTAAAGTTGGTTTTATGTTCGATTTTCGCTACAGTTACTGTCATCTAAACTGCAATATCTTCGGGATCATGACGGTAATTCTTTTCAGATTAGGCTCCACATGTGAAGTTAAACTAGAAGAATATTTCACACTTTTACTTAGCTCCACATTCTCCAGCAATATGAATTAAAAATATAAATCGAGACGGGATCGAATATCCTTCTGCTCACCCAGAACTGCCCGAAAACTTAGAGACTGTCTTGAAAGTGCAATGCCAATCACCACAACACCACTAGTGCAGTCAAGTGGAGCGTAATCTGAAAATTATTACCGTTATGATCCCGAAGATATTGCAGTTTAGATGTCAGTAAATGTAGCGAATATCGAACATAAAACCAACTTCACCGCGGTGCGGACTGACTGGACTGAAATGACTGACAATATAGCAATGTTGTTCTTTTAAATATTTCTTTGACTAAGTTTTGCCTGCTCATGAGCAAGGTTATCTTTTGTGGGGTGAAAGTATTTGTTTGATATTATTTGTTATAACTATTTGGTTTGCCCTGGTATTGTTTTATTTGAGAGGTCTGTAATAATACGTATATATTTTATTCTTTCTTTTTGGTGGATACGGAAACCCAGACTAGAATGGAAAGCGGTTTAGAAATGATTATACAGAGATGGAACCAGTCTGATCCTTTGAGAGGAGATAGTTTATTGTTATACTATTAATTACATAAAAGGTTACAGGTCAAAATAAATAAGATAAGGAAATAAATAGCAATCATCCTCCTCCCGAGCCTAGAAAGAATGGTTACATATTGCAAAGCTCTTGTTTTATCTTATCTCAACCTGTGTTATCCTATTTTATTTTAGGATAGGTTTGGTGAAGACAGAATAGGATGAGATAGGATAGGAATGGCTAACATAAGAGTGTAACCGGTGAGTGACGTGGACTATGTCACTCACAGGTCACGTGTTGGGCTGCGGTATACGAGCGACTGGTTTGTAGGGTTACTACGGCAGCGTTCCGTAAGTCCAAGCACTCTGTATTGTGCAGGGTTAGGTAGGTAGGTTGTTTACGCGGTTACCATGGTAGCCTCCGTAATAAAGTTTCTGACATTGCTCAGCTGTTTCTGCTCTTGAAATTATACTGGCTGGCATCAGTGAGGATAAAAGCCGTGGGAAGCCGGTGGTAGGGGGCGTGGTCTGGTCTTCCTTTGGCATTTTTTTAACACGTGGCGGCAGTGGCGACGTGTGTTTTGTTTGTAATAACAACCGATTTCTTTTAGACTTGTTGCCAGGTGGAAGGGGTGTGTGTCTGGGTTTATACTGAAATCCAGGTAGGATTCATGTATATACATTGTGTATATAATTATTCTAAATTCATGTGTATCATGGCTATGGTATTAATTGTGTGCATATGTCTTTAAGAGTTGCCATTACTGTTTTGCCTGTGTATTTCTGTTACTTTTTTATTTCCTTAAAGGTTTTGTGTCAATAAACATTGCCAAGCCTGGGATACGACTCTCTGTTATTTATGTGTTTTGTAGCTGTGCCTGTGGTCATCCTGAGGGTAACAGTAATCATACATCTTAACCCTCTGGAGTTGCTGATCCCAGCAGCGGGATCTGACAGAAATTTTGCCAAACCATTTAAATAAGTCTGTGACTTTATGTCATATAAAAATTTAAAAAACACCCTCAGGAACGGCTAACATAAGACAGAATACAATAAGTTAGGATAGGAACGGCTAAGGTAAGACAGAGTAGGATGTGGTGGGATAAGAATGGCTAAGATATGACAGAATAGGATAAGGTAAGATAGGAACGGCTAAGATAGGATAGAATAGGATAAGGTAGGAAAGATACGGCTAAAACAGGATAGAATAGGATACGGTAGGATAGTAATGGCTAAGATATGATTGAATAGGATAAGGTAGGATAGGAACGTCTAAGATGTGATACAATAAGTTGGGTTGGAATGGATAATATAAGTTAGAATAGGATAAGGTAGGATAGGAATGGCTAAGGTAAGATAGAATATGATGTGGTAGGATAAGAATTGGTAAGATATGATAGAATAAGACAAGGCAGGATAGGAATACCTAAGATATAATAGAATAGGATAGTGTAGGATAGGAATGGCTATGGTAAGATAGAATAGGATGTGGTAGGTTAAGAATGGCTAAGATATGATAGAATAGGACAAGGTAGGATATAAATGCCTAAGATATAATAGAATACGATGTGGTAGGATAGGAATGGGTAAGATAGGATGGAATAGTATAAGGTAGAATAGGAATGACTAAGATATTATAGGATAGGATAAGGTAGGATAGGAATGGATAAAGGTAAGATAGAATAGGAGAAGGTAGCATAGGAATGCTAAGGTAAGATAGAATAGGATAAGGTAGCATAGGAACGGCTAAGATATGATGGAATAAGCTGGTTAGGAAAGAGTAATATAAGATAGAATAGGATAAGGTACGATAGGAACAGCTGAGGTATGATAGAATCGTATAAGATAGGAACGGCTAAGATAGCATTTGGTAGGATAGCAACGGGTAAGCTAAGATAGAATAGGATGTAGTAGGATAAGAATGGCTAAGATATGATAATATAGGATAAGGTAGTATAGGAACGGCTAAGATATGAGGGAATAAGCTGGTTTGGAATGACTAATATAAGACAGAATAAGATAAGGTAGGATAGGAATGGCTAAGGTATGATAGAATAGGATGTGGTAGCATATGAACGGCTAAGATATTACAGGATAGGACAAGGTAGGATAGGAATGGATAAACGTAAGATAGAATAGGAGAAGGTAGCATAGGAATGGCTAAGGTAAAATAGAATAGGATAAGGTAGCATAGGAACGGCTAAGATATGATAGAATAAGCTGGTTAGGAAAGAGTAATATAAGATAGAATAGGATAAAGTACGATTGGAACAGCTGAGGTATGATAGAATTGTATAAGATAGGAAGGGCTAAGATAGCATTAGGTAGGATGGCAATGGGTAAGCTAAGATAGAATAGGATGTGGTAGGTTGAAAATGGCAAAGATATGATAGGATAAGGTAGTATAGGAACGGCTAATATAAGATAGAATAAGATAAGGTAGGATAGGAATGGTTAAGGTAAGATAGGATAGGATGTGGTAGGATAAGAATGTGTAGGATTGGATAAGATAGGATAGGAACGGCTAAGATATAAAAAAATAGGATAAGGTAGGATAGGAATGCCAATTGTAAGATAGAATAGCATGTGGTAGGATTAGAATGGGTAAGATAGAATGGAATTGGATAAGGTAGGAAAGGAATGGGTAAGATATGATAGAATAGAATAAGGTAGGATAGCAATGGCTAAAGGTAAGATAGAATTGGATAAGGTAGCATATGAACGGCTAAGATATTTCAGGATAGGATAAGGTACGATAGGAATGCCAATTGTAAGATAGAATAGCATGTGGTAGGATAAGAATGGCTAAGATATGATAATATAGGATAAGGTAGTATAGGAACGGCTAAGATATGAGGGAATAAGCTGGTTTGGAATGGCTAATATAAGACAGAATAAGATAAGGTAGGATAGGAATGGCTAAGGTATGATAGAATAGGATGTGGTAGCATATGAACGGCTAAGATATTACAGGATAGGACAAGGTAGGATAGGAATGGATAAACGTAAGATAGAATAGGAGAAGGTAGCATAGGAACGGCTAAGATATGATAGAATAAGCTGGTTAGGAAAGAGTAATATGAGATAGAATAGGACAAGGTACGATAGGAACAGCTGAGGTATGATAGAAACGCTAAGATATGATAGAATAGAATAAGGTAGGATAGCAATGGCTATAGGTAAGATAGAATAGGATAAGGTAGCATAGGAACGGCTAAGATATGATAGAATAAGCTGGTTAGGAAAGAGTAATATGAGATAGAATAGTATAAGGTAGGATTGGAATGACTAGGGCAAGATAGAATAGGATGTGGTAGGATAAGAATGTGTAAGATAGGATAAGGTAGGTTAGGAACGGCTAAGGTATGATATAATCGGATAAGATAGGAAGGGCTAAGATAGCATTAGGTAGGATGGCAATGGGTAAGCTAAGATAGAATAGGATGTGGTAGGTTGAAAATGGCAAAGATATGATAGGATAAGGTAGTATAGGAACGTCTAATATAAGATAGAATAAGATAAGGTAGGATAAAAATGGCTAAGGTATAATAGAATAGGCCAAGATAGGATAGGATAAGGTAGGATAGGAATGGTTAAGGTAAGATAGGATAGGATGTGGTAGGATAAGAATGTGTAGGATTGGATAAGATAGGATAGGAACGGCTAAGATATAAAAAAATAGGATAAGGTAGGATAGGAATGCCAATTGTAAGATAGAATAGCATGTGGTAGGATTAGAATGGGTAAGATAGAATGGAATTGGATAAGGTAGGAAAGGAATGGGTAAGATATGATAGAATAGAATAAGGTAGGATAGCAATGGCTAAAGGTAAGATAGAATTGGATAAGGTAGCATATGAACGGCTAAGATATTTCAGGATAGGATAAGGTACGATAGGAATGCCAATTGTAAGATAGAATAGCATGAGGTAGGATAAGAATGGCTAAGATATGATAATATAGGATAAGGTAGTATAGGAACGGCTAAGATATGAGGGAATAAGCTGGTTTGGAATGGCTAATATAAGACAGAATAAGATAAGGTAGGATAGGAATGGCTAAGGTATGATAGAATAGGATGTGGTAGCATATGAACGGCTAAGATATTACAGGATAGGACAAGGTAGGATAGGAATGGATAAACGTAAGATAGAATAGGAGAAGGTAGCATAGGAACGGCTAAGATATGATAGAATAAGCTGGTTAGGAAAGAGTAATATAAGATAGAATAGGACAAGGTACGATAGGAACAGCTGAGGTATGATAGAAACGCTAAGATATGATAGAATAGAATAAGGTAGGATAGCAATGGCTATAGGTAAGATAGAATAGGATAAGGTAGCATAGGAACGGCTAAGATATGATAGAATAAGCTGGTTAGGAAAGAGTAATATGAGATAGAATAGTATAAGGTAGGATTGGAATGACTAGGGCAAGATAGAATAGGATGTGGTAGGATAAGAACGTGTAAGATAGGATAAGGTAGGTTAGGAACGGCTAAGGTATGATATAATCGGACAAGATAGGAATGGCTAAGATAGCATTAGGTACGATAGCAACAGGTAAGGTAAGATAGAGTAGGATGTGGTAGGATAAGTGGCTAAGATATGATAAAATAGGATAAGGTAGTATAGGAACGGCTAAGATATGAGGGAATAAGCTGGTTTGGAACGGCTAATATAAGACAGAATAAGATAAGGTAGGATAGGAATGGCTAAGGTATGATAGAATAGGATGTGGTAGCATATGAACGGCTAAGATATTTCAGGATAGGATAAGGTACGATAGGAATGGATAAACGTAAGATAGAATAGGATAAGGTAGCATAGGAACGGCTAAGATATGATACAATAAGCTGGTTAGGAAAGAGTAATATAAGATAGGATAGGATAAGGTAGGATAGGAATGGTTAAGGTAAGATAGGATATGATGTGGTAGGATTAGAATGGGTAAGATAGGATGGAATAGAATAAGGTAGCATATGAACGGCTAAGATATGATAGAATAGAATAAGGTAGGATAGCAATGGCTAAAGGTAAGATAGAATAGGATAAGGTAGCATAGGAACGGCTAAGATATGATAGAATAAGCTGGTTAGGAAAAAGTAATATGAGATAGAATAGTATAACGTAGGATTGGAATGACTAGGTCAAGATAGAATATGATGTGGTAGGATAAGAATGTGTAAGATAGGATAAGGTAGGTTAGGAATGGCTAAGGTATGATATAATGGGATTAGATAGGAACGGCTAAGATAGCATTTGGTAGGACAGCAACGGGTAAGGTAAGATAGAGTAGGATGTGGTAGGATAAGAATGGCTAAGATATGATAAAATAGGATAAGGTAGTATAGGAACGACTAAGATATGAGGGAATAAGCTGGTTTGGAAAGAGTAATATAAGACAGAATAGGATAAGGTACGATAGGAACAGCTGAGGTATGATAGAATCGTATAAGATAGGAACGGCTAAGATAGCATTAGGTAGGATAGCAACGGGTAAGCTAAGATAGAATAGGAAGTGGTAGGATGAAAATGGCAAAGATATGATAGGATAAGGTGGTATAGGAACGGCTAATATAAGATTGAATAAGATAAGGTAGGATGAAAATGGCTAAGGTATGATAGAATAGGCCAAGATAGGATAGGAATGGCTAATGTAAGATAGAATAGGAGAAGGTAGCATAGGAATGGCTAAGGTAAGATAGAATAGGATAAGGTAGCATAGGAACGGCTAAGATATGATAGAATAAGCTTGTTAGGAAAGAGTAATATAAGATAGAATAGGATAAGGTACAATAGGAACAGCTGAGGTACGATAGAATCGTATAAGATAGGAACGGCTAAGATAGAATTTGGTAGGATAGCAACGGGTAAGCTAAGATAGAATAGGATGTGGTAGGATGAAAATGGCAAAGATATGATAGGATAAGGTAGTATAGGAATGGCTAATATAAGATAGAATAAGATAAGGTAGGATAAAAATGGCTAAGGTATGATAGAATAGGCCAAGATAGGATAGGAATGGCTAAGGTAAGATAGAATAGGATAAGGTAGTATAGGAATGGTTAAGGTAAGATAGGATAGGATGTGGTAGGATAAGAATGTGTAGGATAGGATAAGATAGGATAGGAACGGCTAAGATATAATAGAATAGGATAAGGTAGGATAGGAATGCCAATTTTAAGATGGAATATGATGTGGTCGGATAAGAATGGGTATGATAGGATGGAATAGAATAAGGTAGCATATGAACGGCTAAGATATGATAGAATAGAATAAGGTAGGATAGCAATGGCTAAAGGTAAGATAGAATAGGATAAGGTAGCATAGGAACGGCTAAGATATGATAGAATAAGCTGGTTAGGAAAGAGTAATATGAGATAGAATAGTATAAGGTAGGATTGGAATGACTAGGGCAAGATAGAATAGGATGTGGTAGGATAAGAATGTGTAAGATAGGATAAGGTAGGTTAGGAACGGCTAAGGTATGATATAATCGGATAAGATAGGAACGGCTAAGATAGCATTAGGTACGATAGCAACGGGTAAGGTAAGATAGAGTAGGATATTGTAGGATAAGAATGTGTAAGATAGGATAAGGTAGGATAGGAACGGCTAGGATATGATAGAATAGGATAAGGTAGGATAGGAATGCCAATTGTAAGATAGAATAGGATGTGGTAGGATTAGAATGGCTAAGGTATGATAGAATAGGATGTGGTAGCATATGAACGGCTAAGATATTAAAGGATAGGATATGGTAGGATCGGAATGGATAAAGGTAAGATAGAATAGGAGAAGGTAGCATAGGGATGGCTAAGGTAAGATAGAACAGGATAAGGTAGCATAGGAACGGCTAAGATATGATAGAATAAGCTGGTTAGGAAAGAGTAATATAAGATAGAATAGGATAAGGTACGATAGGAACAGCTGAGGTACGATAGAATCGTATAAGATAGGAACGGCTAAGATAGAATTAGGTAGGATAGCAACGGGTAAGCTAAGATAGAATAGGATGTGGTAGGATGAAAATGGCAAAGATATGATAGGATAAGGTAGTATAGGAATGGCTAATATAAGATAGAATAAGATAAGGTAGGATAAAAATGGCTAAGGTATGATAGAATAGGCCAAGATAGGATAGGAATGGCTAAGGTAAGATAGAATAGGATAAGGTAGTATAGGAATGGTTAAGGTAAGATAGGATAGGATGTGGTAGGATAAGAATGTGTAGGATAGGATAAGATAGGATAGGAACGGCTAAGATATAATAGAATAGGATAAGGTAGGATAGGAATGCCAATTTTAAGATGGAATATGATGTGGTCGGATAAGAATGGGTATGATAGGATGGAATAGAATAAGGTAGCATATGAACGGCTAAGATATGATAGAATAGAATAAGGTAGGATAGCAATGGCTAAAGGTAAGATAGAATAGGATAAGGTAGCATAGGAACGGCTAAGATATGATAGAATAAGCTGGTTAGGAAAGAGTAATATGAGATAGAATAGTATAAGGTAGGATTGGAATGACTAGGGCAAGATAGAATAGGATGTGGTAGGATAAGAATGTGTAAGATAGGATAAGGTAGGTTAGGAACGGCTAAGGTATGATATAATCGGATAAGATAGGAACGGCTAAGATAGCATTAGGTACGATAGCAACGGGTAAGGTAAGATAGAGTAGGATATTGTAGGATAAGAATGTGTAAGATAGGATAAGGTAGGATAGGAACGGCTAGGATATGATAGAATAGGATAAGGTAGGATAGGAATGCCAATTGTAAGATAGAATAGGATGTGGTAGGATTAGAATGGCTAAGGTATGATAGAATAGGATGTGGTAGCATATGAACGGCTAAGATATTAAAGGATAGGATATGGTAGGATCGGAATGGATAAAGGTAAGATAGAATAGGAGAAGGTAGCATAGGGATGGCTAAGGTAAGATAGAACAGGATAAGGTAGCATAGGAACGGCTAAGATATGATAGAATAAGCTGGTTAGGAAAGAGTAATATAAGATAGAATAGGATAAGGTACGATAGGAACAGCTGAGGTACGATAGAATCGTATAAGATAGGAACGGCTAAGATAGAATTAGGTAGGATAGCAACGGGTAAGCTAAGATAGAATAGAATGTGGTAGGATGAAAATGGCAAAGATATGATAGGATAAGGTAGTATAGGAATGGCTAATATAAGATAGAATAAGATAAGGTAGGATAAAAATGGCTAAGGTATGATAGAATAGGCCAAGATAGGATAGGAATGGCTAAGGTAAGATAGAATAGGATAAGGTAGTATAGGAATGGTTAAGGTAAGATAGGATAGGATGTGGTAGGATAAGAATGTGTAGGATAGGATAAGATAGGATAGGAACGGCTAAGATATAATAGAATAGGATAAGGTATGATAGGAATGCCAATTTTAAGATGGAATATGATGTGGTCGGATAAGAATGGGTATGATAGGATGGAATAGAATAAGGTAGCATATGAACGGCTAAGATATGATAGAATAGAATAAGGTAGGATAGCAATGGCTAAAGGTAAGATAGAATAGGATAAGGTAGCATAGGAACGGCTAAGATATGATAGAATAAGCTGGTTAGGAAAGAGTAATATGAGATAGAATAGTATAAGGTAGGATTGGAATGACTAGGGCAAGATAGAATAGGATGTGGTAGGATAAGAATGTGTAAGATAGGATAAGGTAGGTTAGGAACGGCTAAGGTATGATATAATCGGACAAGATAGGAATGGCTAAGATAGCATTAGGTACGATAGCAACGGGTAAGGTAAGATAGAGTAGGATATTGTAGGATAAGAATGTGTAAGATAGGATAAGGTAGGATAGGAACGGCTAAGATATAATAGAATAGGATAAGGTAGGATAGGAATGCCAATTGTAAGATAGAATAGGATGTGGTAGGATTAGAATGGCTAAGGTATGATAGAATAGGATGTGGTAGCATATGAACGGCTAAGATATTAAAGGATAGGATATGGTAGGATCGGAATGGATAAAGGTAAGATAGAATAGGAGAAGGTAGCATAGGGATGGCTAAGGTAAGATAGAACAGGATAAGGTAGCATAGGAACGGCTAAGATATGATAGAATAAGCTGGTTAGGAAAGAGTAATATAAGATAGAATAGGATAAGGTACGATAGGAACAGCTGAGGTACGATAGAATCGTATAAGATAGGAACGGCTAAGATAGAATTAGGTAGGATAGCAACGGGTAAGCTAAGATAGAATAGAATGTGGTAGGATGAAAATGGCAAAGATATGATAGGATAAGGTAGTATAGGAATGGCTAATATAAGATAGAATAAGATAAGGTAGGATAAAAATGGCTAAGGTATGATAGAATAGGCCAAGATAGGATAGGAATGGCTAAGGTAAGATAGAATAGGATAAGGTAGTATAGGAATGGTTAAGGTAAGATAGGATAGGATGTGGTAGGATAAGAATGTGTAGGATAGGATAAGATAGGATAGGAACGGCTAAGATATAATAGAATAGGATAAGGTAGGATAGGAATGGTTAAGGTAAGATAGGATAGGATGTTGTAGGATAAGAATGTGTAGGATAGGATAAGATAGGATAGGAACGGCTAAGATATAATAGAATAGGATAAGGTATGATAGGAATGCCAATTTTAAGATGGAATAGGATGTGGTCGGATAAGAATGGGTATGATAGGATGGAATAGAATAAGGTAGCATATGAACGGCTAAGATATGATAGAATAGAATAAGGTAGGATAGCAATGGCTAAAGGTAAGATAGAATAGGATAAGGTAGCATAGGAACGGCTAAGATATGATAGAATAAGCTGGTTAGGAAAGAGTAATATGAGATAGAATAGTATAAGGTAGGATTGGAATGACTAGGGCAAGATAGAATAGGATGTGGTAGGATAAGAATGTGTAAGATAGGATAAGGTAGGTTAGGAACGGCTAAGGTATGATATAATCGGATAAGATAGGAACGGCTAAGATAGCATTAGGTACGATAGCAACGGGTAAGGTAAGATAGAGTAGGATGTTGTAGGATAAGAATGTGTAAGATAGGATAAGGTAGGATAGGAACGGCTAAGATATAATAGAATAGGATAAGGTAGGATAGGAATGCCAATTGTAAGATAGAATAGGATAGGTAGGATTAGAATGGCTAAGGTATGATAGAATAGGATGTGGTAGCATATGAACGGCTAAGATATTAAAGGATAGGATATGGTAGGATCGGAATGGATAAAGGTAAGATAGAATAGGAGAAGGTAGCATAGGAATGGCTAAGGTAAGATAGAATAGGATAAGGTAGCATAGGAACGGCTAAGATATGATAGAATAAGCTGGTTAGGAAAGAGTAATATAAGATAGAATAGGATAAGGTACGATAGGAACAGCTGAGGTATGATAGAATCGTATAAGATAGGAACGGCTAAGATAGCATTAGGTAGGATAGCAACGGGTAAGCTAAGATAGAATAGGATGTGGTAGGATGAAAATGGCAAAGATATGATAGGATAAGGTAGTATAGGAATGGCTAATATAAGATAGAATAAGATAAGGTAGGATAAAAATGGCTAAGGTATGATAGAATAGGCCAAGATAGGATAGGAATGGCTAAGGTAAGATAGAATAGGATAAGGTAGGATAGGAATGGTTAAGGTAAGATAGGATAGGATGTGGTAGGATAAGAATGTGTAGGATAGGATAAGATAGGATAGGAACGGCTAAGATATAATAGAATAGGATAAGGTATGATAGGAATGCCAATTGTAAGATTGAATAGGATGTGGTAGGATTAGAATGGGTGAGATAGGATGGAATAGGATGAGGTAGGAAAGGAACGGGTAAGATATGATAGAATTGGGTAAGGTAGGATAGGAATGGTTAAGGTAAGATAGAATAGGATGTGGTAGGATAAGAATGTGTAAGATAGGATAAGGTAGGATAGGAACGGCTAGGATATGATAGAATAGGATAAGGTAGGATAGGAATGCCAATTGTAAGATAGAATAGGATGTGGTAGGATTAGAATGGCTAAGGTATGATAGAATAGGATGTGGTAGCATATGAACGGCTAAGATATTAAAGGATAGGATATGGTAGGATCGGAATGGATAAAGGTAAGATAGAATAGGAGAAGGTAGCATAGGGATGGCTAAGGTAAGATAGAACAGGATAAGGTAGCATAGGAACGGTTAAGATATGATAGAATAAGCTGGTTAGGAAAGAGTAATATAAGATAGAATAGGATAAGGTACGATAGGAACAGCTGAGGTACGATAGAATCGTATAAGATAGGAACGGCTAAGATAGAATTAGGTAGGATAGCAACGGGTAAGCTAAGATAGAATAGAATGTGGTAGGATGAAAATGGCAAAGATATGATAGGATAAGGTAGTATAGGAATGGCTAATATAAGATAGAATAAGATAAGGTAGGATAAAAATGGCTAAGGTATGATAGAATAGGCCAAGATAGGATAGGAATGGCTAAGGTAAGATAGAATAGGATAAGGTAGTATAGGAATGGTTAAGGTAAGATAGGATAGGATGTGGTAGGATAAGAATGTGTAGGATAGGATAAGATAGGATAGGAACGGCTAAGATATAATAGAATAGGATAAGGTAGGATAGGAATGGTTAAGGTAAGATAGGATAGGATGTTGTAGGATAAGAATGTGTAGGATAGGATAAGATAGGATAGGAACGGCTAAGATATAATAGAATAGGATAAGGTATGATAGGAATGCCAATTTTAAGATGGAATAGGATGTGGTCGGATAAGAATGGGTATGATAGGATGGAATAGAATAAGGTAGCATATGAACGGCTAAGATATGATAGAATAGAATAAGGTAGGATAGCAATGGCTAAAGGTAAGATAGAATAGGATAAGGTAGCATAGGAACGGCTAAGATATGATAGAATAAGCTGGTTAGGAAAGAGTAATATGAGATAGAATAGTATAAGGTAGGATTGGAATGACTAGGGCAAGATAGAATAGGATGTGGTAGGATAAGAATGTGTAAGATAGGATAAGGTAGGTTAGGAACGGCTAAGGTATGATATAATCGGATAAGATAGGAACGGCTAAGATAGCATTAGGTACGATAGCAACGGGTAAGGTAAGATAGAGTAGGATGTTGTAGGATAAGAATGTGTAAGATAGGATAAGGTAGGATAGGAACGGCTAAGATATAATAGAATAGGATAAGGTAGGATAGGAATGCCAATTGTAAGATAGAATAGGATAGGTAGGATTAGAATGGCTAAGGTATGATAGAATAGGATGTGGTAGCATATGAACGGCTAAGATATTAAAGGATAGGATATGGTAGGATCGGAATGGATAAAGGTAAGATAGAATAGGAGAAGGTAGCATAGGAATGGCTAAGGTAAGATAGAATAGGATAAGGTAGCATAGGAACGGCTAAGATATGATAGAATAAGCTGGTTAGGAAAGAGTAATATAAGATAGAATAGGATAAGGTACGATAGGAACAGCTGAGGTATGATAGAATCGTATAAGATAGGAACGGCTAAGATAGCATTAGGTAGGATAGCAACGGGTAAGCTAAGATAGAATAGGATGTGGTAGGATGAAAATGGCAAAGATATGATAGGATAAGGTAGTATAGGAATGGCTAATATAAGATAGAATAAGATAAGGTAGGATAAAAATGGCTAAGGTATGATAGAATAGGCCAAGATAGGATAGGAATGGCTAAGGTAAGATAGAATAGGATAAGGTAGGATAGGAATGGTTAAGGTAAGATAGGATAGGATGTGGTAGGATAAGAATGTGTAGGATAGGATAAGATAGGATAGGAACGGCTAAGATATAATAGAATAGGATAAGGTATGATAGGAATGCCAATTGTAAGATTGAATAGGATGTGGTAGGATTAGAATGGGTGAGATAGGATGGAATAGGATGAGGTAGGAAAGGAACGGGTAAGATATGATAGAATTGGGTAAGGTAGGATAGGAATGGTTAAGGTAAGATAGAATAGGATGTGGTAGGATAAGAATGTGTAAGATAGGATAAGGTAGGATAGGAACGGCTAGGATATGATAGAATAGGATAAGGTAGGATAGGAATGCCAATTGTAAGATAGAATAGGATGTGGTAGGATTAGAATGGCTAAGGTATGATAGAATAGGATGTGGTAGCATATGAACGGCTAAGATATTAAAGGATAGGATATGGTAGGATCGGAATGGATAAAGGTAAGATAGAATAGGAGAAGGTAGCATAGGGATGGCTAAGGTAAGATAGAACAGGATAAGGTAGCATAGGAACGGTTAAGATATGATAGAATAAGCTGGTTAGGAAAGAGTAATATAAGATAGAATAGGATAAGGTACGATAGGAACAGCTGAGGTACGATAGAATCGTATAAGATAGGAACGGCTAAGATAGAATTAGGTAGGATAGCAACGGGTAAGCTAAGATAGAATAGAATGTGGTAGGATGAAAATGGCAAAGATATGATAGGATAAGGTAGTATAGGAATGGCTAATATAAGATAGAATAAGATAAGGTAGGATAAAAATGGCTAAGGTATGATAGAATAGGCCAAGATAGGATAGGAATGGCTAAGGTAAGATAGAATAGGATAAGGTAGTATAGGAATGGTTAAGGTAAGATAGGATAGGATGTGGTAGGATAAGAATGTGTAGGATAGGATAAGATAGGATAGGAACGGCTAAGATATAATAGAATAGGATAAGGTAGGATAGGAATGGTTATGGTAAGATAGGATAGGATGTTGTAGGATAAGAATGTGTAGGATAGGATAAGATAGGATAGGAACGGCTAAGATATAATAGAATAGGATAAGGTATGATAGGAATGCCAATTTTAAGATGGAATAGGATGTGGTCGGATAAGAATGGGTATGATAGGATGGAATAGAATAAGGTAGCATATGAACGGCTAAGATATGATAGAATAGAATAAGGTAGGATAGCAATGGCTAAAGGTAAGATAGAATAGGATAAGGTAGCATAGGAACGGCTAAGATATGATAGAATAAGCTGGTTAGGAAAGAGTAATATGAGATAGAATAGTATAAGGTAGGATTGGAATGACTAGGGCAAGATAGAATAGGATGTGGTAGGATAAGAATGTGTAAGATAGGATAAGGTAGGTTAGGAACGGCTAAGGTATGATATAATCGGATAAGATAGGAACGGCTAAGATAGCATTAGGTACGATAGCAACGGGTAAGGTAAGATAGAGTAGGATGTTGTAGGATAAGAATGTGTAAGATAGGATAAGGTAGGATAGGAACGGCTAAGATATAATAGAATAGGATAAGGTAGGATAGGAATGCCAATTGTAAGATAGAATAGGATAGGTAGGATTAGAATGGCTAAGGTATGATAGAATAGGATGTGGTAGCATATGAACGGCTAAGATATTAAAGGATAGGATATGGTAGGATCGGAATGGATAAAGGTAAGATAGAATAGGAGAAGGTAGCATAGGAATGGCTAAGGTAAGATAGAATAGGATAAGGTAGCATAGGAACGGCTAAGATATGATAGAATAAGCTGGTTAGGAAAGAGTAATATAAGATAGAATAGGATAAGGTACGATAGGAACAACTGAGGTATGATAGAATCGTATAAGATAGGAACGGCTAAGATAGCATTAGGTAGGATAGCAACGGGTAAGCTAAGATAGAATAGGATGTGGTAGGATGAAAATGGCAAAGATATGATAGGATAAGGTAGTATAGGAATGGCTAATATAAGATAGAATAAGATAAGGTAGGATAAAAATGGCTAAGGTATGATAGAATAGGCCAAGATAGGATAGGAATGGCTAAGGTAAGATAGAATAGGATAAGGTAGGATAGGAATGGTTAAGGTAAGATAGGATAGGATGTGGTAGGATAAGAATGTGTAGGATAGGATAAGATAGGATAGGAACGGCTAAGATATAATAGAATAGGATAAGGTATGATAGGAATGCCAATTGTAAGATTGAATAGGATGTGGTAGGATTAGAATGGGTGAGATAGGATGGAATAGGATGAGGTAGGAAAGGAACGGGTAAGATATGATAGAATAGGGTAAGGTAGGATAGGAATGGTTAAGGTAAGATAGAATAGGATGTGGTAGGATAAGAATGTGTAAGATAGGATAAGGTAGGATAGGAACGGATAGGATATGATAGAATAGGATAAGGTAGGATAGGAATGCCAATTGTAAGATAGAATAGCATGTGGTAGGATTAGAATGTGTAAGGTAGGATGGAATGGAATAAGGGAGCATATGAACGGCTAAGATATGATAGAATAGAATAAGGTAGGATAGCACTGCTTAAAGGTAAGATAGAATAGGATAAGGTAGCATAGGAACGGCTAAGATATGATAGAATATGCTGGTTAGGAAAGAGTAATTTAAGATAGAATAGTATAAGGTAGGATTGGAATGACTAGGGCAAGATAGAATAGGATGTGGTAGGATAAGAATGTGTAAGATAAGATAAGGTAGGTTAGGAACGGCTAAGGTATGATATAATCGGATTAGATAGGAACGGCTAAGATAGCATTAGGTACGATAGCAACGGGTAAGCTAAGATAGAATAGGATTTGCTAGGATGAAAATGGCAAAGACATGATAGGATAAGGTAGTATAGGAACGGCTAATATGAGATAGAATAAGATAAGGTAGGATAAAAATGGCAAAGGTATGATAGAATAGGCCAAGATAGGATAGGAATGGCTAAGGTAAGATAGAATAGGATAAGGTAGGATAGGAATGGTTAAGGTAAGATAGGATAGGATGTTGTAGGATAAGAATGCATAAGATAGGATAAGGTAGGATAGGAACGGCTAAGATATAATAGAATAGGATAAGGTAGGATAGGAATGCCAATTGTAAGATAGAGTAGGATGTGGTAGGATAAGAATGGCTAAGATATGATAAAATAGGATAAGGTAGAATAGGAACGGCTAAGATATGAGGGAATAAGCTGGTTTGGAACGGCTAATATAAGACAGAATAAGATAAGGTTGGATAGGAATGGTTAAGGTAAGATAGGATAGGATGTTGTAGGATAAGAATGCGTAAGATAGGATAAGGTAGGATAGGAACGGCTAAGATATAATAGAATAGGATAAGGTAGGATAGGAATGCCAATTGTAAGATAGAATAGGATGTGGTAGGATTAGAATGGCTAAGGTATGATACAATAGGATGTGGTAGCATATGAACGGCTAAGATATTAAAGGATAGGATATGGTAGGATCGGAATGGATAAAGGTAAGATAGAATAGGAGAAGGTAGCATAGGAATGGCTAAGGTAAGATAGAATAGGATAAGGTAGCATAGGAACGGCTAAGATATGATAGAATAAGCTGGTTAGGAAAGAGTAATATAAGATAGAATAGGATAAGGTACGATAGGAACAGCTGCGGTATGATAGAATCGTATAAGATAGGAACGGCTAAGACAGCATTAGGTAGGATAGTAACGGGTAAGCTAAGATTGAATAGGATATGGTAGGATGAAAATGTCCAAGATATGATAGGATAAGGTAGTATAGGAACGGCTAATATAAGATAGAATAGGATAAGATAGGATAAAAATGGCTAAGGTATGATAGAATAGGCCAAGATAGGATAGGAATGGCTAAGGTAAGATAGAATAGGATAAGGTAGGATAGGAATGGTTAAGGTAAGATAGGATAGGATGTTGTAGGATAAGAATGCATAAGATAGGATAAGGTAGGATAGGAACGGCTAAGATATAATAGAATAGGATAAGGTATGATAGGAATGCCAATTGTACGATAGAATAGGATGTGGTAGGATTAGAATGGGTAAGATAGGATGGAATAGGATGAGGTAGGAAAAGAACGGGTAAGATATGATAGAATAGGGTAAGGTAGGATAGGAATGGTTAAGGTAAGATAGAATAGGATGTGGTAGGATAAGAATGTGTAAGATAGGATAAGGTAGGATAGGAACGGCTAAGATATGATAGAATAGGATAAGGCAGGATAGGAATGCCAATTGTAAGATAGAATAGCATGTGGTAGGATTAGAATGGGTAAGGTAGGATGGAATAGAATAAGGTAGCATATGAACGGCTAAGATTTGATAGAATAGAATAAGGTAGGATAGCAATGGCTAAAGGTAAGATAGAATAGGATAAGGTAGCATAGGAACGGCTAAGATATGATAGAATAAGCTGGTTAGGAAAGAGTAATATGAGATAGAATAGTATAAGTTAGGATTGGAATGACTAGGGCAAGATAGAATAGGATGTGGTAGCATATGAACGGCTAAGATATTATAGGATTGGATAAGGTAGGATAGGAATGGATAAAAGTAAGATAGAATAGGAGAAGGTAGCATAGGAATGGCTAAGGTAAGATAGAATAGGATAAGGTAGGATAGGAATGGTTAAGGTAAGATAGGGTAGGATGTTGTAGGATAAGAATGTGTAGGATAGGATAAGATAGGATAGGAACGGCTAAGATATAATAGAATAGGATAAGGTAGGATAGAAATGCCAATTGTAAGATAGAATAGGATGTGGTAGGATTAGAATGGTTAAGATAGGATAAGGTAGGATAGGAACGGCTAAGATATGATAGAATAGGATAAGGTAGGATAGGAATGCCAATTGTGGGATAGAATAGGATGTGGTACGATTAGAATGGGTAAGATAGGATGGAATAGAAAAAGTTAGCATATGAACGGCTAAGTTATGATAGAATAGAATAACGTAGGATAGAAATGGCTAAAGGTAAGATAGAATAGGATATGGTAGCATTGGAACGGCTAAGATATGATAGAATAAGCTGGTTAGGAAAGAGTAATATGAGATTGAATAGTATAAGGTAGGATTGGAATGACTAGGGCAAGATAGAATAGGATGTGGTAGGATAAGAATGTGTAAGATAGGATAAGGCAGGTTAGGAACGGCTAAGGTATGATATAATTGGATAAGATAGGAACGGCTAAGATAGCATTAGGTAGGATAGTAACGGGTAAGGTAAGATAGAGTAGGATGTGGTAGGATAAGAATGGCTAAGATTTGATAAAATAGGATAAGGTAGTATAGGAACGGTTAAGATATGATGGAATAAGCTGGTTTGGAACGGCTAATATAAGACAGAATATGATAAGGTAGGATAGGAATGGCTAAGGTATGATAGAATAGGATGTGGTAGCATATGAACGGCTAAGATATTATAGGATAGGATAAGGTAGGATAGGAATGGATAAAGGTAAGATAGAATAGGAGAAGGTAGCATAGGGATGTCTAAGGTAAGATAGAACAGGATAAGGTAGCATAGGAACGGCTAAGATATTATAGAATAAGCTGGTTAGGAAAGACTAATATGAGATAAAATAATATAACGTAGGATTGGAACAGCTGAGGTATGATAGAATCGTATAAGATAGGAACGGCTAAGATAGCATTTGGTAGGATAGCAACGGGTATGCTAAGATAGAATAGGATTTGGTAGGATGAAAATGGCAAAGATATGATAGGATAAGGTAGTATAGGAACGGCTAATATAAGATAGAATAAGATAAGGTAGGATAAAAATGGCTAAGGTATGATAGAATAGTCCAAGATAGGATAGGAATGGCTAAGGTAAGATAGAATAGGATAATGTTGGATATGAATGGTTAAGGTAAGATAGGATAGGATGTGGTAGGATAAGAATGTGTAGGATAGGATAAGATAGGATAGGAACGGCTAAGATATAATAGAATAGGATAAGGTAGGATAGGAATGCCAATTGTAAGATAGAGTAGGATGTGGTAGGATAAGAATGGCTAAGATATGATAAAATAGGATAAGGTAGAATAGGAACGGCTAAGATATGAGGGAATAAGCTGGTTTGGAACGGCTAATATAAGACAGAATAAGATAAGGTTGGATAGGAATGGTTAAGGTAAGATAGGATAGGATGTTGTAGGATAAGAATGCGTAAGATAGGATAAGGTAGGATAGGAACGGCTAAGATATAATAGAATAGGATAAGGTAGGATAGGAATGCCAATTGTAAGATAGAATAGGATGTGGTAGGATTAGAATGGCTAAGGTATGATACAATAGGATGTGGTAGCATATGAACGGCTAAGATATTAAAGGATAGGATATGGTAGGATCGGAATGGATAAAGGTAAGATAGAATAGGAGAAGGTAGCATAGGAATGGCTAAGGTAAGATAGAATAGGATAAGGTAGCATAGGAACGGCTAAGATATGATAGAATAAGCTGGTTAGGAAAGAGTAATATAAGATAGAATAGGATAAGGTACGATAGGAACAGCTGCGGTATGATAGAATCGTATAAGATAGGAACGGCTAAGACAGCATTAGGTAGGATAGTAACGGGTAAGCTAAGATTGAATAGGATATGGTAGGATGAAAATGTCCAAGATATGATAGGATAAGGTAGTATAGGAACGGCTAATATAAGATAGAATAGGATAAGATAGGATAAAAATGGCTAAGGTATGATAGAATAGGCCAAGATAGGATAGGAATGGCTAAGGTAAGATAGAATAGGATAAGGTAGGATAGGAATGGTTAAGGTAAGATACGATAGGATGTTGTAGGATAAGAATGTGTAGGATAGGATAAGATAGGATAGGAACGGCTAAGATATAATAGAATAGGATAAGGTATGATAGGAATGCCAATTGTACGATAGAATAGGATGTGGTAGGATTAGAATGGGTAAGATAGGATGGAATAGGATGAGGTAGGAAAAGAACGGGTAAGATATGATAGAATAGGGTAAGGTAGGATAGGAATGGTTAAGGTAAGATAGAATAGGATGTGGTAGGATAAGAATGTGTAAGATAGGATAAGGTAGGATAGGAACGGCTAAGATATGATAGAATAGGATAAGGCAGGATAGGAATGCCAATTGTAAGATAGAATAGCATGTGGTAGGATTAGAATGGGTAAGGTAGGATGGAATAGAATAAGGTAGCATATGAACGGCTAAGATTTGATAGAATAGAATAAGGTAGGATAGCAATGGCTAAAGGTAAGATAGAATAGGATAAGGTAGCATAGGAACGGCTAAGATATGATAGAATAAGCTGGTTAGGAAAGAGTAATATGAGATAGAATAGTATAAGTTAGGATTGGAATGACTAGGGCAAGATAGAATAGGATGTGGTAGCATATGAACGGCTAAGATATTATAGGATAGGATAAGGTAGGATAGGAATGGATAAAAGTAAGATAGAATAGGAGAAGGTAGCATAGGAATGGCTAAGGTAAGATAGAATAGGATAAGGTAGGATAGGAATGGTTAAGGTAAGATAGGATAGGATGTTGTAGGATAAGAATGTGTAGGATAGGATAAGATAGGATAGGAACGGCTAAGATATAATAGAATAGGATAAGGTAGGATAGAAATGCCAATTGTAAGATAGAATAGGATGTGGTAGGATTAGA